>NC_092645.1:24958899-25307063 GCF_039555335.1 Amphiura filiformis | reverse complement strand
CAACCATAACCCTAAAATGCTTAAATCTATTATTGATAGCCGTATTAATGACATTTATATGCAAAAGTGGAATGATGTTGTTAACAAGAACAGTTTGTGCTCCAACTATAGAATTTTTAAAAATACCTTACACTGTGAACAATACCTATTTAAGTTAGATTTTAGCAGTAGAATAATTCTTACCAAATTTAGATGTGGCAATATTAAAATGCCAAGTAACCGTAGATTTAGTGTTGTAGACGATGAAAAGTTATGTATCCTATGCACAGAAGGGTTGATTGGTGATGAATTTCACTATCTGTTCGAATGTAAACACTTTGATGCTGACAGAACAATTTACCTCAGCCCTTACTACTTTAATCATCCTAACTCTATTAAAACATTTGAGCTTTTTAATACCCATAATATGTTGGTGCTAACAAAACTGTGCAAATTTATCAAAATTATAAATGCAAAGTTCGTGTAAATAGGTGCTTTTTGTGTGTGTGTTAATATTTATTATATATATATAACTATATTACTCTGATTGCATGTACAATGTGTTTAAAGGATAATTTGGCCTGTAACTCAAACCATATTCCTCTGTTTAAATACATGTAATGTGTCGATAATTTATATTTGGTCCGCATGTATTGTTGTAATGGCAATTGTATAGGACGCCATCTATATTGTATTTGTAATTATGTTTGCATCTCTCATACCCCGGAAGGGGTCGATAGAGATCGAATAAAAGTTCATCTTTTTGATGGACGCCTGAACTGAACTGAACTGATAAAAGGTGACCCCTTTTTGTTATTCAATTCTAAAGGGACTCATCAGTATAGTTAGTTCCTGTTTAATTTATAGGTTGAGAACTTGAATGATACAATACATTGCTTGTTTGCAATGATACATTTTTATTAATACAAATAGGAAATGGTACTGGATAAACCATACACATGTAAGGATAGTGTTTAAAGTCTGTTTGGATAATTATGTAGCCTTGGGGAAATCCAGTAAAACTGTTAAGGTGACAGTGCATCTACTACATATCTTGGGGTGTTTTTATTTTCAAGTTACTAAGTATTTTAACGAAGTAAAACACACTCATTAACCTAACAAAATGAAAAATATCAACAAATTAAACGGAAGTGCACACCCATCCACCCTCTCCATGCACGCCACCACCACAAAGCTCGTACCAACATCTCCAAAACATGCTCTCCAAATAAAGTAGATTTAATATATTTTATATACTCGCCACTAAGAAACTCTAAAAATATGCAGTATGCAGGTATGCAAACCGAACCTGCCGCCATTGGGACCAAGAATCTTAACTTTTGTGGAATGGATCTGAACTAATTATAGTAACCTTTCAAATCACAGAGGTCTGTTTAAGAAAACTCAAGAGAAAATCCATATTAGTTCATTTTTATCAACAAAACTTCCCTTTCTTAACTTTTTCTTAACTATATTGGTTCCTATATATAGTCAGTGGTATTTGTGTCCTTTGTGAATGGAGACATAATAATGCTGATGTATACAATTCAATTCTGTCCCCATTCGTAAAGGACATACCACTGACTATACAAGTGTCTTCAAGCAAAGAACAGCAACTCAACAGTTGGAACATATCAGAACTCCCAACTTACAACTCGGATATAGTTATCAATCACTTGAATTGGCAGCAATGCTTAACCAAATAACGGGTTTGTAGCATAATTGGGCTACTTTTAACTCCCTTGACAGGAAAAGATCTTGCTTCTTGCTAAAATTGTGCAACTTCAGATTTCCAATTAGGTGGTGCTAATGATTTAGGGTGTTTTTTTAGTTGCAAAGTGTCATTGTTCGCTCTTTTTTAAGTTGTAAATATAGACAATTTATCAACCATGGGAAAACTTTATTCAATACAGACATTTCAGCAATTCGTTTGTGGCATTCCAAGCTATGTATATCTTCATGTCGATGTACTTTGCAGTGACAAAGTGATTTTTTATATAAGTATGCTAATGAACTGTAACCTAAAATAAATAAAACAAAATGTACACTATACAGCTGTTGCCACCATTGGTTTGTTTAAATAAAGAAATATAAGTTTCAAAAAATTCCAATTTGCAAATGCAGCAAGCAAAAAAACAGGTTTTTACACTTTTTTTGTCAAAAACAGTTCAAATTTTGGGAAGAAAGTCCACCTTTCACAAAATTGCCCCCCCGGTCCACTTTTTTCAAAATCTGCACCACCCCAAAAAAAAATTGTCAGTGTGTACTGGCCTGATACACACTTATAAATTTACAATTTCTTATCCCCAGCTGGTTTAAGGGCATGTATACAAGTCCTATGGCAGACATTATTGGAACTCTTTGGCCGGACTGAGACTATTTAATTCTGGCAACACCGGATACCCGGCATGCTTTCCTAATCATGTGACATGATATTGCACCATGACTTTCATGATTGCAGAATTGTGTTGTGGGTGTTCATTCACCGGAAAAGAACTTACAAGATAAAAATGGAGTGTATTTAACGCTAAAATCAATTTCTACCACTCGTAAAGATGAAAAGGAGAGTATTCTATATAGAAGACTAGCTGTAACAGAATAAGGTGAGTTAGTTTAAGTTTCATAAGAGTAGATGGCAGGTGGTGTACTCAGACATAATATACTGTGTGTCATAAGTCTGTTCCTCCCCCATAGGAAAACCATTTTAACATGCTTTAACTTAAACTTACCCAATTAATTTGATATCTGGTTATTGTTTTTGATTAACATAAATGTCACTTAGCAATTTATTTGAAGTAGTTGTCTTTTTATGGTCGATAACCTCCGAAAGTCTGATGCATATTTTTTTTCTTTCTTTTGATGGGGTCATTTATGTTCTACAACTGACTTGCATCATCATCATCATCATCAGTCGGCTGCGGCGCAGTTTAGAAATTTTTATTTTTGCTGTCATGTTTTGAGTGAAAACTTGAGTGATTCACATGTCATGCTACCGTAAGAATTTTCATTGACCATCTTGACCAGGAAGTTGTCGCAAAATGGTCGTGGTTATAGTTCGATAATGCTAAACTCGTAAACTGATTAGTGTATGTTGCTGAAATTTTTAATTTATGCCCGATGGAGCTTACATGCCAATTTAGAAGTATATTGTATTGGCTTAAAAAGCTAGAAAGATTGCGGGGCTAGTTGCTGCAAATTGATAATTAAAAATGAAATATTTATTACATTTTAAATTGTTTTTGTTTATGATTTTATACTAAAGGGCAAGGCACCAACGGCAACTTCGTCAGAAGGCACAGCAAGTGACTGTCGGTAAAGGCCATATTTTGAGGGCATTACGGCAGTGGGGGTAGGGCACCGGTCGTGTGTACAGCTGGTTAATTCAAGGGCTGATGGACATACAGTATGTCTTTGTGCCGCTGAGCCCAAGACAACCTAGATGCAATATTCCAAAAGTGGCATGTTTATGGAACATTAATTTTTGCACTGAACACAGCTACCATGAAAATAAAAACACAAATATGTTCTGTTAAGCATAGGTGTTATGTTTGTTGCTGAACCTAGGCTATCTAGATTTAATCGTTCATACAACAGGTAATGGACATACATCCTTGTGCCGCTGAGCCCAGGGTTAGTTTCCTTCGATGCAATTATTCATATGCCATCTATTTGACATGTCAACATTATTTGTTCATCATGTACTCAAAAAATCTGTTCTGCCTCCCACCACATGATTTTACGTTTTGGCCCCCACACATGTCGTCGGGTTCATCACATAGTCACTTATCGTGATTTTTGGTCATTTTTGTAATTTTTATTATATAGGTTTTAAATATCGTTCTCTTCAATTACGCCAAGTCCAAAAGCTGACAATTAAGTAATTAACTAGTACCGTATTCGTTCCAATAAGCGCCCATGCCCCAATAAGCGCCCACCCAGGGTATTTTCAATATGCTAAAGAGTACCAGCTAAAGGGTACCATTAATGTTGAAGTGACAGATAGACGACAATGCGACATCGATACAGTGAAATAGCTGGAGGACTACAAGTCCTACATTTTCTGCATCAGAAAAGCTACTAGAACGTCCAAGGACCCTTTTGTAACATGCGTAAATTTGTCTCTAATAAAAAATAAGCGCCCACCATAAGCGCCCTGGGCGCTTACTGGAATGAATAAATTTTAATTTAAAAATAGTTTTAATTATGCCTCCACCGGAGGTATTATGTTTCCTAGTTGTCCGTCTGTCTGTCCGTCCGAGCTTGCGAGTGCAATTTATCAGAACTGGTAAGACGTACAGTGATGCAAGTTGGTGGAGGGATGGTCATTGGGGGTCTTCAAATTATAGGAGATTTTCGTCGCAAAATATGGTAATTAAGTACTTAATTTGTATAATTTATATAATATATCTATATTGCATAATTAAAGTCATAATGTACGATCTTTTTTCAGAATTTACCTTTGTTTTTTTCAAATCCGATTTTTTGGCATATTTGTAATACTTACACATGTTCTAACTTAAATCTATGAGCAAACTGTCAAATTCGTCCTATTTGTAGTAAAACGGGACGATTTTCTGTTGGTCCGACATAAAGTCATAATTTTTTAGATTATGACTTTATGTCGGCCACGATCGCAAACCGTAGTCTCCTACGCGGCCAGTTTGGTTACGCTCCCTCCGCATGTGGAGGGAGCGTAACCAAACTGGCCGCGTTGGAGACTAACTCTGAGGCCGCACTCGCCGTCCTAATCCAAATAGTGCGAGATGTTTCGAGTGATAGAGGTGAAGTTTATGATGTTGTTTCTTTGCAAATTCCCAATGTTTTTCAAGCGTCCAAATGTATTGGGAACTTTCATAATGATTGCATATTATCATTTTAGGAGAAAACAAGAAATATCTAAAAATTAAAAAAGATCGTACATTAAGGCTTTAATATGCGTAATAAGCCAAATACCTTGTGAACAGATTATCTGGAAATCCGTATGGGGTACAGTGACGTAACTTGGTGGGAAGTAGCGTGGCCAGATGTTATTAACCTGATTAGATTTTTGGTGCAAAACATGCTAATTACGTACCTATTTGCATAATTTATGCATAATTGATGTGTATCAAGCAAAAAAAACATGTGAACAGATTATCTGGAGATCCGTATGGTTACAGTGACGTAACTTATTGGGGAGTAGCGGCGCCAGAGGTTCTTGACCTGATTTTCGGCGCAAAATATGGTAAATAAGTACCTAATTTGCATAATTTATGCGTAACAAGCAAAATACCATTTTCTCGGAGACTAGGGGTCGCACGTTCCTCAAACTACACAAAGTAGAAAAAATTGTATCACATAGTGGTGTATCTTGATTACGTGATCAAGATACGCCACTATGTAATGTGGATTTTTCGTAAAAAGCGTATCACAAAGTGGCGTTAAGTGGATACCCCACTATGTGATGCACTTTTTCCCATGTTTACAGCATTTTTCTGTTTCACATACTGACATATATCTTTGGAATCCTTTTTTTACCCACTTAAAAGCTAAAATATGAAGTAAATATAGTACAATATTAAAGGTGCTTTGAACACTTGGAAACAGCTCGATAGTTTTCTTACAATGAATTCGAAATTATTGCAACAACACTGTCTGTTTGGCTGTCTGCCGGTCTAGCTGTTTGTCTGTTCGGGCGAAAGCAAATTGATCAATCCACTGTGCAGCTCAAACACCAGAACCTATCAACTTCAAACTTGTTATGGTGATAGGATATGGTAGCGTGATGTGCTGTATAGTTTTTATGTTATATTTGCATATTTATGAATATTAATGAGCTTATTTGCATATTTTGCCTACATTTTCATTAATCCACTCTGCAGGTTAAACGTAATAACCGATCAACTTCATTATTATGTTTTCAGGGTTATTAGAAAACCTAATAATGATAATATTGGATGGCTTATTTCGCATTATACCATAACATATCGGATTTGTCATACAAATATCGAACTCGCCATTGGCTCGTACGATATTTTTATGACTCATCCGATATGTTATGGTATCATGCTCAGCCATCCAATATATTATATCAAACTTAGTATTGTGATAGTATATGGTGGCCTGATGTGCTGTATAGTTGAGCGCCATTTTATTTGCATATTTATTAATTTAATGAGCTCATTTGCATATTATTTGTATTTACGAACCTATGTGTTTTACAAATCTCTGTATGGAGGCCACCTTAATTTAACCTTGTAATAGTGTGGTAGTGGTACAGAGTAACAGGTATATAACAAAATGCACAAAAACTGCTTCCACTCAAATTTTATGCATATAAACTAACTAATTTGCATTTAATTATTTTGATGATGATTTGGGGGTTTCTAATTACACATCCAACCTTAATTATATCAATATTTATCTTGTTTTTTGACTATTGGCTAATGTGCTTCAAATTCTCCTATATGATCATTTTATTAAAGATAAATTAAGAGTGATATATATTAGTATATAGACGGTGACGATTATTGTCAGAAAACATGAAAGCTTTGAGGGTGCTGGCTGTATTTGTTTAAATAATAGATTGAATATGGAATATTAACTATTTTAAACAATATTTTAAACAAATTTCTTCATCTGAAGTACATGTATGCCCACAATTCCTTGCCTCCTCGAGGTGCCTACAACCCCCTCCAGCCCAGGCCAAATTTGGGGCTACTAAAGTTGTATAATCTTTAATGATCTAAATGTAAAATATGTGTAATAGTGTGTAAAAAATAGGTAACCCCCTTTCAACATGTCAGAAATTGCTTAGCTGCTTCCCTCTATGACTTTAAATCAATCACCCCATGTTATTCTCCCTGCCTGCTCATAATTGTTAATGCACAGCCCTTTAGACTTGAAATTAGAGAAAACACTTTCAAACCAGACCGTAACCATGGTAATATATTTAACAATGGAAAAGGCATCGATTTAAGCTAAACTTTAACATTGATCTTGTCAACTTTATTCAGGTCTACTCATCTATGACATATATGTGGTACATGCTTAAATATAATACATAGTATATCAAATTGAAAATTTGAATCTATTCAACTGGATTTACTATTTTTGAACTGGCGATAGTAAACCTAGGTGACTGAGAATATACACAAATACACATAGTATAGTTATTAGTCACTTGAATAGCTGCAAACTGCGCATGATGCGATTTGGAAAAATATTTGCTTTTTGTTAGATTAACCATAGTGTAGGGGAAGTTTTTGTTGATTTTATTCTGTGATTTTAAATAATAGCCCTATAGTTATTTTGCTTTTGTTCTAAAACCAAAAAGCAGTTTCTTTCAATTAAGCTGTCTGCCTTCACATTCTACACTCATGTACCGTAAAACCAGGAGCTGATAACGAGACTATAATAAGTTCTAGAAACACCGGAACCCAGCATGTTTTTCCATGAAATGTTACAAAGTATTGCAACGTCACTTTATTATTGTCGAAGCTTTGTGATGGGTGTAATATCCACCGGAAAAGAAAAAACTGTTTTGTAGTTTTCCAAAATCATGTATACAACTCACAAACTAATGAAAATGAGAGTATAAAAGACTAGCTGTGGAAGGCCATGGACGCCCCACTTTTTTAGAAATTTGTCATGTTTTTTCCCGGTTCCGGCACTCTGTGTATCCACAGGTACTAATGCTCATGCTCATGATTCACGAAACACAAAAAAGGCCCGGGTAATTTTTCATTCCACTTGTTGGCAAAATTGAAAAAAAAGGGTGCTTTTCATTTATGAATCACATGTCATCATAGTTTCATTATTCTTCCTTTACGAATCCCATGTCGGGTGCTGTGCATTATATGTATAATATGCGTGTATCTGTCAGAAAGGGGTATGTAATAGAAATATTGTTCGCGTTTAGCGAAAAAAGGGGTATTGTTGAAGAGTGAAAAAACCGAAATTGCTAAAAATAGGGATGTTTCTATCCTGCAAACTTAGCGGAATGAAATGCAGAAGGGTGTGTTTTCAAAGATCATCACCAAGCATGAGTACCCTCCGATACACGTAGTGCTATATTTTACCCGACATTTTTGATGGCCGCCCCACATATTTTTAACCGTGCAACATACAGGTATGTATAATGTTGATAAGCATTCTGCCATGTAATATAAACCACACACTTTCCTTTATTATTTTTTTCAAAAGTCACTCTCCAGCAATGAATGTGTTACAAGTGGACTTTTATACATACTGGATTTCAATCAATGTATTACAAGACTCAAATCATGGAATTGGGTGGTTCTTTCATACATGCTATTTTTCACATGCTCAATAGACACAGAGGATGAATTTGAGTTGTTCTTTCATACATATGACAGGCCTATGTACAGCAACAACTTCCCATGCTTAACTCAATTTGGTCAAAGTATGGACTTGGGTGGGTTTTGTATTCATATATTCAATTATATGGTCATCTGATCCACTTTCCCAGGAAATTGGTTTCTGGTACTTCTTAGATTTGAAGTAATTGGCTGTCTTCTTAAGATTATGTTCAAAATCCTGCGTGTCCTGGGGGTGTTCATACATTCTTTTGTTAACTGTGTTGTATTTTTATGATGTGATTAATAATTAAAGAATGATTGAATGTACTGTCTTCTTAAGATCATATTCAAAATCCTGCCCCTGATTTTTGACTTTCTGTGTCAAACTATAATTGAATACATTTGTGTGTTACCTATTTCAGATGCCAGATAATAGAGCAGCCATTGTAGATATGGATATGCAGCAGCACTGAGCCAAGAGAACATCTGGGTTGATAAGTTTAGAGTACATGATGCAGAGATGGCATATCATCAAACATTGGCTAATAAGACAACTGGACAAGTTTCCAAGGACAAGGTATTTATCAACCTCATATTGTACAAGTTGCGGGAGGGGGATTATTAGAGTGGTGACACTCAACTTTTTGTTTAATAGGTATATAGCATACAGGTGCAATTTTAAAAATAAAGCTGGTTCATGGGGAAGTGATTTTCATGGCTTAATATTTGAATGCCGGGACAGGTTGGGAATAGTCATGGGTCTTTTCAAAACTGACTACGAGATGTACAGATATGGCTCTCAGTGCATGGGACCAACAACTTAACGTCCACTCCGTAGAATGGAGTGCTTTTATGATTCATTTACCCAAATGAACCATGGGGATAGCAAAAATCTGAATTTTAATCTACAGACATGGCCAATTAATTTCAGACTTTTTTCACCCAAAGTCAATAGCCAAGCAAATCTCCACCACTGGGAATTGAACCCAGGACCTCAACATACCAAAGGCAGGATATGCAGATGGTTTAAAGAACATTGTTAGCTGATGAAAAAAATGATTATTTGCTGGCCCTTATCCAGGCAAATGTAAGGTCATGATTGAGGTTATCCAAAAGGGCTGTTGGTGGTCGACAGGTCCCATCATTTTTCCAGTTTCCAGAGAGCATCATCTCGCATAGTCACTTCCTCAGGACTATAATAGGCTCACAGGGTTTACGATATAAACCGCCCCAGTTGGTGACATCATTTGTGCATATTTTTTTTTATGCTTACCCGTATGATATCAAACTGTTTGCTGAATTCAATCCTAAGGATCATGGGTGACTGTGAATGTGTTCCTGCTAAGTTAACATCTTGTGTTGCAAGAATAAATGAATGGATGGTGGACAATATGGCCCAACTTAATCAGGACAAAACAGAATTCATTGTTTTTGCAAATAACCATGTTTTGCCTACGCTTCAGTATATTCAACTCAAACTTGGTCTATGTACACATCCAAAATCCTCTGTTCAAAATCTTTGTGTTATGCTTGATTCTTGTTAGTTGTTAAGTATTGGGCAGGATGATTTATTTTTTGCCACTTTTTGTGCTAGGTAGAAGTTTAATCCAATTGATACATATTAAATTGTTATGTATTGGGCTCTTACACCCGCCCTCATCCCAGTGTTTCTGTTTTTTGTTTACATTTTTATTATATGCTACAGAAGGATGAATCACATCTTGCAGCACTGATTACCAGAGATGATGTCCAAAACTACTTTAAGGCTGTTTCCATGCTGTATTGTGTGTATATAGTACTACAATCCATTGTTTCTCAAAAGGTGCGCCAGTTTCATGACAGCATCAAGAAAGAAATAAAACATGAAAATGAAAGAGGAGGAGGCAATTGTAATAATTGTAATCCAGGAAATGATCCAAAGAAGGGTAAATGCGAGAATTGCAAGGATTGCGAGAATTGCGAGCACTATATATGGACCAAAAAACTTAAAACATATCACCTATGTCCAGGAAATATTCACTGGATTAATGTTGATCCCACCAAATTTCCAAATGAACCTTGGGAATGTGCAAAGCTGTTCATGGGCAACTTGGGGAAAAAGGCTGCTTATCATATACCCAATGAGAAAACACTGGACCTAACTGCACTTCTGAACCTAATGGCAAATTGCAAAGCTGATTGTTTCTATGGAAAGGATTGCAGCAAAGAAAATGACGTAAGTATAGGTATTGTCCAAGTTAAAGGGGTTTTGTGAGATAACGTGAAAATATCAGTAAACATTGCCTTAAACAATAACCCTGTTTTATGTGCGGATGGACTTTTCATTCAGCTCCTCTCTTTAAGAACTACAGGGTGTCTCAATAAAAATAGGCCCTGTGGATTAGGGGACGTAACTTAAAATTTCTGCTGTAAAATCAAAACTTTTTTGTAGATTCAAGAACCATGACGTTTCGTCTTTAAGATGGTGTGCAAATCAGCAAAATCTGTTCACGCGTCACTGAGATAATTGGGATTGTACAAAGAGACCCATTTTTGGACCGTTCCAATGGGGCAATACACACAATGTGCTGCATTGTAGTTTAGAATGGACGAAAGAAATGAAGTAAACTCTCAGTCTTGCCGGGTACGAGTTACAAACATCAACCAACCAATCAATCAATCTCCCAAAGAATGTTTTTCACACCTTTCTCTTTGGGTTAAAAATATTTAAAAATATACCTTCTAAAATGTAGTTCATACATTTCTCAAGCAACAAAAGGGCCATGGGGTCAGTTAAGTTTCATAATGTATACATGCTTGACCAGGAAAAAAAATCTTTTTTCAGATAATGAATCGGGAGAATTGCAATCTGCTATGATGCGTTTACATAGCTTTACATGGTTTAGAATTCATTTATTGATCCCGATAATTCGCAAAGCGTGCTTCCTCAACTGATTTGCACCAGGACCATCACTTAAACATTATATTGGAAAATGATAAAGAAATCTTATAAAGTGTGTATTCTTTTTAAAAAGCCTGTATACTGTCTTTCAGATAAAAAAATCCTGCTTATTTGTTGTTAAAATGCCCCAAATTCCTGTATAGGGATGTTTGTGCTCAACAGGGTAAAGCCTGTTTAGGCTATGTTTTGAAAATCACTAGTCGCGCATCATACTAGCTTTTTTGGGCCACTTAACGCCATTCGTGAGATTCATTCTTAGGAAAGCACCCTTTTTCGTGTTTTTCTGGTCATGTATGTGTAGACTATGAAACTTAAGTGACCGCTTGGCCTTATATTATTTCTTGAGAAATGTTTGAACAATATTGTTAACCGAAACAGAAAGGTGCGAAAAACATTCTTTGAGAGATTAATTGATTGGTTAATATCTTTTCAATTCGTACCCAGCAAGTTTATCTCTTTTTGTCCATTATAAACTACAATGCAGCACATTAGTGTTTAATGTGTATTGCCCCATTGGAACGGTCCAAAAATGGGTCTATTTGTAAAATCCCAATTATCTCTGTGACGTGTGAACGGATTTTGATGTTTTGTGCACCATTTTAAAGAAGAAACGTCATGGTTTCTGAATCTTTAAAAAGTTTTGATTTTACTGCCAACATTTTAAGTTACGTCCCCCAAACCACAGGGCCTATTATACCCGCATGCGAAGCATGGACGGGTATATTGCCATCCTGTGGTTTCTTCTCCTTCTCCTTATACCCGCATGCGAAGCATGGACGGGTATATTGCCATCCTGTGGTTTCTTCTCCTCCGCCTCCTTCTCCTCCGTCCATCAAACACATCATTCTGTCAAGGCTAGCGCTAAAACTACAAAGGCCCTGGGGCCCATATGTGGTACACTTATGGGCCCTACCCCGTAGCAGTGCCGTTTGCCCATCTTGGCCCCAGAGGTCAAAGGTCACGGGCCCCAGGGGAAAATATGTGAAAATACAAAGCACGCCATTTCTCATCAAATGAAGCAGCCTCAGGGCCCTGAGTTGGTACACTGATAGCCCTAGGGCTACTCTATATTTTCAAATATACAAGAGCCCCATATGTTATATATTATGGGCCCCAGGGGCCCAAATGTTAAAATATAGTGCAACAGATTGACAAGCCTAGCTCTAAAAGTACAAGATCACTAGGGCTCATATGTGGCATATGTATGGGCCCTAAGTTGTAGATGTGCCTTTTGCCCATTTTGGCCCCAGATGTACAACTTGTGGCCCTAGGGGCCCTAATGTTAAAACAAAGGGCCGGCCGTTTCTCAGCAAATAAAGTAGCTACAGGGTTCAGATTTGGTACACAGATAGGTCTTTTAGTATTATATTGTCATATGTATATATACCCCCCATATGTCACATAATATGGGCCCCAGGGCCCCAAACGCTCAAACATAGGGTCGGCCGTTACTCAGTAAATAAAGCAGCTACAATGCCCAGCTTGAGTCTACTGATAGCACTTGAGAATCATATTTTAAAATATGTACATGAGCTCCATAGGTCATATATATTGGGCCCCAGGGCCCCAAATGTTAAAACGAAGGGCCGGCCGTTTCTCATCATATAAAGCAACTTTATGGCTCAGAATTTGTACACAGATTGCACCTGAGAATTACATTGTTATATGTACACATGAGCCCCATATATCACATAATATTGGCCCCAGGGCCCCAAACGCTAAAACATAGGGCCGACCGTTACTCAGTAAATAAAGTAGCTACAGTGGCCAGCTTGAGTCTACTGATAGCACTAGAGAATTATACTTCAACATAATTATGTACATGGGCCTCATAAGTCAAATATTATGGGCCCCAGGGCCCCAGGGCCCCAAATGTTAAAATAAAGGGTGGGCCGTTTCTCATCAAAGAAAGCAGCTTCCGGGCTCAGAATATGTACACAGATAGCACCTGAGAATTATATTGTTACTAACACCCACACACCCATCCACCCCACACACGTAGGACTAAACAGACAGATCGTATTATATCATAATTGGAAATACCAGCGTGAAGTGTTAAGGCTGTTCCAGTTAAATTACATACCCATTGGCTGTTCCATTTAATTTACATACTCCCTCTGAAATGGCCCCAAAAGGCTGTTCTGTATAATTTACATACTCCCTCTGAAATGGCTGTTCCATTTAATTTACATACTCCCTCTGGAAAGTTTCCCCCTAATCATATTGCATAGCCTCACTTTGAGTAAGAGATACTGACAACAGCAACCTATGGAGAGTAAGAGAGACGACTCCCCTGGGACTGGGAACTTTTTACAATATATTTATTTTAAGTGCTACGACAGTGCAACCTACATTCAATTAAAGCTTGTGACTTGGACTTTCACTTTTTTACACATTTTCTGCCCAATTGGGCGACTGTTTACAATTTCTTTATTTTAGGTCCTCAGCAAATAAGGACTGTAAGTTTAGGTATACCGATAACATGCGGGTATAGCCGTATTTGTGTACAAATATATAGCCTTCTAGTTCTCCTTCTCCTCCTATCAAACACATCATTCTGTCAAGGCTAGCGCTAAAACTACAAGGGCCCCAGGGCCCATATGTGGTACACTTATGGGCCCTACCCAGTAGATGTGCCTTTTGCCCATCTGGGCCCCAGGGGCCCAAATGTAAAAACACAAAACATGCCATTTCTCATCAAATGAAGCAGCTTCAGGGCCCTAAGTTGGTACACTGGTAGCCCAAAGGAATATTCTATAAAGGCAAGTATACATGAGCCCCATATGTCATATATTATGGGCCCCAGGGGCCCAAATGTTAAAATATGGTGCAACAGATTGACAAGCCTAGCTCTAAAAGTACAAGATCACTAGGGCTCATATGTAGCATATGTATGGGCCCTAAGTTGTAGATGTGCCTTTTGCCCATTTTGGCCCCAGATGTACAAGGCTGGGGGCCCCAGGGGCCCTAATGTTAAAACAAAGTGACGGCCGTTTCTTAGCAAATAAAGTAGCTACAGGGTTCAGATTTGGTACACAGATAGGTCTTTAGTATTATATTGTCATATGTATATATAACCCCATATGTCACATAATATGGGCCCCAGGGCCCCAAACGCTAAAACATAGGGCGGCCGTTACTCAGTAAATAAAGCAGTTACAATGCCCAGCTTGAGTCTACTGATAGCACTTGAGAATCATACTTTAACATATGTACATGAGCCCCATAAGTCATATATATTGGGCCCCAGGGGCCCAAATGTTAAAACAAAGGGCCTGCCGTTTCTCATCATATAATGCAGCTTTATGGCTCAGAGTTTATATACAGATCACACCTGAGAATTACATTGTTATATGTACATATGAGCCCCATATATCACATAATATTGGCCCCGTGGCCCCAAACGCTAAAACATAGGGCCGGCCGTTACTCAGTAAATAAAATAGCTACAGTGGCCAGCTTGAGTCTACTGATAGCACTAGAGAATTATACTTCAACATTATTATGTACATGGGCCTCATAAGTCAAATATTATGGGCCCCAGGTCCCCAAATGTTAAAACAAAGGGCGGCCGTTTCTCATCAAAGAAAGCAGCTTCTGGGCTCAGAATATGTACACAGATAGCGCCTGAGAATTATATTATTACTAACACCCACACACCCATCCACCCCACACACGTGGGACTAAACAGACAGATCAGATTATATCATAATTGGAAATACCAGCGTGAAGCGTTAAGGCTGTTCCAGTTAAATTACATACCCATTGGCTGTTCCATTTAATTTACATACTCCCTCTGGAATAGTTTCCCCCTAATCATATTGCATAGCCTCACTGTGAGTAAGAGATACTGACAACAGCAACCCATGAAGAGTAAGAGAGACGACTCCCCTGGGAGGGGACTTTTTACGATTTCTTTATTTTAAGTGCTACGACACACTGCAACCTACATTCAATTAAAGCTTGTGACTTGGACTTTCACTTTTTACACATTTTCTGCCCAATTGGGCGACTTTTTACAATTTCTTTATTTTAAGTCCTCAGCAAATAAAAAACTGTAAGTTTGGGTACACCGATAACATGCGGGTATAGCCGTATTTGTGTACAAATATATAGCCTTCTAGTTTTTATTGAGACTCCCTGTATAAAGTACTTAATGTCTACGATACCTATGATCTTGAACTGTCTATGATACCTATGATCTTGAACTAAGTACTTTTCTGTATCAACTTCCAGAAGCCTTTCAAAATTATACTCTGCACAAGTACCAAACAAGATAGTGAAGATTGCCAGGTTCCTAAAACGAAATCAAATTTCGCTCATAAAACCTTAAAAACAGCGGGCCAATAAAGTGGAATTCATTTGAGAAACATATAAAGACTATAGAGATGATCAAGCATTTCAAAACCAAAGTGACAGAAAATATTATTCTTAACTACATTTAGTGATTTATCAAATTTCCTTGTACGGCTTTAAGTAACGTTCATTGTGTATCGTATTATCTGTAATATAGTTAAATGTAGTATTGAATTTATCATGGTAATTTCTTACATACACTGTAAATTCAGTGGTAATCACTTTTAAGTTAATTAAACATGTTTAAAGTCTAAGCACAAGTGTTTTTTGTGTTTAATCCTATGATTCATCGTTTTTCTACATGCTTAGATCATAAAAGTATAAAGTTCTAAACAGTTTGGTCTTTGAATGATTCAGCCATGTGTTTCGAAGTGTGACACTTCCAATCACATGTTTAGGATTTAAATACTTCTTGAATACACAAAAACAAAGTAAACATAAAACAGCTAAATGTTTAGCAGAAAACATATTTACACTTTTGACACTGCTGAACATGTTTGTGTGTCGGAATACGCGGATTTAGGGTTTACCGGAAGTCAATTTGTGCCGAAATTCCTTCCCACAATGCAATAAGCATTTTGCATAATAATAGATACAGTTCAGAGGTTAATCAATATTCTTTGTTATGCAATAAATATGCATATTGCATCAACAGCTGATTTTACTTAAAGGAGTATTTCGTGATCCTAGCATCCTCTATTTATGTCATTTTTCATTAGATATCCACGAAAAAAACCTATTCCCAAAATTTCAGTTGATTCCGATTTTATGCGTCATGAAGTTATGCATGATTATGTGTATTACACTGCTCCATAGACAATGCGTTGTAATTTCGCTCTGGTGCACCAGAACGAAATTCAAATTTCACGATATCTTTGCTAAACAAATTAATCTGCAAGAAAAATTTTGTACATAAACATTATGTAGCCAGAGGTTTCCAGTGATATAAAAATCTCAACTTTTTTTTAGAAAAGTGTGGTGATGAGGCTGTGGATCACGAAATGCCCTTTTAAGCAAGAAGTAAAAAAATAATAATAAATAAATAAGAACAGAAGCAAACTAATGTTTATGAATTATCACCCAATTTCCTACCCCTGCCAATTAATATTTTCATTTTTATTTTATCCAGGTACTGAAACAAAGGAATGATATTCATCATCCAAAAACATTAGGAATATCCAGAGAGGAATTAAACAGATGCCATCGTGCCTGTAATAAACTTCTGAATAAGTACCTCAGAAAGATGGAGAAGGAGAAAGAAGAGAAGAAACTTGGGCCTGGAGTGTTGCTGCCCTTAGAGAGTGCCTTGACTTATATGGAGGAGGTTTGTACATGACTATAAAATCTCATATATAAACGGAATCGGGGGCAAAAAAAAGAGGAAAGGAGAGAACAGAAGAGAAAGAGGAAAAAAGGAGAGAAAAAAGAAGAGAAAAGGAGAAGGGAAAAGTTAAATTGCACGTAATTGAGTATAGGCCCATGCCTAAATAAACCGCAGTTGGGTCAATCAGAAGTAGATAGACCCTATAATATATAGGCCTGTGATTATTTTAGGCATTGCATGAAGGCAGGACCTCTGCCAAAAAGCATGTCGTCAGCCTGCTATGCTAATTGCCTAAGTCATTTTTTGTAATTTTGAGAACAGAGTACAAAATATGGTTCAAGCATGCATTTAAACATATTTATTCACCAATCTTTGCACAAGAACAAATAATAATGATTCAAATGAAAGGGAATAATCCAAAATAATTAGGGTAATTACGTAACTGATGCATGATTGAACCACATTTTGTTCTTTGTTCTCAAATTTCCAAAAATGACTTAGGCAATTAGCGTAGTAGGCTGATGATGTGAAAATTACTGCTGGCCCGCCGATATGCAGGGCCCATCACATTTTGTCATTAAAGTCAGTATTAAGATGACTCCATGCTGACTTCAATTTAACATCGATCCATGCATGGTTTAATTGCAAATCGAATCTCAAGTCTTAGGCCTACAAGTGTCAGTCATGTCAGTGTAACATTTAAAATTTTGCAAATTGAGTTTGGGCCCTTTTTTGTTTTATAAAGCAATGATATATAGTATGAATGCAGACATACACAGGTGATGAGTGCAACCTGATTGTAGTGCAGCATGATATATTCAAAAATTGTTTTCACCTATTGCTATGGTAGTTAATCCGATTATTACATCACTTTGCTGGCGAATAAACACGCTCAATGATGAAAAATGTCTATAGAATTACGATCCAGGTCTTTATCCCTGTATGGCGTAACATATTCCCTTTTGTAGTTCACGTTAGAATATGACCGTTGCTAGGTCAATTGGCTCTGCCTTCCTATGTTACGAACCACTGATCGAAATGATCACAACACAAAGCCTATGACATATCAAAATTCGGAACAGGTGTATGAGCCCAGGCTTGAACCAGTAACCAATGGCAATGGTTACTACCGTGCACTACGATAGCGAATAGCTATGGTAATTAATCCTGTTACATTATTACTTCTATGGCTATATTTGATTGACAGATTTCGATCTGCACAGTCAGTTGTTTCTGTATCAAATGAGTTCTTTCAAATTGGTTATCCAAGCGTCCAACGTATCGGATGGGCCAGATCAGGTCATCCAGTGAAAATAGTTTGCTTTTGCATTAAAGTTAAAAGAACCATGATCTTAACCTCCAATAGAGGTTGGTGAAATATTGGAGGACATTGGCACTACAACGAATGGGACTGTCATCTGGGCCTTTGAAGAATGTTGAATTTCTGTAGCGTGTAATGGCATTTACATCAAGGGCCTACCCGGCTAAAGTGTTGAATAAAATGACCCCAATATGAATAAAAAAGAAACCAAAACAGAAACAAAAAAGATAAAGAAAAATAAAAGAAACAAGAAAGAAACACAATTAAAAGTAAAGCAAAGCAAAGCAAAAAAACAAACAAAAAATGAAGGAAAGAAAATGAGCAAGGTACATCAACTTGATGTGGGGAAACAAGTAAATACAGACTAGACAATATGCAGGGGGAGGGGCAAAACCAGCAAATGTAGGCATAGGGAGTAGGCAAAGTTTGATAGCCCAAAATTACCAGTTTCAAGGCTCACAAAAGTGCTAAACCTGCAAAAACAACAAGGATCAATGATGTAAATCACTGACTGTGCACATAAATAGACTTGGTAAACCAAACAACCAATGTAGGTACAAAAACAGGGAAAATTGATGGCCAAAAATTGCCAATTTCAGAGCCCACAGATGAAACAAATTTAAACAACTGAAGGTTAGATCAAATTTATCCAGAAAAGCTCACCCCCCCAAAAAAAATAAAGCAACGGAAACGCTTATGACGAATTTCGAACTCGCGCTCTCTCTCTGCTCTTGTGAAATTGTACAAAAGTCCGGCACTTTACCAACTTAGCTAATGGGGTTGAGACACAAATTTGCAGGTTTACTTGTTCGTTATAACTATGTGTATCGATGATTTGCTCAAAACCCTTTACACTTTTGTGGATGGCGCTGTTCATGTTTGCATATTTTTAAAAGCGCTCAATAGTATAAGCACATATGCTTCTTATGTAAAGCCAAAAATAATGCACACCAGGAAAGTTTTAATCATTGCCTCGCCCATGACAACTGCTCCCTGATTATGCCTCATGGGCAAAGTATACCATATTGTAATGAATTTCAACAAAAAAAAAATCAGCTGCAAATAATAAATTCTGTGTTTGTAATTCTGTTTTTATACCCGCATGCGAAGCATGGACGGGTATATTGCCATCCTGTGGTTTCTTCTTCTCCTCTTCCTCCTCCTCCTTTTTCATCAAACACATCATTCTGTCAAGGCTAGCGCTAAAACTACAAGGGTCCCATATGTGGTACACTTATGGGCCCTACCCGTAGAAGTGCCTTTTGCCCATCTTGGCCCCAGAGGTCAAAGGTCATGGGCCCCAGGGGCCCAAATGTGAAAATACAAAGCACGCCGTTTCTCATCAAATGAAGCAGCTTCAGGGCCCTGAGTTGGTACACTGATAGCCCTAGGGGTACTCTATATTTACAAATATACAAGAGCCCCATAAGTTATATATTATGGGCCCCATGGGCCCAAATGTTAAAATATGGTGCAACAGATTGACAAGCCTAGCTCTACAGGGTGTCCCAGAATGATTTGTACCGTGTTTGCAAAAATAACTAAAAATAGAAGACGGGCAGTGTATCTATTTTTGATACCAGCATTATAATGATGGACATGTCTACTACTTATTCTGTTAATTTCAGCCCGCTACCTTTATTTGTTTTGGCGTGGCATGCAATAATGTAAAATCGATGAAAATACCTTTGAAAAATGGCACGATATGATTAAATGAAGCACGTGGGATGTTTGGCACAGCATTTCGACGACAACTACTGTTGGGGTTGCGCCTTAAAGCTTGCCGGACAGCTGCAATGTTCGCTCTAGTTCTTACAGTTTTACGAGCACCAGAAGCTTCACTCTGCCGATTCCTGACAGTTCCGTGCTCGTCAAACTTCTTTACGTTATACACTATCGTCTAATGAATCTTCTTTGCGTCTCAACATAGCTGCCGGTTTGCCAGTAAGATTTTGAAAGAAATCCACGCTGCTGTACAGTAAATTGAAGAGCCGTCTTTTCTGTATCACAACCAGTTCGATCTCTGCAAGCATTTCAAATGACATGGACCTCACACCACAATTATACTTAAAACTACCGCCAAAGAGAGAATGGGATTAGGCCACAAATCCTTAATTCCATATAATGATTGCTTCGTAACGTCATAAATAATAGATAGATATCGGCTATTTAGTGGAAATATGAACAGGGCACAACTAAAATACCTGCATAACTTTTTCCAAATAACTTTGTGCTGAACGGTTAGTAATGTTACAGATTTTCAAAATAGGTTGCGTTGTCAAAACTTAGAATTCACCATTTTTACGCAATCTTCTATAACTTCTACTAGAAACGTCCAATTTTAAAATCTAAAAAATCTGAGAAAGCTAAATATATGTAGAACTTAAAATGCAAAACAATATGACCATTCAACATGCCCTTCATACCTAAAAAATTCCATCTTTCCCGGTATAGATCATTCTGGGACACCCTGTATAAGTATAAGATGACTAGGGCTCATATGTGGCATATGTATGGGCCCTAAGTTGTAGATGTGCCTTTTGCCCATTTTGGCCCCATATGCAGGTATTAAAAGCGACTGCTATCTGTGCAGTACCGCATGCGGTACTGCACACTTCCTTCACAGTCCCGCATGCGAACTGCACCTTCCGTCACGCACTTCGCATGCGGGACTGCACATCCCGACGTGCATTCCCGCATGCGGTGATGCAGGTCGGGATGTGCAGTACCGCATGCGGTGATGCAGGTCGGGATGTGCAGTCCCGCATGGGGAACTGCAATATTTTTGGTGCATTTCCGTTAGGGTATGTGCAATATTTTTGGGGTTTTTCCGCATGGGGAACTGCAATATTTTTGGTGCATTTCCGTTTGGGGATGTGCAATATTTTTGGTGTTTATCCGCATGGGGATGTGCAATATTTTTGGTGCATTTCCGTTAGGGGATCTACAATATTTTTGGTGTTTATCCGCATGGGGATGTGCAATATTTTTGGTGCATTTCCGTTAGGGCATGTGCAATATTTTTGGTTTTTTTTCGCATGGGGAACTGCAATATTTTTGGTGCATTTCCGTTAGGGGATGTGCAATATTTTTGGTGTTTATCCGCATGGGGATGTGCAATATTTCTGGTGCATTTCCGTTAGGGTATGTGCAATATTTTTGGATTTTTTCCGCATGGGGAACTGCAATATTTTCGGTGCATTTCCGTTAGGGGATGTGCAATATTTTTGGTGTTTATCCGCATGGGGATGTGCAATATTTTTGGTGTTTTTCCGAATGGGGAACTGCAATATTTTTGGTGCATTTCCGTTAGGGGATGTGCAATATTTTTGGTGTATTATCCGCATGGGGAACTGCAATATTTTTGGTGTATTTCCGCATGGGGTACTGCAACATTTTGGTGTAGTTCCGCATAATGAACGGTTTTTGTTCGAATGTCCGCTTGAAATGCAATATATTTCGTGCAGCCCTGCATGTGGGGTGAACATGTTTTTTCGCATGTCCTCATGAGAGAATCCGGGGGGGGAATGCAAGACGAGTTGTATGCCCTACAGTTCCGCGTGTGCGGCGGCGAAAAGGATTTTGTTGTTGTAGTTGTTGTTGTTTGTTTTTGGATTTATTTGTTTTGTTTTTTATTTGTAGGCCCTGCGGCGTAGAAAATATTATCACATGCATATATAAATTTCTTTAATATTACTATCGCTTTTACTTTGACTATTGTGAGTTTTGCTTCATTTGCTGTAATTAAAAGAAAGTGTTATAAACTTTAAAGTCTATAGTATTTTATTATATTACGTCGCTTAATGATAAGTGGCTATTGTGATGAATCTATTTAGTGACCATTGTAATAAACTTGACATTGTGTGCATTTTATTCATGTTAGAAGCTGCCCAAGCGGGACATTTCTCAAGTGGATCAATTTACGCAGATCTCAAACGATGCCCATGAATAGCAGCGGCGAGATCAGAGAAGGGTTTTTTGATGTTTACGAAAACGACATCTAAACCTATCTAAAACTGAGACGAAATAGGTAATAGGTATTTTCGTCTCGGATCTAAAATAGGTAAATTAAGATAAACCTAACAGGGGTCGTACAGGCGTCAAAATTGGGGGGGGGGATTGTATGGAACTCTGGCAAAATATTAGGGGTTTAGCCTTAGCCCCTCATCCCCGGGATCTACGCTACGGCAAAAGCTGTTTTTGTTCGCATGTCCGCATGGGGAACTGCAATATATTTGGTGCAGCTTTACATGCGATATCATGATATAGTAAAAGCTATATTAAACAAATCATACACCGGAACATGGAAACCTGAGACCATAATACCTAAATTAGGTATTATGGTCTCAGATGGAAACATTACAAACATTTCAAATTATTAAATGATGCTTAATCGTTATTCTTTATATAATATACAGGGCAAAGAAGAATTATGCATCGCACACTAGCACATTTAAACATGAATTTACAAATGGAAACATAACATGCATAGGCAGACATACCAGACTAAAAACTATAACCCCTCATTAAAGCTCTCATAATTATATAGGCCTAATGGTATCAATTATAATATGCACACATTAATAGACAAGCGGCTAGGGGACGCAGGGGTAACCTTGTCAATCAAATACTTCATCTATTGTGTCCAATACTTAATCCGATAAGTAATCGATGTATATCGATAAAAATAGGATCAAGATCATGGAATTAAGCTATACACCAAAAATATTGCACGTCCCCATGCGGAAAAAAACACCAAAAATATTGCACATCCCCTGCCGGAAATGCACCAAAAATATTGCAGTTCCCCTAACGGAAATGCACCAAAAATATTGCACATCCCCTAACGGAAAAACACCAAAAATATTGCACTTCCCACCAAAAATATTGCACATCCCCATGGAAAAACACCAAAAATGTTGCAGTTCCCCTAACGGAAATGCACCAAAAATATTGCACATCCCCTAACGGAAATGCACCAAAATATTACACATCCCCTAACGGAAATGCACCGAAAATATTGCACATCCCCTGGCGGAAAAACACCAAAAATATTGCACATCCCCTGGTGGAAATACACCAAAAATATTGCACATCCCCATGCGGAAAAACACCAAAATATTGCACATCTCTGGCGGAAATACACCAAAAATATTGCACATCCCCATGCGGAAAAACACCAAAAATATTGCACATCCCCAGCGGACATGCACTATATTGCAGTTCCCCACGCGGAAATACACCGAAAATATTGCACATCCCCATGCGGAAAAAACACCAAAATATTGCACATCCCTAGCGGAAATGCACTAAAATGTTGCAGTACCGCATGCGGTACTGCACATCCCGACCTGCATTCCCGCATGCGGGAATGCAGGTCGGGATGTGCAGTTCCGCATGCGGGACTGTAAACGGAAGTGTGCAGTACCGCACGCGGTACTGCACAATTCCGCGTCCCAAAAAATAGTTCCCATATGTACAAGGCTAGGGGCTCCAGGGGCCTAAATGTTAAAACAAAGGGTCGGCCGTTTCTCAGCAAATAAAGAAGCTACAGGGTTCAGGTTTGGTACACAGATAGGTCTTTAGTATTATATTGTCATAGGTATATATAACCCCCATATGTCACATAATATGGGCCCCAAGGCCCCAAAAGCTAAAACATACGGCCGGCCGTTACTCAGTAAATATAGCAGCTACAATGACCACCTTGAGTTTACTGATAGTACTTGAGAATTATACTTCAACATATGTACATGAGCCCCATAAGTCAAATATTATGGGCCCCAGGGCCCCAAATGTTAAAACAAAGGGCCGCCATTTCTCATCAAATAAAGCAGCTTCAGGGCTCAGAGTTTGTACACAGATTGCACCTGAGAATTATATAGTTATATGTACATATGAGCCCCATATGTCACATAATATGGGCCCAGGGCCCCAAACGCTAAAACATCTAGAGCCGGCCGTTACTCCGTAAATAAAGCAGCAACAGTGCCCAGCTTGACTCTACTGATAGCACTTGAGAATTATACTTCAACATAATTATGTACATGGGCCTCATAAGTCAAATATTATGGGCCCGAGGCCCAAATGTTAAAACAAAGGGCGGGCCATACAGAAAGCAGCTTCCGGGCTCAGAATTTGTACACAGATAGCACCTGAGAATTATATTGTTACTAACACCCACACACGTAGGACTAAACAGACAGATCGTATCATATCATAATTGGAAATACCAGAGTGAAGCGTTAAGGCTGTTCCAGCTAAATTACATACCCATTGGCTGTTCCATTTAATTTACATACTCCCTCTGAAATGTCCCCCCAAAAAGGCTGTTCCGTTTAATTTACATACTCCCTCTGAAATGGCTGTTCCATTTAATTTACATACTCTCTCTGGAATAGTTTCCCCTAATCATATTGCATAGCCTCACTGTGAGTAAGAGCGACTAACAACAGTAACCTATGGAGAGCAAGAGAGACAATTCCCCTGGGAGGGGACTATTTACAATTTCTGTATTTTAAGTGCTACGACAGTGCAACCTACTTTCAATTAAAGCTTGTGACTTGGACTTTCACTTTTTATACATTTTCTGCCCAATTGGGCAACTTTTTACAATTTCTTTATTTTAATTCCTCAGCAAATAAGGACTGTTAGTTTGGGTACACCGATAACATGCGGGTATAGCCGTATTTGTGTACAAATATATAGCCTTCTAGTTGCAATTCTGTTTTTTGCAGTTGGAGAAAGAAGGACATATATCACTATCAGAAGCCAAAGAAAGACTGTGTGAAATAGTGCAATCACTATTGGATGACATTACAAAAAAGCTTGATGATAATGATGCTACCGTTGAAAAGGATCTTCAAACACTGGTGGCAATGCTGGAAGGGAACCAATTTATTATTTGTACCTTCTATAACCCTCTATTTGATATAGTCATAGATACATCGAAAAAGGGACTTGCACTTTCAGAAACAAATGAACTTGTTGAGGTATTGAAGCATTTTAACAGTAGCATATACACAAATCTTTATATGCTGAAGAAAGAAGTTCAGTTTAACAAGACTGAGTTTGAAAGAGAACTCCAAGTTTTGATAGAAGCATATGAAACATACCAAATTGAGACAGATAGAAAAATAGTTGATTTACAAAGCCAAGCTAGTAGCACACGCAAGGATCTTGATGAACACAAAACTGAGGCTGGTAGAAAGATTGGTGATCTACAGACCCAAGCTGTTATTATTAGGAAAGATCACGGTGAACTCAAAACTGAGACAGATAGAAAGTTTGGTGATCTACAGACCCAAGCCGATAGCACACAAAAGGATCTTGATGAACACAAAACTGAGGCTGGTAGAAAGATTGGTGATCTACAGACCCAAGCTGTTGTTATTAGGAAAGATCACGGTGAACTCAAAACTGAGACAGATAGAAAGTTTGGTGATCTACAGACCCAAGCCGATAGCACACAAAAGGATCTTGATGAACACAAAACTGAGGCTGGTAGAAAGATTGGTGATCTACAGACCCAAGCTGTTATTATTAGGAAAGATCACCAGCATCTTGATGATAGGCTTTCATATCTGGAAGCTACTGTAGGACTTCGGGTTCTCAAGGTAAGGTAAAAGTAATTGTGTTTGATTTGCTGGGCCATATAAACATAGCATAACAACAAGCATTTATATGCGCCTTTGCCTAGGGATTCAAGGCGCAAGAGAAAAGAAAACCAAAAAATTCAAAAATACAAAAAGCAATGGCAGCAAAAATTACGGAAATAAGTGAGTTTTGATCAATGACTTAAATGAATCCAGGCTGATGGCATTCTTGATTGTAGATGGTAAGCCATTCCAAAACCTCGGGGCAGCCACTGAAAAGGCTCTATTCTCAGTATATTTCCTGGTGCGAGGAATGATAAAATTAACACTCTCACTGGACCTAGTTCTCATAGCATGTATGGAGCTCTTGATCATGAGACAGTTGGAAAATGTACTGAGGAGATAGCCCATTCAGGGACTTGTACACGAGCGTGAATGTCTTGAACTTGATTCTCTCATGAACTGGTAGCCAATGAAGGTCTCTTAAGAGTGAGCTTACATGATCAGTTGACATCAATGTTTATCAACAAAGGCAATGGACTGGTATATCGATATGCTTGAGCGAACTGCATACAACCAGTAAACTGTTCAATAGACTTATTGTGATGTGGCAGGAGTTTTAAAACCACAGGCCCTGAACAAAATATGATGTGCGCATACTTCCAGGCAAAACACAATGAAAATTGTAATGGTGGATGCGCATAATGCCAGGTATTGACAACTCATCTATAGCAACCAGGATACACAAAGTGCCAAAAAATTAATTGTAAATTTAAAAATAAAATTAACAGGTGTTAATATTGTTTAACAACACGATTTACTCACCAAAATTAACACTGAAAAAAAAGAAGAAATCATCCTGGTAATTCATGCTCTGAATCTGTGCTCATTATATTATACAAATATTGACTGCTGTGAGGGGCATGGTTAAAATTATAGGCCCAAGGTGATCTCAAAACCATGCTATGACTGGAGGCATAGCATGGTTTTGAGATCACTACGGGCCTATAATTTTAACCATGTCCCGAATATAAAGCAATCAATGTTTGTTTTATATACCAAATGGATGTACGCGGATGTTGTGATTGCATAGAGTTGCAATCGGGGACGCACGTTGCGTCGAGGCGCATCGGTCAATAGTTCCTTTCCATAATCGGGCATAGTTCATTTTGAGGGCATAGCTAATTCAATGACCACACTTTTAACCAATAATGTGACAGGAATCAATATACGAGGTATGTAACTGATAATAGTCACTTCTACCAGTCAAGTGCATCTCACATGTTTCTTTTAACAAGGGTGGCATGTATAATACCCAGGTGGGAAAGTTGGTATAATACTGGGAAATATTCATAAATCTTGAAAGGTTATTTTACACTGAAATGTCAAAAACCCAATATACAAAACATTAAGTAATGTTGGCATATGTCTACTGATGATCATATTTTGTTTTGCTTTGTGCAGAAAGAACCCCTTCTCCTCGTTTGGCACTTGTACCATACAGGTCCATTTCATCAGGGACAACATCAGTAACCAATGGAACTGTTGAGCCACACATGCTTGTTGTACACAGTGAAAAGGACGAAAATAGCCCATTGATGACAGAATTATGTGAAGTAATTCATGGAGAACATATCAGAACAAAGTCATATCATGCCGTAGGTGTTGTGGGAACTGTATTTAAAAGGTTTGAAAAGGCAAGAAGACAAAGCAGTGGTGTTGTGTTCCTTCTCACTAAGAACTTCTATGAAGACAGGATGCATCAAGATTTCCATTCATTTTTGATATCATCTATGAGGAAGATGAATTCAGAGAAGAAATATGTTATTGCAATAGCAGATGAAGAGTCATTAGTGAAGGCAGAAAATGAAGAATGCTTGTATAGTGTCCAAATCATAAATTATTCCAGTCAACATTGGCAGGAACAAGTTGTTGCGTCAATTAAAGAATGCATACAAACTTCAAGCTCTCCTTCATTTTCAGGTGAGTTGAATACATATTTGGCTCTACATGTATATATTTGTTTATTTTATGTTTCTTGAACCAGTCTCAAATTATGTGTATACAAATCCATTTTCAACCAAAATATCTCAACTCATGCCACTTTTCAGAAATGGCAGCTGGGTAAAATGAAAAGATCTTGATCGAGTGATCGAGTTGATACACTTTGACATGGCTTTCACCCTAGTCTAAAATTTTGCACAATAATCCCCAGCCCCCAACTCAACACAAAAGTGGGTAACCATGTGCGTTACTCAATTTTTCAAAGACCCTAATTGCAATGAAAATCAAGGACTAAATTGGACAAAAAAATACCCATTTTTGTGGTTTTTAATGACTTGAATTTCAAACACCCCTTTTCATAATGACACTTACGGGAAGTTAAAGTTACGGACATAGAATAGTGCTCAAATCAGCTGATTTGGAACTGGTAAGGCATGTATAGTGATGTGATTGGGTGGAGGGGGTAATTAGCGGTCTTTATCAAAATATATGCTAATTTGGTAGCTCATTTGCATAAATTAATTTTTTTATTATATTTTCTTTTTTGGGGAATCGGATTTTAAAAACATTTTCAACCCAGCTTCAATTGAAATCATATGAGATTGTGTGTAAAAAAGGCACCATTTTATTATGAGGCTTTGAAGTAGCAGACTACTTTGGATCATGCTGCATGCCAAGGCCACATCCATGCTGAGCTAGGGGCTAACATCCTTCAATAATTATCGTGATGACTTTACTTCAACATCCTTTCTGACGAAAGTTTAATTCTGAAATACCTCTTATTTCTTTCCGGGATTTCTTATCTGCAACACATGACCAACCCACAGTGCCCCTTAAATCTAAATTTTGCACACAGTCTGTCTGACTTACCTCTATGTTTACGATTTTGCTGTCTGCACTCTGTCCTCGCTACCAATCAAAATGAGACCCCTTTTCTGTGATATTTGGTAACAAACATGGTTACCAACTTTTTGTGCTAAGTGGGTGGGAGAGGCAAAAATTTTAACTAAAGCAGATCTAGATGTGGCCTTTCTACTAGTTGCCAAGAATCATGAAAATCACAGTGCTTTAAAATTATTGTTTGCTTGAAACTGGCATTTACCTTGAAGGCAGCATCTTCTGTAAACTGGTTCCCTAATTATTAATTTTGTTTTCTTTGTGTGACAATTTGTTAAGGGCTGGGGTATGAACGTTTGGACAGTATTTATTTTGGGACATTAGAGCACATCAGACATGTCGAATTGCATTCTGAATACGAAGAATGTCATTCTGATATCAAATAATTTTGAATTTTTGAAATTAGCAATGTAATACACATTTTATGGCAAATCATTAAAATTGATATTTTGATATTTAACAGTACTTGAAGTAAACTTTATAAATCTGATGATTTATACTTAAAGTGTATGTAAGTGGTATGAAAAGTCGACGATCAATTGAAAATTTTGACCTTTTCAGATTGAAGATATGGATTTTTTTCCCAAAACACCAAAAAAATTAGGTCTTTTTGGGAAAAAATCCATATCTTCAATATGAAAGGTCAACATTTTCAATTGACCGTCGCTTTTCCTCCTGCTACATACACTTTAAGAATATATCATTAGATTTATATAATTTACTTCGAGGACTGTTATATATCAAAATTAAAAAATATCAAATTTTTATAATAATCATAAAATTTGTATTATATTGTGATTTTCAAAAAATGAAAATTATTTGATATCAGAAAGACATGCTTCGTATTCAGAATACAATTCGATAGGTCTGAGGTGCTCTCATGTGCCACAAAAATACTATCGAAACGCAATAAACGCTCATTTTAGATCCCTTAACAGATCCCAATTCCAATGAACGACTTGCAGTTGGATTCCATGATAGCGTTATTGAGTCGGAGAGCTTTCAGCAAGGTATGTCCCGATCATAAACAACTAATTGAATTTCTACCACAATGTTAATTGGGCAAACAAATCTTCTTTTATCTGATGTCATGTATTTGTGTTTACACTCTGCCTCTGTGCATACTTTTTTCTTCAGTCTACCATATTGTGACTACAGGGTGTCCCAGAAAAAATTATCTGGTGAATGAATTTGGACAAATCCAAAAATGTAGACATCTGCGTGTTGCTCATCTTATTCTGCATCTTATACGCCAATTTTACTGGAATTGGTTGACTGATCGCAAAGAAATGAGCAATTACATAGCCCGAAACGATTTTAACAATCCATGCATTTCAAATTAACAATTGAATAAATCTGGCGCTTTGGATAGTAGACAGGGGCTCGTCCCTGGCAAGCGAGTTTGGCCATGCCTGAATTCCAACTGCATGATTGTTATGCTTTACAACTTTTGAAAATGCACCAAAAATAATTTCATGTACCGGCTACCGATAATCCCCATCCTTGTCAATTTAGAGCTATTGGTCGCAATTAAATGTGGTATCAAATTGGCACTAATAAGATGCTGCATATATGTCAATCAAATTGTCATAACATATGCAGGTTTACATTTATGTCGGGTTATATAAGTGCGGAGTTTTTTGTGTGTATTGTTTATTTCATTAATAGGCATAATATTAAAGTATTAAGGTGAGACAGGTGTAATTGATAATTTTTTGTGGGAAGATAATAGAAATTCCTCCTAGCTTGGTATAAAGTAGCAGGTATGTACTGAAATAAAAACGATAAACAATAAACAGATTTATATAGCTCCTTAGCATAATGGTCTTAAAAGTACAACATACACTACGTCTTATGCTACAATACACAAAAACTAGTATTTTATGCATATTAAAGTGGTATTTGATGCATTTTGGAACTTGGAAGTGCTCTATTCATATTTTAAACAGATTAATTGAGTAGAGCAAAGTTCAATTATCAATATGCCTTTTATTTGAAACAAATCAAAAGGCATCTAATATATGTATTGCCTTAATTTCTTTTCGTTTACCAAACCAGCAAGTACCAGTGCATCAGTGGGACAACAGGGTAGCCCTGGCAGTCCTCCACCTTGCAGTTTAAACGGTGGGCCATTACCACAAAGTTTAGAAATCAATGAGAAACCAGAAGGTATGACTCCCTATACTACATGATGTCTCAAATCAAAATGCAAAGCAATTGTATCCCCTTTTTATCAGGCTTAGGCAATAGAAACAAATTAATTTGATCTTTCGATCGGCCATCAATACTTGGTCGATCCTTATTATTCATGAAATCAATTAATTTACTATAATGTTAATTGTGATAAAATAGTAATTTGTACATGTAGTGATAATGGCCAATATAAATTGGCGTTAATTCAGATTAATCAATTCATAGTTCATTAAGAACAAGCATCGAAGCAGCATCGATGGTCGATCCAAAGATAGAACAAATTTGTTTCTGGTGCCTTAGTTACGATCGAGACATAATTGAATGAAATTTGTTTTTGATCAGGACAATGTTTGGAAATGAAACATCTTTTAATTTTGTGGTCCTTTGAAGGAAAATACCTTATTGCATCATAAGTCATGCGCGTGTCAGTCGGGGTCTGTATTGTTGTCCGTCAACAATTATGTACATGTAAGGCTTTTGGTTAAAATTGAACAGTTCAAATCCAATTTCAACCAAATTTGGGCATAGCTGCACTATGGAAACTTGCATATCTTTGGACAACCTGTTTTTACTTAGCTTATTTGCAGTATTGCATATTATTTGTATTTACAAATTTACTTGTCTGACATATATTTGGTGTGTATTAATTTGGTTAAACACAGCACATTACTGTCCTTATTGCTCCAGGAAGTAGACAAATTAATACGTCTGAGCTAAATCTATACGTATCCAATGCACTCGGCCCTTAATTACACATCGACATCTCAGTGGCCCTGCACCTTAAGGTGGTATGAAAGGCAAAATCAAGTTGCTCTGATTGAGATTAAAATAGACTTGTTGCAGAGAGATATGCAAAATAATCTTAATTCTAAAATTTGAGCCGTCGGACAAACGGTTTTTGAGATATTGCTGTTGAAAGATTCTTTGTATTCTATTGTTTTTTAATATATTGATGAAGTTAATGAAGAAAATTGGCAAAATGTGCTCATTAATATTAATTTTTGCCAATATTTTGCCAATATTTTATGAATAAACCTTCATACTACTTTTACCTTTAAAATTTTGACCTGAAACTTTGCCAATGTGTCTCTATGACCTAAACCTTTAACATGTGATTTTCCATAAATCTAATTTGCATATTTGCATAATTAATTAGCCTTAAGTATAATGCTAATTAATTATGCAAATATGCAAATTAGATGGGCGGGAAAATCACATGGTAATGTTTTTAGGCCATAGAAACACATTGGCAAAGTTTCATGTCAAAATCATATAAAATAAAAGTAGTATGAAGGTTTATTCATAAGATATTGGTATAATATTGGCAAACATGAATATTCATGAGCACATTATGCCAATTTTCCTCATTAACTTCATCAATACATTGGCCAAAACAATCGAATACAAAGAAACTAAAACATGCATATCTTGACAACCGTATGTCCGATTTCCTTCAAACAAAAACTATTTTGCTCAGTGTATTTAGCTTAACTTATTCAATCTATTCAAATGGTTCTAAATTCAGTTTCTGTTTTCCAGAAACATCGTTTCGAACCCCCTTAAATGTCTCTCAACAAGTAACATGTAGTTATGTAAATTTGTCTGCCAAGTTAATCAATATGGTGACGGCAGAAGAAAAGTACTCTTGGATACTCAATTATATATTCTGTGTAAACACAAAATATCTAGCACATAAAAAAATCTAGTTAGACACTACATCTGACAAAGGCTTATAGCAGCATTTATATTTTTTGTTTCATTCTATTTAAACCTGGGTGGACCTTTCAACACACTGGCACTGTTCTTCAAGGTTCTCAGGTGGCACAAGGCCAACATTAAAATACATAAGAAACATTATATTGAAATATTTTTCAACAGATTCAAACCAACCCAAGGATTCATCACCAAATCCTGACAGTGGGTTTGTATCAGGTCAGGGAGATGCAAGTCACAGTCAAGCTCCACCAGGTATGACTGTTTTATATACTTCACTTTTCTTTTTCTTTTTTCATTTAAGTTTTAATATTTTATGCGATGTTGTCAAACAATAATATTCTTTGGCTATATTATGCAGCTAGTCAAATACATTACTGCTTTAAACAATTTATTTAGAAGTCTGTTTGCACTGTCCTGAACGAAACTTACCATGCAAATGAGCAAGGCTTGTGCACTCAATTGGCCAAATTTTAGTGTCTGTGTTCATATAAAACTAAAATTCGCGGCTCAGTTCGAAATCTGTTAAAATATAATGCTCCGAAAATAACCAATAAATGTGTAAAAATGTTGCACCAAATGACTCCATTGGGGCTTTCACTTTCAAAAATGTTCGAATTCTGAGGGGCCACATCCCCCCTCAGACACCCCCTGTCGCGCAAGCGCGACTGTGCCACTTCATGTTTTCCCTATGACACTATGGCACTAGCACACACCCTAGATATATAGCACAATATATTGTCGGCCGCATCACATAGTGACATATTCGACATTCTTGAGAAGTTAAAAAAAAATTGGTATATTAATTTCTTATGTTCTACTCTACATATTCACCAAAAACAACCATGCCTCAAAGTGGCTTAATTAGTAAGGTATTAATTTAATTATTGTATTATTTCCTTGCCTTCTATAGTGATTTTCACTCAATTTCAAAGAAACAAAATGCTATATTAAAAGTTAAAAACATGCATGAAAATTGGCCCTACACAACGCTAAAACCTCAGAGCTTCCTGGACCCCACCCATTCATCACTCTGCTTCTTACACTCTATTTTTCAATATATCTCGTCAGTTCCTGGAAAGGACTTGCCCCCCCCCCCCATATCAAATCCTGGCTACGCCACTGGTGATGCACCCTAACTTAATTTGACCCCCTTTTTGTCAGGTTTAGTTACAAGACATATAGAAAAGACTTATTTGTATTAAAAGGAACAATGTTTGGAAATGTTGAAACATGTTTCACAATTTTTCTCTTTCGTTAAACAATGCTTGACTGTTAAACAAATTAGTGCTATACTAGGGCTGAGCCGTTATCATTAATGTTGATGTTTGGGATGGTTCAAGTCATTCAGACATTGAAATAAGCAAGTGTCCTATTCAATATACAATAACCGCCATCAAAACAAATTTGAACCTCTTCCAGTTGTTAATAATGAAATCCAAACATAGAGTATTATAGAGTATTTTTAGGTAAATCATGCAATTTTTAGGCCCAATTGTTTTTTTTAAAAGAAAATCATTACCAAACATATTTCAATACCACTCAAACTAGTGAGCTTTTTTGTTTGAGACCATGGTTGTCAAGTTGGCAGATACAGGCAATTTTAGATTGCCTATATCCTGTTCCTTGTCTTCTATCTGCTTTGATCCTTTACCTTTTATGGCACCTTTCTCATTTGTTGCCTTTTACTATTTATTTCTGTCTTACAGACAAACCAGCCAGTACCAGTCCACCAGTGAGGCAACATGATGACGGTTTGCCACACTCACTAAGTTCAACAGCACCACCTCAAGTCACTGAGAATCAAGTTGAAGGTAAAACATCTAATATTTTAAACTCTACCAATATCTAATATTTTGTATGTTACTACTATTTAACAAAACAATGTCATTGGAACTGTCATTGTAAGTTTGTAAGTTTTAGGGTGACACACTAGAATAGAGATTAGAGAATATCTGTTTTATAGCAAGTATTTCTCGCTAGAAATTCAGAATATAATGCTTTTGCTGGAGTACAGTAGACCTATTTTATGTCACATTATCCGATTCATTAGCTGATGAAAAGTGAATAGTTTACTATGTAACCAATCAAAATAAATGTTAGAAAAATATGCAGAGTGCATTTGTATGCTTATATTTTCCGACATAAATTCTCTGTGTATTAATTAGAAAACTTGGCCGTGAGACATTTTCGAGAGAATGAAAATGATATGTTGTGTAGCCTGTGGTGGTGAACTCGATGACATGCATGTAATCGTGAGTGCATGTTGATGGTACCATTCCGAACGGTTCTGATTTTTTCTCTACTTCCATTATATAGTGCCAGTTTGCCTCATCTCCATTTCTTTATTAATTGAAATCAGCAAAATACTTGTTGCTCAAGAAATCATAAATTGAAACAAATCAAATTAATGTTTTTGATCTTAATCTTTGTACATATGCAATGTAATTGACCTTTAAGACACATCAACATCTCAGCAACCCTGCAACTTATAATTCTTCTTCTAAATAATTCTTAATCTGTAAATATATCTTCCAAGTCAATCAGTGTGTTGAGGCAGAAATAAAGAACACTTGGCTTCTCCTCACTTGGATGGCCCCAAATCATGTTTTTCTTTTTAAGAAAATTATTCCCAAACATATTTCAATACCACTCAAATTAATGAGCTTTTTTGTTTGGGACCATGGTTGTCAAGTTGGCCGATATGGACAATTTTGACTTGGAACACATTTAAATTGCCTATATCCTCTTCCCTGTCTTCAATTTTCTTAGATCCTTTCCCTTTTATGGCACATTTCTCATTTGTTGCCTTGTTCTAATATTTATTTCTGTCTTACAGACAAACCAGTCACTACCAGTGCACCAGTGAGGCAACATGATGACAGTTTTGTAACCAGCTCTCTACCTGACAGTTTGAGTGGTTTACCATCATCACTCAAGAGTTCAACAGCACCACCTCAAGTCACTGAGAATCAAGTTGAAGGTAAACATCTACAATTTTGAACTCTACCAATATCAAATATTTTGATTTTTTTTTTTTTTTTTTTTGATGACACACTAGAATAGAAATAAGGGAGTTCTAAAATTGTCCGACGGCGAACCTGATAAAAAAACCACAAATAGTATCTGTTTTATAGCAAGTATTTCCAGCTAGGAAGTCGGAATATTACTTTTGCTTGACCTATTTTCTGTCATATTGATCTGATTCATTACTTGGTTAAAAGTGAATGATTTCCCAAGGGTCTATTGCCAATTGGTCTAATACCATTTGGTCTAATTCCCGTTTCGTCTATATTCAATTGGTCTATTACCAGAAAGGCTAATTGCTATTTAGTCTAATAATCATATAGTCTAATGTCCATTTAGTCTATTATTGTTTGGTCTAATATCCAGTATGTCTACTAACAATATAGTCTAATAACCATTTGGCCTAATATTTTTTCAATAACCATTTGGTCTAATAACCGCTTGGTCTAATAACCGCTTGGTCCAATACTCCTATGGTCTAATAACCAGTTAGTCTAATACCATTTCGTCTATTTGCCATTTCGTCTACTACTGGTTGCGGGCTGAAAATACATGTAATGAGGCGAGCATGTGTAATGCGATGAGCACATGTAGAGAAACATCCCAGCAAACACAAAACGTTTTCGACATTATTCGCAAAAGGTTATAAAAGGTTGTCAGAAAAAATGTCGGGTTATATAAAGAGTACATTAATGGTATAAAACGTTTTCATAACATTAAATAACATTTGTTGGTAATTTACTGCACAGCAAACACAAATGTTTTACAGAAAACATTTAAATGTCGGGTTATATAAAGGGTATAAAAACGTTTTAATAACATTCCAAAAACATTTTGAAAGCTTGGTACAAATCATTCTAAACAGAATGTTATTTTGGGGTTGAAAAATATTTTGCAAAAAATGTTTGCCCAAAATATTTACAATAACGTTTTAAAAATGTTTTCATGACCTTTATATAACCCGACATTTAAATGTTATTAAAACGTTTTGTTAAAAACATTTTAAGAACATTTCTGTGTTTGCTAGGTGCAAATATTTTAACATAATGTTATTTATGTGTTGACAAAATATTTGGCCAAAATGTTTGCAAAAATAGTTTACAATAACATTTGTGAAAAAATTTTAGAACTATTGCTGTAGTGTATTTTCATACAAAACGCTTTAAAACGATTTCATGACCTTTATATAACCCGACATTTTAATGTTATTAAAACGCGTTTTACCTAAACCCAAACCCAAAATAAAACTTATTTAAAACTTTTTTAAAAACGTTTTTGTGTTTGCTGGGATACTACATGTATCAAATCTTATGCATTCTTAGTAGAATTATTATTATTGTTTATTGACATATCCAAAAAATGAAGACTAATACATGAAGCCTGCAGGTATTATATACCGTATATGGTCAATTCCAGCCAAAGCGGGCCAAAATTCTCTCTGGGGGCCATTTTGAAAATGTTTTCCTTTTCAATTCTAGACTTATCAAATGAGACGACCATGTCTAGTGAATCATCAGGTGGAAGTGCCATCGGATTGAAAAATAACTTTTCTTGCTAGACCAAATAAAGTGTTAAATGCGCATATGCATGTTACCCACAATTCAAGCATTTTTCACCTGTTGTACGCCATAAAATTTCACTTTCTTTAATATCTTTCAATATTTTATGTGTGACTCATATACACTAGAAATCGGTGAAGACTTTGAACATAAAATAGAATTTTATTACATATATCTATACAGAAATATTTTGGTTATTACAAATTTTAAGAAAGAACCAGGTGTACAGTTAAGATTGTGTCAATTCTTCGAACTCTTTCCAAAGTGGCTGTCATTTAACATTACTGTATTATTTCGAAAGATTAAAATAAATGCTTCATTTAAATATAAAGTTAGATTTTGTATCTCGTAGCAGGATGAGGATCTCGGATGGATTCGTGGGTAACAGCGCCTGGAAAATAGCAATTCCTATTAATTTTTTAAATAAAAATAAAAATACTTTTCCGTATGTCAATAATCCAGGCCGCAATGGCACTAAAATGAATTTTAATCAAAATACAGACTACATGGAATATTTAGAATGGATCATTATGGCATTTTGGGTATAAAATTCTGAGAATAATGAAGTTGCCAAATTCAAATAGACAGAGCAAACAGATTTATATTATTATTTTAGTAAAATCATTCCATATTTTCATGCAGCAATATTCTATTAACTCGTGTTTGACAGTTCCTATGAACTAAAACACTATCAATACATTGTTAACTATAATTTAAGTAGGGATTCGTGGGTAACCAAAATGTTCGTGGGTAACACATATTTGAAGGTATGTATTAGTAAGCGGCAAAATAGAAAATATTACAGAAGGTTGGAAACCACCATGCGGTTATTCCTCCATTGTGTTTCAATGATTCCCGTTGCTCTAACCAATTGCATTTACCCAAAAATGGTAATTTAGGATAATCAATCAAAACTTCATGATGCAGCTTCAGTATACCTTCAAGAGGACGCTATTAAACAGGGCTGTTTTGGAACCTATTTCGCATGTTTTCAAAATGTTAAGATGCATAAGAAACATATAATTTACGAGTAAATCCTTGGATTCGTGGGTAACGCCTTTAATTCGTGGGTAAAGCTATAAGTACTATAGTACCGCTTTGGGGTTTATGCTTCTTAGGTGTATAAACTGTAAGTACTGTCAAAATTATAGCATACCCATGGCTTGAATATGTGCTGATTTAAACTTAAAATAAACAATCTCCTTATTTTTCAAGGTTAGCATCTATTCGGGATTCGTGGGTAACAAAAGTTTAAACCGTCAGAGATTCTTTTTAAAGCGGTGAACGATTTTTACGATTTACAATTTTAAGCGCTTGTCAAACTAAATTCAGTGTCCAAAGTCATTAAATGTTAAATTAAGTTATGGAAATTATATTTGCTGGACTCGTGGGTAACAGTTGATACGTGGGTAACGTTACATTTGATTTTATGGAATTTTATGGGTAAAACGTATTTGCATAAAATAATCACTTGGACCTCAGAATTATAGAACGAAACTTCGTTTCATGATATAGTCATTTATTGCACATTCACTTAACATTTTTCAGAACGATCATTTTATTTTTGATACGCTGGTAACAAAATTATTAGCCAAATTGACTTAATGGCCTCTAGAGTCCACAAACTTTGGTGGAATTCAATCGCTTTTACATATGATGAGAGATCATGCAAACGCTTTCTAACGGTAATAATTTCATTTTGATTGAAGGACATTCAATGACATATATGGTGCTTTATCTTTGAATTCGTCAGGGGTAACGCCAATTCATTTAAGCTATCATAACTTGTCCCCTGGTATGACTTGCTAGTAAAGGCCTATATGCACAAAGAGAGCACATTGGACGTGACATGATAAGCTCCATCAATAACGTGATTTCCTTTATTAATGACATTTAAAGTGGAAAGTTAACATAGAGAGAATTTTGTCCCGCTTTCGCTAGAATTGACCATATATGCATACTCAGTGAAAGTGACATTTTGCCGGACTATTTTGTCCTTGTTTCCTTGGTCTTTTTAAGGATAATATGATAATATACTCATCATGCATTACTGGGGGTGCCATGTGTGCAGGGCATTTGCCGGTATTGCCATTCCAACATTAAAACAAATTAGGTTTTCATGTTTTTGTCATTTGTATATGGAGTTATGTGTAGATACTACATGTAGGTCTATAGACTTGTTATACTGTTTATAAAACACGCTTTTTAAGACCACGGTGACCCTGGGCTATGACCTCACAGTATTTGTAATAACGTTATTGCGTCATGTGCTATTAGACTAATCGGTTATTAGACCAATTGGCTAGTAGACTAAATGGCTTGTTAGACCAAATGGTTTGTAGACCAAATGGGTATTAGACCAAATGGGTATTAGACTTATTGGTAATAGACCAAATGGGTATTAGACTAAATGGTTGTTAGACTAAATGGTTTTAGACTTATTGGTTATTAGACCAAATGGTTATCGGACCAAATGGTAATCGGACCAAATGGTTATAGGACCAAATGATTATTGGACGTACTGGATATAGACCTAATGGGTTTAGATTAAATGGATATAGACGAAATGCATATTAGACGAAATGGTATTAGACCAAATGGCAAATCCCCTTCCCAAGTAACCAATCGGAATAAATGTTATAAAAATATGCAGAGTGCTTAAAAAGTGACTGCATTTGTAATGCTTGTATTTACCGACCTACATCTAGTGTGTATTATTTCGAAAACACAGCATATTTCTTGTTGCTTAAGAAATGAAACAAATTAGTGCTTTTGAGCTGATCTTTGTGCATATCCATTGCAATCGCCCCTTAAGGCACATCTATATCTCGGCAACCCTTAAAGTTCTTTTAAATATAGCTTCCAAGTTAATCATTGTGTTGAGTCACAAAGAAAGGGCTCATGGATTCTCATGCACTATTTAAACACATAAAATATATTTAGATATACTACATCTGATTAAGGTTTATTTATTTATTTATTTATTTGCTTTATTCTATTTAACTTGTTGAACCTTTAAATGCACTGGCACTGTTCTCCTAAGGTTCCCAGGTTGCACAATGCCAACATTAAAATAAATTTAAGAAACATTTATTGAAATATTTTCAACAGATTCAAATCAACGCAAGGATTTATCATCAAAGCCTGATAGTGGGTTTACATCAGGTCAGGGAGATGAAAGTGGCAGCGAAGTTCAACCAGGTATGACTGTTTTAAAGATGATATTTTTTCTAGTTTGTATGTAAAAACACAAAGGAAGTTGTCCAACAATTCTTTGGTTATGAATACGGCTTGACAAATACATAATTAGGTATTTTCAGGTAAATCATGTACATGTAGTTTTTTTGCCCACAAATTGTGTTTTTTATAGAAAATATTACCAAACATATTTCAATACCACTCAAATTAAGTTAGCAGATACAGGCAAACTGTGTAGACTCTCATTCATCTGGGTATGTTGAAATTAAGATTTAATTTAAATCTGGTCAACCAGACATACCTATTTTTGACAGACGAACCGGCGTTGCGACTGAAACCTTCCGTCTTCAGCTGGGTTGTGATGCAAATGACCTTGAGTACCGACACTTCCGGTATTGATGGTATTGATGACGAGGAATCGTCGCTTGCCATCAATCCCGGAAGTGTCCGGTACTCAAGGTCATTTGCATCACAACCCAGCTGAAGACTGAAGGTTTCAGTCGCAACGCCGGTTCGTCTGTCAAAATAGGTATGTCTGGTTGACCAGATTTAAATTAAATCTTAATTTCAACATACCCAGATGAATGAGAGTCTACACAGTTTGATTCGTAAGGAATACGGCAAGGATTGCCTAAAACTAACAAAGGACCTTGAGAAAACGGCGAGGAAAGTAGCGAATTATCGCAACCATTTACGATTCCACCTCCGTTGTTTACAGGCAGATGTGATACCCCGTAGCGCGAAACTTAGCTCTAATATCAAAGGATCGCGTGCGGATAAGATTATTCACAGTGCGGAACGTAAATTGCTAAACGAGAGAGTTAGACAGGTTAATTATACCATCAAAAATCTAAACAACAAGAAATCTGACATTTTCCGCAAATTGGGTGATCGGTTACCAACGGAGATACACAACAGGGTCAGTCAGTTCACGGAGCATGCGCAGTTAGCACAACACGAAACAACAAAATCTAGACAGGTAGAGATATTCGGCAGACTCGCAACAGTTTCACGTGCCGATAAGGATAAGAATTGGAGACAGAAGGATAATTTAATTGATCATAACATCAAGGATAGATGGGTCAGGAATTTATCGGACAGGCAGCTCTCGGAAGTGAACAAAGTTCACTCGAAAAGGGGTTACTCTTCGCTGTCGCATCCAAAAGAATTCAGGTTACAGACATTATCACTGCGACTGAATCGGCGATCATAGGTGCTTCCATCGGTCCAGATAAAGCTGAAGAATTACGTTCATGGTGAGTGCGAGTATTAAAAGTGCCAAACCACCTCAATATAATCTGAGCAAGAATGAGTATAGTGCGCTAGAAAGCTTAAAGAAGGATGAAAACATCACGATCCTCCCTGCTGATAAGGGGCGTTGTACTGTGGTTTTAAATAGCAAAGACTATGATCAGAAAGCTAGAGCACTGTTAGATGATGCCAAAAATGAAAACATCACGATCCTCCCTGCTGACAAGGGGCGTTGTACGGTGGTTTTAAATAGCAAAGACTATGATCAGAAAGCTAGAGCACTGTTAGATGATGCCAAAACTTACACTCCCCTTAGGAAAGATCCAACGAGTGGTATAAAGCGGAAATTGACTACGAAACTAGGCGAACTTGAGAAAAACGGGTCTATTGACTTCAAATTAAAACATCAGTTATACCCGACATCCGAATCCATACCGGGTTTTTACGGCCTTCCGAAGGTTCACAAGGACACCATCCCCTTGCGTCCGATAGTGAGTAGTATCGGCTCTGTTTCTTATAATATCTAGAGTTTTGAGTCCTGTGGTTGGCCTATCGGACCACCATATTCTCAACTCTAAGGATTTTTCGGAAAAAATCCAAGGCTTAGTGTTAGAACCTGATGAGACTATAACATCGTTTGATGTCACCGCCCTCTTTACTAGCATTCCTCCGAAGGACGCAGTCTCAGCAGTTCGCGAAGTTCTGAACCAGGATACCACACTTCATGAACGGACAAACTTATCTCCTGATCAATTATGTGATCTACTTAGTCTCTGCTTAGATAACACCTACTTTTCGTACAGTGGAAAATTTTACCAACAATGTCATGGATGTTCCATGGGTTCGCCTGTCTCACCGATTATCGCTAACTTGTATATGGAAAGATTTGAGCGCATTGCTTTGTCAACTTTTCCCGGTATAGCGCCATCTAGATGGTATCGATACGTGGATGATACTTGGATTTTAATTAAATCCAACGAACTTGATAGGTTTTTCAACCACATCAATGAAATTGATCCCCATATCAAGTTCACGCAGGAAGGATTGTCAAATAACAAACTCGCGTTTCTTGACTGTTTAGTGTCCGTGGAAGAAGATCGCTCCCTTACTGTGTCTGTTTATCGAAAACAGACACACACGGACCAGTACCTTCAAGTCGGTTCCAATCACCAGCTCATTCAGAAACTCGGCGTGGTCAACACCTTGTTCCACAGAGCTGAGTCGATCATCACCAAAGACTCAGATAAGATTGCTGAACAACAACATCTTCAAGAAAGCGCTGGGTAACTGTGGTTACCAGGACTGGGCCATAAACAAGGCCTTGAACAAGGACAGCAATAAACCCACCGCCAGTAGCACGAATCAGACGGGAGAACAACAAGTATTACCATCCCATATCACGGAGACTTATCGGAAAAACTCAAAAGAATCTATCGCGACCACGGAATTACCACCCACTTTAAACCAACGAACACGATCCGCCAGTCCTTAGTGCATCCCAAGGACAAGCAGCCCAAGGGGAGGATTAGTGGAGTGGTCTACGGGGTCCGCTTTTCTGAGCGGCGAGCCTGATACGGCTAGAACATAGGAGAAACCGCCCAACCTCTTCACAATCGCATGTTACAACATCGCAGAGCCAGCTCAGGTGGAAACGACTCATCAGTGTACTTACATTTGAAAGCCACCGGACACCATTTTGACACCAAGGATGTCCGAATCCTAGATCGCGAGCATTGTTGGTTTGAGCGTGGAGTGAAAGAGGCAATCTGGGTGAGGGCTGAGCAACCATCCCTCAACCGCGGTGGCGGTGTCCGGGCCAAACTATCACACGGCTGGGACAGGATCATAAAGGACATTCCTCGTCGATTGTCATCAATACCGGAAGTGTCCGGTACTCAAGGTCATTTGCATCACAACCCAGCTGAAGACTGAAGGTTTCAGTCGCAACGTCGGTTCGTCCGTCAAAAATAGGTATGTCTGGTTGACCAGATTTAAATTAAATCTTAATAGCAGATACAGGCACTTTTCACTTGGAACAATTGTAAATTGCCTAGATCCTCTTCCCTGCCTTCATCCAGCCTTTGATCTTTTCTCTTTTATTGCACCTTTCTCATGTGTTGCCTTCTAATATTTATTTTATCTTACAGACAGACCAGCCAGTACCAGTGCACCCGTGGGGCAACATGATAGCTCTGTAACCAGCTCTCCACCTGAGAGATCAAGTGGTTTGCCATCATCACTAAAGAGTTCAACAGCACCACCTCAAGTCAATGAGAATCAAGTTGAAGGTAAAACATCTAATATTTTAAACTCGACCAATATCTAATAGTTTGCATGTTGTTGGTGTAGTGTCATAGGAGCTGTCATTGTAACTTTATAAGTTTTTTGGTGACACACTAGAATAGAGATTACAGGGTATCTGATATAGCAAGTATTTCCAGGTAGAAGTCAGAATATTACTTTGCTTGAGTACAGTTGACCTATTTTCTGTCACATTAATCTGATTCATTAGTTGGTTAAAAATGAATAATATCCCAGGTAACCAATCAGAATATAAATGTTATAAAAATATGCAGAGTGCATTAAAAGTGAGTACAATTGTATTTCTTGTATTTTCCGACATACATCTGGTGTGTATTGATTAGAAAACAGCACATTATTTTTTCTCAACAAATTTTAAAATAAATTGCTGGTTTTGAGCCTAAACGTTGTACATATCCAATGCACTCGCCCTTGAAACATGTCAAGTACATAATATTTTCATGATTTTGACCCCCATAGAGCTAACAATTTGACTGTTTTGGTAAAGAACTAGAGCATGCTAAACTGGGACGCACACATTTAGTTGGGGTCTTGGACTCTGTACATACCTACCCTGTCAAGATTGCCCCCTCCAAGTTGAAAAAGGGTGAAAAGTCACTTGGAATAGATTATTTTTCAAACTTAAAGTTTTTGTTAATACAAAGTTCTTGCTGATTCCATTATCACAGAATACATGTATGTGTACTAACAATATGAATTCTTTTAAATAAAAATGTGTTTTAATATACCTTTGGAATTTATACAGCACCCAAGGACCCCAAACGGACATTTGAGGAAAATTGCCAGCGTGAAAAGTTATGTATAAGTATAGATCCGAAAGGTGATGGAAACTGCTTCTTCTATAGTGTACTGGATCAGCTAAAGAGGCTCAAAATGCAACAGCGGCTGGATGATTTGAAAAAAGAGTTTGGTTCAAGTGATGAAGATATGACTCATGGTCTACGTCAGCAATTGGTTGAATACATGGAAGGGCACCCAAAAGTAGGTTAAGTGAAATATTTACTTCTAAGTATAATGAAGTCCTTCATTTATATATATTTGGTATTATTCAAAATAACAATCCTAACACTATCCCCAAACCTACAATCAACAAAATTAATAGTTGGCACACCTTAACAATATGTTGGAACTCTTCATTGCCGCTCTGATAATTCAGTGAAATTAGTATAACTATGTTTGATGAGAAGTACAAACCTTCTCATTTCCCCTTCCTTCCCCCATTCCCCCTCAATGAAAGTTGGGGAGACCAATGGAAGAAGTGTTTTCATCAACATTGAACTGGGGGAGAGGGGTGGCGATTTATATTTATGCCAGAGTGTGCCAGCATTAATTTCCTTGATTGTAGGTTATGCCAGACAACAAGGTGCACATTTTATCATATGGTAGCATTCACATCTTTTTGGCCCCCCACATATATATATGGGGCTTTTGTTATCGCCCAGATGGTTTGCTTGTTTGTTTGCTTGTTTGTTTGTATCTTTGTTTGTTTGGCTTTCCGGGCGGAAGCAAATTCATTAATCCACTGTGCAGCTCCAATGCAATGGCCGATCAACTTCATTATTATGTCTTCAGAATATTGCATCCTATACTTTGTACATAACCTGGCTGTCAGATAAATTTGTGTATCGTCTGTCCGATAAATTTGTGTATCGGTCTGTAACCTCTTCATAGAGTGCATAGTTCATATACATTGTACTTTATATGCATGTATGTCTCTTTTGGTGTCATGCCATGACCAAAAATTACATTTTTGACCAAACCACATTTTTGACCAAAACTCACATTTTTGACCCAAAATCACATTTTAAACCAAAATCACATTTTGAGCAGAAATCACAATTTTAAGCAGTCATGTTTTTCACATGTTTTCTACTAAAAATCATGTTTTTTTTACTAAAAATCATGTTTTTAACCAAAAAAGATTCTGAAGACATAATAATGATAAAATTGGATGGATACTTTCGCATGATACCTGAATGTATCGATCTCGCTAGAGTTTTCAAATATCACGCTCGACTTTGTCTCGCATGATATTTGAAAACTCTAGCTCGACCGATAAATTCAGGTATCATGCTCAATCCGTCCAATTTTATATCAAACTTGGTACAGTGATAGGGTATGGATGCTTCATGTCTTGTATAGTTTTGTGTCACATTATTTGCATATTTATGAATATTAATGAGCTAATTTGCATTTTTTGCCTACATTTTCGTTAATCCACTCTGCAGCTCAAACGCAATCACTGATCAACTTCAAACTTGGTACAGACTACAGTGATAGTATATGCTGGCCTCATGTGCTGTATACTTTTGTGTCATGTTATATGCATATTTATGAATATTAATGAGCTAATTTGTATATTTGGCCTACATTGTCATTAATCCACTCTGCAGCTTAAGCGCAATCACTGATCAACTTCAAACTTGGTACAGTGATAGGATTTGGTGACTGGCCTGATGTGCTGAATAGTTTTGTGTCATTTAATTTGCATATATATACATGAATATTAATGAGCTTGTTTGCATATTTTGCCTACATTTCCATTAATCCACTCCCCAGCTTAATCGCAATCACCGATCAACTTCATTATTATGTTTTTAGGGTTATTAGGAGTTAAGAAAGCCTAATAATGATAATATTGGATGGCTTATTTCGCATGATACCATAACATATCGGATTCGTCATACAAATATCTGGCTATGTTATGGTATCATGCTCAGCCATCCAATATTATATCAAACTTGGTCTTGTGATAGTATTCTTTATTGTTGTGGGGGGGGGGGGCACCTTAATTACGAACTGCGTAATTCTAGTTTAAAAGAGGGGTGCCTATGAGAATGCATGACACTTACGGTTACCTGAATAACGGAATACCTATGTTGTGGTTTGCCTCAAGTTCAGTAGTGACGTAAGTGCGTATTTTCACTGTGTGCAGTAAGTGAATCGCGCGCATAAAGTTAATCACACAGAACGTATACGCATGTGTACAAGGGTAGTTTGTCCGCACGCTTGTGGCCGAAACACTTAAAAGCATTGACATCACTACCGAACTTGATGTGAACCACAGTTTAGATGTTTATAGGGTTGGTTATTTTACTGCATGAACGACTTGAAAGTTGAAAATGAAAGTTCAGAAATTTACATTTAAAAGCAACAAGTATGTCCCACAAGCGCATGATGTGGTAGTTTAAACTTTTGTTTTGTTTTTAAACTAGCTCTGAAAGTTTTGAATTTGAGAAATGAGAATTAATTTCTGCAGGATTAAGTCATTTTCCCCATTGAAAACTTTGTAATAGGGACATATTGGTGGTATTAGGTCTATTATAACCGGGATTATATCAACTCCTTATCAAAAATGGCTTGGTTTACTTTACAAGATTTAATCATTTTGCAGGTAGATGATCAACATGATGCTGCTCATTTTTTTGAACTTGAAGGTGAGACACGTCATCATGAAATCTGGACAAACCACTGTGAAAAAATGAAAAATTCTGGAGAATGGATTGATAACATAGAGGTTGCATACATGTATCAGATGCTTCAGAAGCAAATTATTGTAATAACAAGTTATTCTGCTGATGAAGGTAAAACATGCAATGTTTTAGGAGCTGATGAATCGGAGCCAATTCTCCTTGGTCATCGTATGGCAGAGGATGGGAAGGGTAACAGAGAAGGACTGCATTTTGTTAGCTTGAAGCCCATTGAAAGTGACTATGGTCAGTACATATATATTATTATGTGTAGAGTCGTAGATAATAAGTAAAAACAGTACCAGTTTGTTGTATAAAACACACAACTTACGACTTATTATTATGTGTATATCCAAAAGACGTAAGACTCCACTTTTAGCTCTAAAATTGCGTCAAACAACTGCAATGGGTAATTTACATAAGATATATCAGAGATGTGATGATGGAGGTAGAACTTTTTGAATGATTTGCTATAAAATTTCATGGAATATGTCAGCTTATGTCTGCTAAAAATTATGGATAGCATGGAAATATCAGCATTTTTGAAATATCTTGGCGAAAAAAATGATGGGGTTTATTGAAGGGGTGACTATTTGAAGATATATGGTATAGTCATTGCCACTGATGGCCATATCGCATGAACACGGATAACAAATAACATTTTGTGCAGATTTTATTATATATATATCCATGGGTAATCATCCACGGTTGTTTGATGTGTCCATTTATTAATTTTTCAGACAAAACATTATATAATGTTTAATTCTAGACCCAGACAATACCAACAGCTATCACACTAATTCACACATCTATTTTTAACTATTTTAAACATAGATGTTTGTTTATAGACGAATCCAACGAGCCAAGTCATGGTCAGGATTTGGTCGGCCATCTTTGGGTAGCCGCTAGCACCAACCTGGTGTTTTGAGTGCCCCATTGTGCAAATAAAAGCCGCCTAACACCTAGAGAAGATGCAAGGATGAGAAGGGTTAATTGTTAATAGAATAATGTATACAATAGAGATAATTCCGCAGGTAATCCTGTTACATCTATTCATACATAGTCCTTTTGTTCGCAAGTACAACCATTTGTAGCGTTGGATATGGTGTATGAGACCGCCATGGTTGATCAATTTGCACGCTGGAATTGGAAATATTTCCAATGTTTTGTTGGAAAGTATTAAAGACCCCCCCCCCCAAAAAAAAAGAGAAGTGATGATTATCGATCATTTTTATTTACTTTTTTTCTGTATTTTCGGTGGTTTCCTGAAGCCTGATAATCAAGATATTCTGGTACAAGCACTACAAGCAGGTTGCACTCATCACCTGTGTATGTCTGCAATCATAGATTGAATACAATACCGCTTTTTTCAAAGATACTTATCGTACAGCTGCGGTGATCAGAATGATATGGTTCAATGCATAGATACCGTGTGTAGTTAATCCGATTATTATGTCACTTCAACAGCGAATAGACCATGTAGAAGCTGTGTGTTTTGCCGAAGGGAACTGTAGGGCCTATTGTATTGTAAACTTTAATCATTCTTTTGTCTACCTGTGTTTTTGTGGAAGGTGTAAAACGGGTGATGGAATGCAGTTTAAAATTTCCGCCAAGGCCGAATCATTTCACATTTTGGGTGAATTGTAGCCGACGGCTACCCAACTAAAGGCTGCTAGTCAGGTGTAGGAATGCGGGGATTTGGATTTGTTTATATATTAAATTATTTGTCTTTTTCTGCTCTTTTATGGTAATTAATTTTATTCTATAAACTAAATTTGTGTGCAAATTGCGGATGCTATTTACTCTCACTCTCTCTCTGGGTCAGATGGCGCAGGATTGCGCTGCTGTGGTCTTCACAAGAGTACGCCATCTACTTCTATCAAAAGCCAAACGTGTTGCACCATACATTCCGTGTGATGAAACGTTCTTTACATCATTTGTCCAAGATGTTGATGGACGTCCCCTTCCACGATGGCCTTCCACAGCTCCCTGAAGAATCTGCTTCTCAACTCCACCATCCTTTCTTACAATGTGGCCAAAGTAGCGCAATTTCCTCTCAATGATGGACTTTCTGATGTTTAAGTCTGTGCCATTCTTATTCAGGACCCAGATATTTGTCTTCTTGTCTTTCCAAGATACTCCCAACAGCCTCCTATAGCACCACATCTCAAATGCATCTATCTTCTTCCTGTCATTTACATATATTTTAAATTCAAATTAGCCAAATTATAAGGGTTTTTACTTACATTTCCTGATAATTTATTTTTTTAATTCCTTGCCATATGCTATCTATTTTGTGATGCTCTATAATTCCATTGCACAAGTGTCTAACCCTTGTAAAGATGCAAACAAGATTTAAGATAAATAGCGCCATCCTTGTTCAACTTTTCTTTAAAATGACTACAGTTTTACATTATATCAATCAACCGTGTTTCATGATCATGAGCAGATTTTGAGTTACCAACATTTCCTTTGTCCCTTTCTTGTCCTCCATTAGTTTCTCTCCCTTTTGCCTTCTATAGTATTTGGCAAGCTCCCTTCAGTGGCATGCGACAGCTCTTCCTGATTATCGTGTAAAATGAGATGCGTTGCTATGCAGCTTGATCGGCAAATGAGGTGCCAATGTGATGATGACATGACTCAATTAGCCAATCAGAACCCCACTTCTGTGGTTACGCTGTAATAATCAGGGATGTAAATCTTCAGGAAATTTCTTGATTTCAGGAAATTTTGCTTGGATCTTCCTTGTACAAAGTATAGGGAAATACACGTTTTCAGGAAATGTAAGCAGTTTCAGGAAATTATGTCAGTGCTTGTTTTCATCCCTGAAATATGTAGCACCAAATTTGCAGACCACTACATATTACCTTACTTTCTTATCTTTTACCAAACCAGCCAGTACCAGTGCATCAGTGGGTCAACAGGGGAGCTCTAGCAGTCCTCCACTCTGCAGTTTAAATGGTGGACCATTACCACTCAAGAGTTCAGAATTCAATGAGAAACCAGAAGGTAGGACTCCCTATACTACATGTCTTAAATAAAAATGCAACCCAATTTGTACCCCCTTTTTGTCAGGCTTTGTTCCAGGGCTTTGTTAGAAAACATTGAATGAAAAGGCAATTTGATTTGAAAGGAAAAATGTTTGGAAATGTTGAAACATCTTTTAATCTTTCTCTTTCAGTAAACAAACAAATTTAAGTAATGTTATTCTGAATAGGGCTAATCTGTATCATAAATGTTGATGTTTGGGATGGTTCAAGTCATTCAGACATTGAAACAAACAAGTGTTTTATTCATCACACAATAACCACCATCAAAACAAACTTGAACCTCTTCCAGTTGTTCATAATGTGATCCAAACATAGGGTATTTTTATTATGCCACCACCGGAAGTATTATGTTTGTGAGTGCAATTTCTCAGACCTGGTAAGGCGTGTAGTGGTGCGATTTGGTGGAAGGGTGGCAATTGGCAAGTCTTCAAATTCTATTAGGTTTATGTTGCAAATATGCTAATTAAGTAGCTAATTTGTATAATTTATGCATATCAAGTAAAATAACCTAAACAGATTACATGTATCTTGAGAACCATAAGGGTCTAATTAACATAATTTATGCATAATTTATCCATATCAAGCAAAATAACCTTGTGGACAGATTATCTGGTGATCCGTATGGGTTACAGTAATGGGTCTTGATCGAGAGTAACACAGCCAGAGGTTCTTGACCTGATTAGATTTTCATTGCAAAATATGCTAAATTACAAGGTCTTTTTAGGGTCATTCGGGGTCATCTGGGGTCAAATCACCATAGAAAAATAGGAGCTTTCTTCTGGGTCAAGTTCCTTTCATTGATAACACTTTTCCTAAAAATGTCATCTAGTTAGATGGGCAGCTGCAACTGAAATTGCACCGGTGAAAATGATGCGCGTCAAGGTGGAGGCATTGCGGCTGACACCTTGCATCGAGAACCGCAAAATTTTAGTTTTCCAGTTCTGATTAACGTGAAAGAAAATGGGTCAACTGTACTCAAGCAAAAATACTATTCTGCTTCCTAGCAGAATAGTACTTTTAATCTCTATACTTCGATCTTGTGCCGCCAGCTAATTATATTAGCCTCAAAGGAAAAATACAATTTTGCTTTTTTTACAGTCAGTAATTTGTTATCACTGATAAAGAAATAGAAGTATGTGTACATGCAGTTATAATACAAGATCCTAAGACACTTTTGTTGTTGAATATATAGCTAGAGTGGTATTTATTTCAATAACATTGAATATACTGCGCCAAAAAAGTATCCTTACACTTGGAAAAATAATCACAATTTCTAAACTGAACCATATTGGAATAAAAAATTTTTTTTTAATCTAATCCGGCACATGACACCCCATTGAATCCAAGAAGCAAAGTTACAAGCATTGGATTGACGAAGGTCCCATTTTTTAAAAGTGACAAACTGGCCTATTTAAAACTCCACAGACTAGACATGGTTTGAGACTGGTGAATGGCTAATTTATATGTGCCTTTAATTTAAAACAAAAGGAACAAAAGAATACTGAAACAAAAGAACTGACAAATAAAATGAAAGTTACGAAAAGGACAGAGAAGTAAAAGCTGAAAATAAAAACTGCATTAAATAATGCCTCTTTGAAAAAACTGTGTTGTCTCTTTGTAAATATATCTTAGTTAATCATTGTGTTGAGGCAGAAAGAAAGCACTCATTGATTTTCATGCACTATTTAAACGCACAAAAGATATTTAGTTAAATATACTACGCCTGATTAAGGTTTATTTATTTATTTATTTATTTATTTGTTTGTTTGTTTGTTTGTTTGATTGTTTGTTTGTGTGTTTATTTATTTGTTTCATTCAATTTAACCTGGGTGAACCTTTTTAAAAATGCACTGGCACTGTACTCCTAAGGTTCCCAGGTTGCACAATGCCAACATTAAAATACATATAAGAAACATTTATTGAAATATTTTTCAACAGATTCAAATCAACGCAAGGATTTATCACCAAAGCCTGATAGTGGGTTTACATCAGGTCAGGGAGATGAAAGTGGCAGCCAAACTCAACCAGGTATGACTGTTTTAAAGATGATCTTTTTTGTTCTAGTTTTAATGTAAAAAAACAAAAGAGGTTGCCCAACAATTCTTGGGTTATGAATACGGCTTGACAAATACATAATTAGGTATTTTCAGGTAAATCATGTAGTTTTTTTTGCCCCCAAATTGTGTTTTTTATAGAAAATTATTACCAAACATATTTCAATACCACTCAAATTAAGTTAGCAGATACAGGCACTTTTCACTTGGAACAATTGTAAATTGCCTAGATCCTCTTCCCTGCCTTCATCCAGCCTTTGATCTTTTCTCTTTTATTGCACCTTTCTCATGTGGTGCCTTCTAATATTTATTTTATCTTACAGACAGACCAGCCAGTACCAGTGCACCAGTGGGGCAACATGATAGCTCTGTAACCAGCTCTCCACCTGAGAGATCAAGTGGTTTGCCATCATCACTGAAGAGTTCAACATCACCACCTCAAGTCAATGAGAATCAAGTTGAAGGTAAAACATCTAATGTTTTAAACTCTACCAATATCTAATAGTTTGCATGTTGGTGTAGTGTCATAGGAGCTGTCATTGTAACTTTGTAAGTTTTTCTTTGATGCAATTGTAACTTTTAAAATGAACTGGTGACATACTAGAAGAGACTAGAGGATGTCTATTTAATAGCAAGTATTTCCAGCCAGGAAGTCAGAATATTACTTTTTGAGTACAGTTGTCCTATTTTCTGTCACATTAATTCCGTTTTTTAAAGTTGCAAATCTTTTAAAAACTAGATTGTCTCAGCAGCAGGGGACATTAGGCTGTCATGTGCATCTAGGTGTAGAGGCTTATCCTCTTATTCCCACTTGAGCATTCTCAAGTACACTTAAAGTTTTTGGTCTCCTGGTCAATTCAGTTTTAATTTAGGGGTTGTTGTTATGTTGTTATAGCAACAAGCTCAGTTTTTCTGTCCAGTCAGCTGTCACTTTAGTGGTGTGCAGCCATTCAGGTCTCCCGTCTTATTTTTTCATTCCTTTGTTATGTCCATAGTTCTCCTAGTGATGCACTTGTAATTGTTCCTTCGATCTTGATGGACCAAAAAATCCCACCCACCCTCCCAAAAGCTGGAAGGGTGAATCATTTAACTAAATATGGTTAAAGATACTCCAATAAAATGGTATGTCCAATTATGCTGCTTTATGCTTAAAAATAGAGGCTTTGTATGGAATTTCTTCAAATCTTGAAGAATATCATTAGTAGATTGTCTCCACTTTCTACTGCGTTTTATAGAAGGGGAATGAATGCTTTGTATGGAGTTTCTTCAAAACCTGAAGAATCTCGTCAGTAGATTGTCTCCACTTTCTACTGCGTTTTTATAGAGGGTGGGGAGTTTCTTGAAACCTGAAGAATCTCGTCAGTAGATTGTCTCCACTTTCTACTGCGTTTTATGGTATTGATTGGTTTTATTGGGCTATTGAATGCTTTGTATGGAGTTTCTTCAAAACCTGAAGAATCTCGTCAGTAGATTGTCTCCACTTTCTACTGCGTTTTTATAGAGGGTGGTGGAGTTTCTTCAAAACCTGAAGAATCTCGTCAGTAGATTGTCTCCACTTTCTACTGCGTTTTATGGTATTGATTGGTTTTATTGGGCTATCGAATGCTTTGTATGGAGTTTCTTCAAATCCTGAAGAATTCTCGTCAGTAGATTGTCTCCACTTTCTACTGCGTTTTATGGTATTGGTTGGTTTTATTGGGCTATTGATTGCTTTGAATGGAGTTTCTTCAAAACCTGAAGAATCTCGTCAGTAGATTGTCTCCACTTTCTACTGCGTTTTATGGTATTGAATGGTTTTATTGGGCTATTGAAAGCTTTGTATGGAGTTTCTTCAAAACCTGAAGAATCTCGTCAGTAGATTGTCTCCACTTTCTACTGCGTTTTATGGTATTTGTTGGTTTTATTGGGCTATTGATTGCTTTGTATGGAGTTTCTTCAAAACCTGAAGAATCTCATAAGTAGATTGTCTCCACTTTCTACTTCGTTTTTATAGAGGGTGGTGGAGTTTCTTCAAAACCTGAAGAATCTCGTCAGTAGATTGTCTCCACTTTCTACTGCGTTTTTATTGAGGGTGGTGGAGTTTCTTCAAAACCTGAAGAATCTTGTCAGTAGATTGTCTCCACTTTCTACTGCGTTTTATAGTGGGCTATTGGTTGCCTTCATGCTTTTCTCCCTTTCTACTACGTTTTTATACCAGGGTTATAAATGCTTTGTTGCTTATTTGGAGTATCTTTATTTACTTGGTTGTAAATAACGGTGGATTTAATATATTATATATCAGTAAATGGTTTAAGCATTGATGCCAGATCTGGCTGGATACAAAATGTTCGTTTGCTAGTGTTGGCATTGTTTATTCTTTTGGAGATTTCTAATTATTTAATTGCGGTTAAAAATGTTGTTTTCCAATCCAATCCTCTGTTTGATCCAAAGATGTATCTGTTTAAGATATGCTTAAGATTTGCTTAAGATGAAATTGGTTAAATGTGATTCAGAAGTCAACTTTTGTTTGTCCAGCCTGTATGGTTAGCTTGTACACATTTTTCCAATAATTCGTGTGTTTATTGATTTATATGAAGATAATCAATAATTCCAAATGCTTGCTGCAATTAATTATCTCAATGTATATAATTTGTTTAATTGATATGAAATCTGTTATTATCTCAATATAGTCTTAATTTCTATGAGATTGTGAAATTATTATAAATAAGCTTATGTGTATTAAATGGTCCTCATGATCGTGGGGCAATGCGGAGTCTATTCTTTGCGTTGTTGTGCTTTCCTGCTGTCTCGAGACAATCTGATTCATTACTACTTGGTTAAAAGTGAATAACTCCCCAAGTAATCAATCGGAATAAATGTTATAAATAATATGCAGAGTGCATCAAAAGTGACTGCATTTGTAATGCTTGTATTTTCCTACCTGTATCTAGGGTGTATTAATTCGAAAACACAGCATATTACTTGTTGCTCAAGAAATAAACAAATTACTGGTTTTGAGCTGATCTTTGTGCATATCCATTGCAATCGCCGCTTAAGGCACATATCTCGGCAACCCTGCACCTTAAGGGGGTACTACACCCCTGGCCAATTTTGTGCCTATTTTTGCATTTTTCTCACAAATTATAGCACATTGGTGAAAAGTAAGATATATGGTCCACAACTTATAAGTTCCCCCCTAAATACTTTTTAAAATAAATCAAAAAATATTTAACGAAATACAAACCTGTAAAAAGATATGGGTAGCTTTATTTGTTTTACACATGTGGACCAAATTTCAGCGTCACACGTCATTGTGTTCAGTCACAATGGTTCATTATGTAAAAAAGAGACCGTTTTAAACAGTGTTAAAAGTTGCCTCTGATGAGTCCATAGGACTCAACTCTCAAACAATACAGTAGGCCAGGGATATTCATGTGTTTGTAAAAGAAAACTTAATCTTTGGTATTCTTCTCCTTCTTTTTCAAAAGCAAAGCAGGTGTTTAATTCTTTTCTTTTTAATGATAAATGGCTGAGATGGAAGGGATATGTTAAAACCTTATCAATGAAATCACAACACTGCAAGAGCTAACCCGAGCAATCCAACATGTATGGAACAACATGGACCAGCAAAGGGTCCGGAATTTAATAAACAGCATGCGGCGACATTGCAATGCACTTGTCAACAGTGCAGGAGGACACATCCCCTACTAAACATCTAGACTTTAAGGTTTTCAACATCTCACCAACTTTGCACCTGCTTCAGAAGAGGAAATCTATTGTTCAAATCACCAACAAAATCTTGTGAATTAGACCCAGTTCCTACTTCTCTGCTAAAAAAATGTGCCAGTGCTATACTGTTCCGCTGATAACAGACATTGTTAACCACTCTTTGAAAACGGGTGTTGTGCCACAGGAATTTAAGACTGCGCATGTCCGCCCGCTCATTAAAAAGCAGAATTTAGATCATAATATACTTAAAAATACCGGCCTGTTTCAAACCTAAGCTTCCTCAGCAAGACTCTTGAACGTGTAGTTCTCGTGAGATTAAACCCTTTCCTCCAAGAACATGGATTATGTGATGATCACCAGTCAGCATATCGTGCTCACCATAGTACCGAGTCTGCTTTGCTTAAAGTACAAAATGACCTGCTTCAAGCAATGGATAATGGGATAATTACACTGCGAGTGCTGTTAGATTTATCTGCAGCGTTTGATACTGTGGACCAGGAATTACTTATCCATCGAATGAAATATCAAATTGGAATTGATGATGTAGCGTTAGAATGGTTTAAATCATATCTGCATGACAGACATCAGCTTGTGTGCATTAATAATGAAAGGTCCGAAAAAGTCCGTCTTGACTATGGCGTTCCCCAAGGCTCTGTCATCGGACCTAGCGCTTTCTCAATATACACATTACCACTTGGTGACATTATACAAAGCCATGGCCTTGATTACCATTGCTATGCGGACGATACCTGGATATATATTTCTGTAGACCCTGACCAATGTAGCGTTGATGCTGCTATCAATCGCTTGGAAACATGTATTGATGAGGTAAAATTGTGGATGTCCCATAACTACTTGAAACTGAATGATGACAAAACAGAGTTCATGGTTATTGGTTCAAAATATCAAACTGCAAAAGTCCATGTTGCACATATCAGGGTAGGAAATGCTAATGTTATCCCATCATCAGAGGTTCGAAACCTGGTTGTTATTTTTGACTCATCCCTTTCTATGGAATACCATATCACAACAGTGTGTAGAGCAGCATATGCGTCCATTAGAAACATAGGTCGTATTCGTAGACATGTAAACAGGGAGACTGCCGAAATGATGGTACATGCCTTCATTACATCCAAGATAGACATTGGCAACTCTCTATTGCATGGCATCACAAAGACCCAACTGCACAGACTACAGAGAATTCAAAACATTGCTGCCAGACTTATAACATACACAAAACCACGTGAGCACATTACACCTGTTTTACATGACTTGCATTGGCTACCAGTTGAACAAAGAATCACATTTAAAATAGCCTTGTTTGTCTACAAGATCTTGTATATATCACCTCCAGCATATTTAAATGAACTTGTAGAAATGTATTCACCAACTCGTAACCTCTGTTCTACTACAAAAGGACTTCTTCAAGAAACAGTTGCCAGAAACCAGTGGGGTAGCAGATCATTTCATGTTTCAGCTGCAAACATTTGGAACAGTCTGCCATTTTCGGTTCGCTCTGCCAAGAGCTTGTGTTGTTTCAAAACAAATTTGAAAACACATTTGTTCCAAAATGTTTTTAATTGACTCTTTGCATATCATGAACTATACAACACTGATGAACTGTTTTTGTTATTAATTGTTATAATATGTTTGTATCATTGTACATTGGTTGCTTTTTGCAAACACATGGACAGGCCTAACATACTGTATTGTTTGACAATTGACTCCTATGGACTCAGGTCCAACTTTTGAAACACTCTCTTTTTTTACATAATGACCCATTGTGACCAAACGCAATGATGTGTGAGTGACACTACAAATTGGCCCAGATTTGTAAAACAAATAAGGTTACTCATAACGTTTTACAATTTTACATTTTGTTAAATAATTTTCTATTTATTTCAAAAAGCATTAGGGGGACTTATAAGTTGTGCACCCTATATGTATATTATAGGGGCAAGGACTACAACTACTGCACTAATTCAGCAACTCAAAGCAAGAAGTTATTGATTTTATTGATCAAATATTGGTTTTCCCTCATTTTTGACTAACTCCACAACTGTTGTCTGTGCTGAAATAAAATTTCCAGTGCAGTAGTTGTAGTCCTTGCCCCTATAATATACATATCTTACTTGTCCCCAATGCTCTATAATTTTTGAGAAAAATGCAAAACAGGCACAAAATTGGGCAGGGATATAGTACCCCCTTAAAGTTCTTAACATGTAAATATATCTTCCAAGTTAATCATTGTGTTGAGGCAGAAAGAAAGCACTCATGGATTCTCATGCACTATTTAAACACATAAAAGATATTTGGATATACTACACCTGATTAAGGTTTATTTTTATATTTATTTGATTCATTCTATTTAACTTGGTGAACCTTTAAATGCACTGGCACTGTTCTCCTAAGGTTCCCAGGTTGCACAATGCCAACATTAAAATACATATGAATACCTGAGTGGAAGAAGGGCCCAACTCCAATTTTTTACAAAAATGAGTTAGACCTAGCATTTTATTGCCAGCAGACTGATCTTCCTTGTGTGTGAAAGATGAGCCAAAATCCACTCTCTAAATATTCTTTCACGTACACTTAATCATGGTTTTCATGGAAGAAAGGCCCAACTCCATGGAGTTGGGCCCTTCTTCCACAAATATAGGGTTAAAGAGGAATTTTGTTCATCCATGAAATCTGCTTTTCACTACAATAAATTTTCTTGCTAACATATTACATAAGTTCTACTTGTGCAATTAATGATGATTACGTAATTTCTGTAGCTATTTATAACACAGAACTGGCACTTGCAGTATATTAGTGGAAGAAGGGCCCAACTCCAACTTGTATTAAGACCTGTACCGCTGCCATGGAAACATCAAATATAATTTCGAATGTATGTACTATTGTATGTTCATGTATTAAAGGTCCACTGAAGATGAAAACGTTCTGTCTATAAAACTTTTCCAAATATTAAGTTTTTTCTTAATATCTCAAAAACAGTTTTGATGGAGTTGGGCCCTTCTTCCACTTAGGTATTCATATGAGAAACATTTATTGAAATATTTTTCAACAGATTCAAATCAACGCAAGGATTTATCATCAAAGCCTGATAGTGGGTTTACATCAGGTCAGGGAGATGAAAGTGGCAGCCAAACTCAACCAGGTATGACTGTTTTAAAGATGATCTTTTTTGTTGTAGTTTTTTTGTAAAAAACACAAAGGAGGTTGGTGCAACAATTGTTTGGTTATGAATACGGCTTAACAAATACATTGTTGCTATAACAATTTTTTAAGAAGTCTATATTCTATCATTTTTTATATGAAGGCAACATTTCTATTATACCTGGGACTGTAAATGCTTTATTGATGCATGGCTATTATATTGTTATCAGATTATCATTTATGATCTTGGATTACATGCGAGTTGTGCAGTGGGTGCGATGTTTGATTTCTTATTATTTATGTTGCCCTTCAAAATACTGAAAACCTGTCATAATGTTCCAATAATTTCTAATGTTGTGTTTGTTAAACAAATTAATTAAGTGTTATTCTGAATAGGGCTGAGCCATATCATTAATCTTGACATTTAACATGGTTCGAGTCATTTAGACATTGAAACAAACATGTGTCCTATTCATCACACAATAACCACCATCAAAACGAACTTGAGCTTCTTCCCGTTTTTAATAATGAAATCCAAATAGGGTATTTTCAGGTAAATCATGTAGTTTTTTTGCCCCCAAATTGTGTTTTTTAGAGAAAATTATTACCAAACATATTTCAATACCACTCAAATTAATTAATTCATTCATTCATAAAAGGTTTATTAAGAAATTGTCATCACAGTATTAAAACCGAATTGCAACAATTTTACATACAAATTCAACAACATAATAATAATCATATACACGATACGAGAAAATTACAAAAATATCAAAACAGCATTGACTAGTACATAGGCCCCATACACTCATACAGACCCAATCACACTCCCAAACACCCCTACGCACATCCCACCCACACACTCACCCCAACGCACCCCTCCCCCACACACCCCACACACCCCTACATACTCACCCACCTCATCACACACAAACCATTCACACACTGAACACACCCTTAACCGCCCACGGCACTCACTCCAACACTACCCACACGCAACCCAGATACACCCCTACACTTTCAAGAATCAAGCCAAAATAAGAAATAGAATCTGCAACTACATAAAAAGGATATTGCACTTGATATGATAATATAAACAGCATGAAATGCGCTAGAACATAGCAATTTAAAAACACTCCTAAAAAACAGGCAAGCTTATGTCATAAGACAAAATTGCACAAACAGAGGCTTTATGGCACCTTTTTGTTCCACAAATCAGTCATATACAAGATTGGGCTCTTCCTACAACGATCAGTTCTACACCTGGGTATGGTCAGTTTGTTGGAATTCCTCAAATTTCTTCGATGAACATTGCCTCGGGAAGGAGGGACCCAACTACTGAACTGCTGAGAGTTCATGAGTGACTTAAAGAAATTCAAACATAATTAATCTCTTCTGACACCTAATGTATTGATACCACAGATCTCAAGAGCTTCGTTATAAGTTGTGTACTGCTTCCCCATGATGATCTTGCACGCTCTTCTCTGAATTCTTTAAGTTGGCATATACGGGCAATTTTCACTTGGAACAATTTTAAATTACCTATATCCTCTTCCCTGTTTTCAATCTGCTTTGATCCTTTCCCTTTTATTGCACCTTTCTCATGTGTTGCCTTCTAATATTTATTTTATCTTACAGACAGACCAGCCAGTACCAGTGCACCAGTGGGGCAACATGATAGCTCTGTAACCAGCTCTCCACCTGAGAGATCAAGTGGTTTGCCATCATCACTGAAGAGTTCAACATCACCACCTCAAGTCACTGAGAATCAAGTTGAAGGTAAAACATCTAATGTTTAACTCATCCAATATCTGATATTTTGTATGTTGTTATTTAACAAAAAAAGTGTCATAGGTTGTCATTTTGTAAGTTTTTCTATGATGCAAATGACAAATGTAACTTTTAAAATTAGCTGGTGGCATATTTAGGTAGATGTAAACACATTCAGGGATTTTTGATAAAGGTTTTATGTAATGATTCCATTTCAACAGATTCAAATCAACACAATCTTTCACCACCATATTCTGAATTTCCACCAAGCCAGGGAGATGTGAGTAGCAGTTCGCTTCAACCAGGTATGACAAAACCCGCTTCATTGTATATTGCATAATATTACCGTATATGGTTCCATTTTTTTCTATGCCCACTGTGGTTCCCATGAGGGGTCAAAGGTCACAGTGGGGCCAAAACTCTCTTCCACCTTGATCATTTTGTTTAATTCTTCCATGGTATGTGTATGCTATTAGTCAAGCATATATGAGCGTAAACACAGAAGTGATAAACGATCACACTGTTTGGCTGATCAATGATCATGACAACAAGACAGTTGAACCAATTGGTCAGGTAGAGACCGCCCTTTTTCTATCCAATCGATAATCACCAGCGCGTACGTACCCGCACCACGGTAGTAGTAAAAATTACTTTATGCATTTTTTTTTACATTTTAATGAATTGTTTTTCTCTGTTTTGTAATTATTGTATAATGAATTACGTTTTGCAAAAGCCCATTAAAATATGTGTTTGGGTTATCTCTTAGTTCCAGAGGATAATAATGGACGGTGGAGATTGATAAATGAGAGTATATGGAAAGGGATAATGAAGCTTACTTCACTTATAATACTCATAATATGGAAAGGGATCAAGAAGCTTATTTCACTCATAATATGTAAGTACCAAATTTAAAGCCAAACTGCAAAATACCTAGTCATTTGCATTTGCACACAGTAGCATTTACATGTAATTACTTTATTATTTATTTTAGACATATTTAAAGAGGATCGCCAGGATCAGTGAACTATATTAGACATGCACTGCTTTAAGGGCAATTGATTTTTATAAGGGTGCGCCGTCGGATATCACATTACCGGTGCAGCTTGACCAATTTCACACAGTGACTGGCTGCACCAGTACTGCAGTTTTCACACATTGACCGGCTGCACCGGTAATGTGATATCCGACAGCACACCCAAATAAAAATCAATTGTTATGGAATCCTGTCGTGAAACAAAACAAAAACTGCTATCTGTATTGTCTCATTTTGGATTATAATCACTATGTCATTTGAGATCATTTTCCAAAATTGTTCAAAGTAGATTTTGATGTAACTTCATGAGTGATTCCTAGGTGAGGGTTCCTCAGGTACAAAGGAATTTGCGGTCAAAGGTCATCTAGGGTCATTCGAGGTGTATTGTTAAAATTTGTATTTGGTTTTCACTTCAAAAGTTTGAGGCCTCTGTCTGTGTAACTTGGACCATAGGCCTATGCTTGGACACAGATAGCCATGTCCATGAGTAAAGATATAAAACTATGATGCAATTTCATCAGTTTAGAGAAATGATTTAAGGAGGAAAGAGTAAAAGTGATCCCGCCCGGGAATTGAATCCAGGACCTCTGGTTTACGAGACCGGCGCCTTAACCACTTGGCCACGGGACCTTCATGATCAGGCAGACTGGGAATTCAACCTATAAGCGGTCACTAAACCCTACCTCCTTCGTGCAAGTCATCCCAATGTGGCTTGGGCTTTGACAAGCGTAAATAATGCCGTCCTCACTGTAGAGGGACATAATATGAAAAACAGTGGCTTTTTTTCGACGGGAATAAGCCAACTATAATGCAATTTCATCATAGTTTGCTTATTCCCGTCGAAAAGAGTCGCTGTTTTTCATACAGTAAAGATATATATAAAATAAACTATGTTTTGGGTCAAGGTCATTTTCCAAAACTGTTCAAAATGCTACTTTAATTAAGATGGATTTAGATGTAACTTCCATCCTGGATGGATTGAGGGAATTGAGATGTAGTGCCATTGCAAATTGAGCTTATTCAACCCTACCACAGTTTTCGTCCTTGACTCTCTCTCTCTCTCTCTCTGATAAATGATATTTGTAAAACGTTTTTATCAACAGCTTTCAATCAGTATTCACATTTATCACTGTGTTGTTGTGGTGTTGGTCATGGATATAGCAGCCAGCCAGTTTTACCCCGAGGGAGGGGGTACTCAGTACAAATGACCATACAGGGATGTGCCACAAACATGAGTAGCATTTTTGGCCTTTTGGTATACCAATGAACCCCTTTTCTAGGCCAATTTTGGTACATGGATGGGTCATTTTTCACAATTTTCTCAATTTTTTTTTGGAAAATAGCCCAATTTTGCTTCAATCTAGCTAAAAATTTGATTTGTGGTATATTGATGGGTCCAAATATTATGAAAAATTAGTATATTGATGGGTCCACTTTCAAATTCTCACCGGCACATCACCCCTACCAAAACCAAACTTGAGTTACCCCCAGGATTTTTCCAAACAAGTATCATTTTATGGAGGACAAACAGTCATGTGTTATTGTTAGTATAAGTATAACTAGAAACCACACCAATGTTGGTGTTGACAGCATATAATTATGTATAGCATGTCCTTGAATAAATTCATCAGGTCTGTAGTTTATCCATAACATTTTTGAATTTCGTCATATCAAGACCAGTCAAAACCATCATGGGAGTCTAATGTTGCTAATAATTTGAGGTTATTGACAAAAAAGGGTGCTCAAAACAGCACTTCAAAACATCAACACTGCTGATGAAGTCAAGTGATTGTTGATGAAACATCCAGAAATGTAAGTTTTGGCTGGTCTTGATATGATGAAATTCTTGATGTTAATTATGTAGTATATTTATATAATATTGAATGGCTTTGAGTGTGATACAAGAATATATTTTTCTATCGAGTGCAATATATTCTTGTATCACACGAAAATAAGCCATATTCAATATTATTATTATTATTTATATTAGGCTTTTGTTATGCGGTAAAATGAAAGCTTACCTAGCCACCGGGTTTAGCAATGTGTATTGTAATGTAAGTTTATTTTTTGACCTTCTTGTTTTCTGCTCTTTACAATTTCGGATTAATTATATAGGCCTATAGGTTTATTTGTAGATGTGGATTATATTTCCTAAGGTTATCATCATCCAGAATTGCCGCGAATTAAGTTTGTGATTTTACTTGTTTATACAGTACGAAATCTCCTGTGAGCCGTTACAGTGTCTGTATTGTTGTGCTGTTGTATCATGACGCGTGTTGGTGCTGTCACCATGGTAACGCTGCTGTCACAGACGCTGCATAATATTTAAAAAATATTGTATTGCATCCGGTATTTTGCAAATATTGTACAATACACAGTTTTATTGTATCGCTCAAAAGCCTGATATAAATAATTATTTACAATATTGCTTCAAGTCTGACAGATGTACTCATATGAAGTCTTTATTTCTGTAACTGTTTCTTAAGTCATATACTTGTGAAGGAAATTTAGTCTTAATTTCAACAATTCATATCAGTGTCTTATGTTACGTTTAACACCGAATTTTAAGTTCATGTTACCAACCCACCAAACACAAAACATTTTACAGAAAACATTTAAATGTCGGGTTACATAAAGGGTATAAAAATGTTTTAATAACATTCAAAAAACATTTTTGAAAACTTGTTCATAAAATATTTTTCAAAAATGTTTGGCTAACATATTTTACAATATCGTTTTTAAAATGTTTGCATGATCTTTATATAATCCAACATTTGAATGTTATTAAAACATTTTCAATAACGTTTTAAGAACATTTATTAGTTTTTGCTGAAACAAAATGAAAACAAAATGAGCACCCTTTTTTGTCAATAAACTCAAATTATTAGCAACATTAGACTCCCATGAGGCCAAAAAAAAAATTGTTTGTTTGTCCTCGTCCGACCGACCGTGTACCCTGGTCCCGACCGTTTTTTGTTTTTTTGGAATTTTTTTTTTTTGGAATTTTTCAAAAAAAAAAAAAAAAAAATATTTTTAAGTTTTTTATTTTTTTTTCGATTTTGTAGTGTCCCTGGACCTAGACCTAAATGCTAGGATCATTCATGGTTGACCTAAAAAAAAAATTCAAGATTTTTATATTTTTAAGATTTCAAAATGCATTGAATTTGAATGTCATTTTGAAATCATTAATGAGTATGACATGAATACAAAGTATCAATTTTCATATTAAAAATACAAAAACATCTTGAAATTTTTTTTTTTTTTTTTTTTTAGATCAACCATGAATAATCCTAGCGTTTAGGTCTAGGTCCAGGGACACTACAAAACCGAAAAAATAAAAACTTTTTTTTTTTTTTTTTTTTTGGGTACCCGATTACCCGCCCGAAAAAAATGCGCCAGGTACCCGGGTACAAAATTACCCGAAAATGCCAGGCCTATGCAGAACCATCTCAATAGTTTTAAAACCAGTGAAGTGCTGTGTGTTTGGACTTATTTACCAGTCTTGTCAGTTGTCAGTTTCAAGTGCAATATCTGTAAAAAAAAAAAAAAAAAAAAAAATCCGACCTACCGACCCAACTATTTCATAAGCCTTTATGGACAAACAAACAATTTTTTTTTTTTTTTTTGATTGTGTTATATATAACTATACTTTTATTTACATTACCTTGTTGCAGTATTGGTCCAAGTGAATCTACCAGCAGCTCCTCTGGATAATAGGACAGCAGCTGAAGGTATGACAAATGGGGATATAAGAGACCTTTTTAACATAACAGGAGTGCAAAGCATGATTTTGAGTGATTAAAACATTGAAATTAAAGGCATAAAAATCATGTGACAGTCCTGCTCAGTAGTCCCAAAATGTACAAAGTCCTGTTCCTGGTTGATTGCACATTATAAGAAACTTACAGGTTCATTATAGGTAAAGATATGAATGCTTTCTTCAGGGATTTAGCTAGGTTTTAGAAGTACCATTAATTCATTTGTAAAAACTGCTGGTCAAGGATTCACGACAGCAGAACAAGCAAATGTTCAATTGTGTTTCTCTTGAGTCTACTTACCATGCTTGTACATGTAGCTTCCTCCATAATTTCTTTAAAACAGAATGTTTCTTGATTAATTGTATGCTTTATTTTCATATTTTCATATGTTCTTTGTTTCAGTGGGTTTGGAAATGCATCAAAATTCTGCAGCTCGTATGCCAACATCAGAGGTGAAACCACCACAAGCTGAAGGTAGGACATTAAATCTGATTGAAAGGCACACTTTGTAATATTGTACTTAACAAGTACACCAAAAATATCAAGTTCAGATTGAGGATTTTTGAAACAATTCACACACTGCATGAGCTGTAGGATGTGCAACTGGTAACAGAAAAGCAATGTAATAACAACTTAGAAAACGGGACATTTAAAAAATGTTAACCATACGTTCAATATTGTGATGGGGGTTTTTGTCAAAATAAAGGTCTGCTTATTACCCATGCATATAATGAACTTGGAAACTGAATTTTAGATATCCTAGACATATTTTTTTTATTGCATCACAATTAGTCTTAACAATTTACATCAGTTTCTAGCTCTTCAAAAATGCTACATTTTGATGCAAACCACACGGAAATTGGAATTCATGTTACCAAGCAATTTATCAATCAGGCAATTTATCAGTTGCTGAAAATAAGAAGAAAAGAATTTTAATTGTTTTTTATACTCCATATTTTTGCCTTTTATCTCCATTTTTAATTTGTGGCCTTTGGCCCCCCATGGACCAGATAGTGTCACAATTAAAAACTTCTGATACCTTTTAAATGAACAGAGAGGAAAGATATGTTGGAGCAGGACCTTTGAGACAATTGATAGCATAAAATTGTAACTCATGTTTAATACAACTTACAAGTCGCTATATAACTCAAGGCCAAAAACATCTTTTTCCCAAATTCACTTCAGAATGCACAACAAAACACACTGATTAATTAAGCTAACAATATTATCTAAGTCTTTAATCAAAAGTAAAATATGATTTGACAATTATACTGTGAGTGAACACAAATACATATAATCAATACAATCAAATACACTGTTTAATAATTTTACTTAGCCAGCAGCCTTCTTCTTGTTGATGATTGTAAAGTTATATCTCTCAATGTTCTTGATGCATATCCTGCTCACTTGTCCTGCGAAGATCACTGTTTGGCGAAGTCCACTGAAGACTTTTTTATCCTTTTGCATAAAATCCTTGCACAGTTGGTTATCTCCAAAATGGTGCTATTTTTACCATTCACACAATTTCTTCAAGAATCAGGCCTGCATTGCATTGCAGTTGTCCCCCTGTTTCCACTTTGACAGAATGTGTTGTTTCATAAACCAGACTTCAGCAAGTCGACAGAAAAATATATATATTCCTTTCTTGGAAGAGGTACGCGTTGTGACGTAAACTATAGATCTTCTCCGACACTACTGGCAGGTAGTAGTACATTGACTACATAAAATATTTCTGGTTCGCAATTCCCTTTCTTTGAAGGAATTGGACTGTAAGCACATTAGCTAGCACAGAACAACTCTATAAACTGTGAAGAATTATGTTTACATCTTTTTATTATATACCAAGCATTGGAAAATCCCATTATTTTAATGGCCAATTGCTATTTTACAACACATGATGTAATCTTGGAAATTCCCAAGTCTTAATTATAACATTAACCTTTCACATGACATCACTTCCTGAGTGGATTCTCATACGATCCAAAGTTAGATTTGATTCAATTTAGCGCAGTATTTTTCTGGAATGGCCAGGGGGAGTAGGCTTTGCAACTGGTAAACTTACTAGAAGTTCAAGTTATGAGGTCTTTGGAAATGCAAAAATTTCACAGATAAATATAGGAAAAAATATAGAAGGTCTGTCAACTTATTGAAATTGATATGAGTGAGAATTCATTGATCGCAACCATGGATGTGTGTGTAACACGGGCACACATGCTGGCTTGACACAAAGGGTGTCTAAGGTGAAGAAATGTTGCAAAAATTAAGCCCCAATTGAAGCAATTGGGTGCATCATTTGTTATTATCAGTGATGCATTACACAGTCACACACCCTGCCTTGCACAACCCAACCCAGGGCGTATCTCCATGCATCAGGTGTTGAACGATTTTGCAAAATGAAGCCATTTGGTGCAACATTTGTATACTATTGGTATTGGTATATCTGCTCTTGGGTTGCAGTGTATGTGGTCATTCCCATCCAGGATTTGATGTTTGATTCCCATGATGTTCGTGGACGTCCTCTGCCTCGGTTACCTTGTGTTTTTCCATGCAACATGGTTCTAACAAGATTTTCTGCACTGCCTCGAATTATGTGACCAAAGTGTACTGCAGCTTGTGTTTTCTCACCGTTTTCAGGAGTCTTACTTTTGGATAAATCTGGGCAAGGTCCCATTTATTCATTAGTGTGTTTGTCTTGCCAAGTGACATGCAAGATACAGCAGTAATTCAAGGGCTGACATACTGTGGAATGAGAGGGTTTTTTTGCATCTGCAGACTGGTCTCTTGCAATCTGATGACCCAGAAGAAGCTCGCATCAACATCACTAATATCAGTGATGTAATGGAGATTTTCATACCAGCAAATCTTGTTTTCAAGAAGACTGGAGACAAGGTATGGTTTGATGACCACTGCAAATGAGCAGCAACCAAAAAGCATCCCTTATTCAGGAAGCTAAAAAAGAACAACACCAAGGAAAACAAGGATAAGTTTACAAAAGCTGGAAAGGAGTACAATCGTGCAGAGAAGGTAGCAAGTAGGAACTATAACAACAAGAAATGGTGGAACACTGTTAACACCCTGTCTGGTAAGTCCACCAGAGTTGATATACCAGTGCTGAAGGATGGGCGTCAAGTCTACACTACATCAAAAGATAAAGCTGAAAAATTTTGTTTGGAAGCTTCTGTTTTATAGCAGTCAAGTTAGCTCAATCGATAAGGCGTTCGACTATGGTGCGAGAGGTTGCGGGTTCGAACCCTGAAGGTGCCTAGTACGCTCTCATGGAAAAATTGAGTTAGCTTGAAATTCCCCTGGACAAAGAACTCATGCTAATTTATCTCGTTGTATTAACCCGTACGAAACTTGGGGAGCTGATCCTGGTTACGAAGGTTATTTGTGGAATGTCTGGGGTATGCACTCTTGAAGCAGCAAAGTCCCTGAATTGTTGTTTAATGGTTTATGATGTGGGCTGTAGTGGTCAGCGACAACCTGTAAAGTGTGCTGAGGCTTGTGGACCAACGTCTAGGGCAGGCTTCCTCAAATAGATTTGTTGAAGCGCCACATGAAATAAAAGAAAACCGCAAAGCGCCACTCAATAGCTGCTCTGAAGTCGCCGGGGAGTCAGAGGCAGTACTTATTTGTCTGGGGTCAGAGGGGGTGCCCCCCTGAAGCTATAGATTTTTGAAATTTGAGGTGCAACTGATGCCATTTGGTGCAACATTTTGTACTATTTTAGTCTGTCTTTACAAGGATAACATGGGAATTGCATTGTTTAATGTTGAAATATAGAATATTGGAGATATTCCTGCAAAGTTTGATCAAAGGGTTTAATGTTTTTTATTTATTTATTTTTTTAATCCGCTATTGCGGACCCCTGGTCTAGGGGTTGTGCCTGGGCATAGTGCACTATAAATCACTGCGCTTTCTTTTTTCTCTCAGGAATCTGCAACCAGATAAAGTTACTGGTCCTGATGAAATCCCTGTAAGAGTCCTGAAGGAGTGCAGTGCAGAACTTGCAAGACCACTCAGCCTGCTGTTTGAGCTTTGCTTCTCCAAGGGAGTTTCCAAAGCCAATGGACGACTGCATCTGTTATCCCTATTCACAAAAGAGATTCGAAGTCTAATCCATCTATGTATCGCCCCATCTCTCTGATCTGCATCATCAGAACCAACTTCAGAAGTACCTCCTTGGAAACCAACTGATCTTATCTGGCCAGTCATCAAGTACTTTCTCCATCAATGCATCAGTTCCCCAGGGGTCAATATTGGGCCCACTTTTGTTCTCTGTCTTCATTGATGACCTGAGTGATGAGTGGAGTGTGAAAACCAGCTACACCTATATGCAGATGATTTCATCTGGTTTTGTGAGATTACACACCTAGAGACAACCCTGAAGCCATTACTGCTGGCCTAAACAGAGACCTGGAGAAAATGAGGATCTGGGCAGACAGATGGAAGGTGACCTTTGAGCCATCGAAATGTAAGGCAATGACAATATCAAGAAAGAGGAATCCAACCAAGCCAGATCTTGTGAAAAGGAGCTGGAGATCCTGGGAGTCACAATCGACAGGAACCTGACCTGGACAAAGCACATTTCTAATGTCTTATCCAGAGCAGGACACAAGGTGGGTGCTCTGAGGAGAGTTGCAAATAAACTTGATGTGAGAGGCAGAGCAACTGTCTACAGGGCTCAAGTTCACAGTGTTATGGAATACGCCTCAATGTCTTGGATGAGTGCCAGCACCACCACTCTAGGATTACGAGACTCTATCCAGATGAAGGCCCTTCGAATTAAAGGTGTGAGCGAAGAGGAGAGCTGAACATCATATCTCTCCATTAAAGATGTCAAGTTGCTGCAGCAACAGTCCTACAAAATGCACACCAGCTTGTGCCTACCAGATAAAGGCACTGCTACCAAAGCCAGAACTGATTTGATGATTGTTGTGATGCTCACACAGCTTGTCTAAAGAAGCTGTTCCATTTCCATCATTGGAAGTCTGGCAATTTAAGGATGTCTGGAACCAATCATACTTTTCTAAGTCTTGGCGTGGGAAATAATCTCTTTGTTTCTTTGCAGTCAAGGTCCGCCACCCCCTGAAGAAGTTCTTTTTTTGTGACCCACATTTGGGTCACAATCTACAGCCTTACCTGTACACCTATGTTTCTTATTTAAGCGTTGAGGTATAAGACATTTTTAAATTATAAATTAAATTTAAAAATGTGTCAAATTAGGTATTTCCAAATTGACCCAAAATTTTGAACAATTAATATAATTAATATGAATATTAACCAACATGCATTCCTGTACGTGTGTCATGTATTGTGTATATTAAATACTGGACATTTCTTTGTCCTTGTATATATCAGGTTTTAGTTAAATCTCATAGTAACTTTATCTGGCTGCTGCAGGTTTACATCCAATGCAAGTCATTGTTGATTACCTAGGTACAAAAATATCAAAATTATTATCAGATTGTATGTATTGCTCCATTATCTCATTTTCCTCTCATTTCTTTTTAAATTTCAATCCCTTCATTTTTTCTCCCCTTCTTACTTATCTCTGTCTTCAAACAGAAACTAGCGAAGCAATCATTACCAAGGTATCAGTCAAACAAAGGAGCTCCAAAATCAAATCATCAACCAAACGTTCAGTATCACTCCCTGAAGAATTCACGAGGAATCTAGCTGCAGGTACGTTTTTTATTTATTTATTTCTTATTATGATTTGGACACATCTGCCAAGGAGAAACCGATTAAAATGTTTTAGCAAAAACATTAAAGGTTGAATTGTCCACTATCGTGTCATGCACTGAATCCCCTCAAATTTAATTTGATTGTAACTTATCATTTAATAAATGTATTCCCCAAATTACAGATCTGGGCATCGACTAAATCATTCACAATCCGCAAAAAATTAAGTTAAGTGTCAATTTTCACTTAACTTGGCAGACTCATTGAGCTCTCCTGCATATATGAATAAATTAATAACATTACCGAAGGTTTCATTGATGAAAATGTAAACAATTCCAGGCCACATTTTTGGGAGATTCTTGTGAATTGCACAGTGTAAATATATGCCTATTATCAGATAATATAAATTCTCAGGGATTTAGCCACTTTTTACTTTTACCCCAGTCAGTGGCGTAGCTGGGATTTTTGCCAGCGGGCAAGCCTGTTTGGGGCGGGGGCCCAAATCAACCAAATTGGGGGGTAGTGCGAGTGGTGCGGCGCACCTGTCCCCCTACCAACCTAATCGACAAAAAAGTGCACTTTTCAGAGTAAAGATATCAAAGCAGGTCTAAAGTAAAAAGAAAAATTAACAAAAGGAACGTTCATGCTAAACTGTTCAAAATAGCCCACTTTTTGCATTGAAGTGAGTTTTTGTAGGAACAATGTCTACATTTAGAAAATGTCTTGCCTTTCCCTTGCAAAGAATCCTGCCTACAGGCCTCTTTGTCTAGATTTTAACTCCGATAATCCGGGAGCGAAGGAGTCGGGCAATTTTGTAAGAGGAGGGTCAAAATTGCCCCTTTCTGCAGTAAATTAATTGTGTCATGTTTTTTTTCTTCTTATTGGGTGTTCTATTAATATATAAACACCGGCTAGCAATGCAGTGATCCAAGATGGGAAATGCCAAATTGAATCATCCAACTGACCTCTCCCTATAAATACTTATTATTACTTTTTCCAAAAAAATTGTGTACTCCCATGAAAAATTTGAAATTTTCTTACTAAATTGGTTTTAATTGAAATGAATTGTGGTCATAAACTGGTTCTCATAATTTTAATTTTTTATTTTATGCAAAAACAAATTTCATTTGATTTAATTTTTGGCCATGCAAATTAATTAGAATTTTGCCTTATTCAGGCTCAGATACAGTTGACTCAACTTCAACATTAACAGAGTAAATAACATCTGTTGCAAAAAATGTCAATGCTGACCGACTGAAAAACAATGCCAACGTATAGGCGCTATACGCTATATGGGTTTGGGATTTTATATTTCTACATTAGTGGGACCAATGTTTTTTGGCATCCTTAAGGGCTGGGGTATGAACGTTTGGACAGTATTTATTTTGGGACATTAGAGCACATCAGACATATCGAATTGCATTCTGAATATGAAGAATGTCATTCTGATATCAAATAATTTTGATTTTTGAAATTCGCAATTTAATACACATTTTATGGCAAATCATTAAAATTGATATTTTTGATATTTAACAGTACTTGAAGTAAACTTTATAAATCTGATGATTTGTACTTAAAGTGTATGTAGGTGGGATGAAAAGCCGACGATCAATTGAAAATTTTGACCTTTCGTATTGAAGATATGGATTTTTTTCCCCATAACACCAAAAAAAAATTAGGTCTTTTTGGGAAAAAAATCCATATCTTCAATATGAAAGGTCAAAATTTTCAATTGACCGTCGGCTTTTCCTCCCTGCTACATACACTTTAAGAATATGTCATTAGATTTATATAATTTACTTCGAGGACTGTTATATATCAAAATTTGAAAAATATCAAATTTTTATAATTTGTCATAAAATTTGTATTATATTGTGATTTAAAAAAATGAAAATTATTTGATATCAGAAAGACATGCTTCAGATTCAGAATGCAATTCGATAGGTCTGGGGTGCTCTCATGTCCCACAAAAAATACTGTCGAAACGCAATAAACGCTCATTTTGGATCCCTTAAACCTGAAATGATAAGAATTTTTAAATGGGTTTAATTTTTTCTATGCCCCCTGTGGTTCCCACGAGGGGTTGAAGGTCAAAGTGGGGGAAAAACTTAAAAATAGTCCTATCATGTTTTAATGTATCTCAAATTGTTCCTCTCATCACAGGGAAGAAAAAAGTCAATTGTCTTATTTTTCTACGGTGCTTAGTTCAGGAATTATAAGGTCAAATAGGTCAAAAGTCAAAAAATTCGTACACAGAGGTCAAAATTTAAAAAAAGTCTGATTTCATCGAAACTGGTCTCAAATTACTCCCCTTAACATAAGAAATCTCAAACATATGTGTACAAGCATAACATTTGACCAATAATTTCATCCGATTCCGAGGTTAGAAATTTCTCAAATAAATTATTTTCCTATTTGGTTTGCCCAGAGGAGTAATTTAAGACAAATTTTGATTGAATCGGTGCATTTTGAAAATGTGGCTTCTGTGCATGAGATATTTGACATTTGACCTTATTTACTCTATAACTCCTTAACTAAGGATATAGTGCAATATGACAATTAACTTTTTTATTCATAGCAATGAGAGGAACAATTTGAGGTATGTTACAGCATGGCCCCATTATGACCTTTGACCCCTTGTAGGAAGTATAGGGGGCACAGCAAAAATTGAACCAATTCTAGTTTTATCCTTGTGAGGTGTAAGGATGTCAAAAAATGTTGGTTCCACTAATATAGGAAAACTAGACCCTAACTCGAAATCTCCCAATAGCGTTGAATGCGTAACTATCGTGTCCAAATCCGAAGCTAGAGTTCTTGAGTAATGGATTCCCTCTCTCCCTCCCACCTCTCTCTCTCTCCCTCTCCTTAGCATTAGGCAAAAAAAAGAGATTTTTTTCCACATTCCACTCTCAAGTTATTTACTTTCATATTAATAGCTTACTTCTGTCTTACAAGTACATCTGTATGTTGCCATTTTACCCCATTCACATGCTACGAACGAACATTACATTGGTGTCATAAAGTCAAAATATTACAGTTCGAAAATGATCTTATTATCTTTAATGTACTCACAAAATGCAAGAATATTTCAAAATAGTATGTGCAAAATATTGTTCAATTTATTTGTGTGCATCATTAGTTAGTTAAGGCAGCTGTGTACTCTCAGACATGCATGTAGTAAAAGTGCCATAATTTTGTAATTATTCACGCAAGACATATAAAAGTATACATTTTTATGAAGGCAAGACATCAATAAATCTTAATATAAATACAGATTTGGGGTAAAAACAACAATTATGAAGAAAATCACAAAAAGTGAGTTTTTGGCAATTTTTTTCGGTACATCATAACAAAAAACACTCTTTCCAAAAATTTTTGTTTTGTTTTTTTCTTAATCTTGAGACACCATTCCAAAAACAGTTTTTTAGTTTTTGATATTGGCCTTATTTTTTGAGATATTGACCATATAAGGCATCAAAATTAACTTTTTAAAATTCACAAACGCCTATTTGCACAAAATGATGCCTAAAATCGGAAATAGACCAAAATATAAACAAATGAAAAAAACGTTTCTTAAGTCGATCATGCTTTTTATGATGAGCATAATTGCTTACCTATAGATGCTGTATTTATTGAGTTATCGTGTACCTAAATCGTCATTTTACCGAGAAAATGAACATTGAAATAAAGGCCGTAGAAGTTTAAAGTGGTCACATTTTGCACTTTGATCGAAGCTCACAGGAGAATGCGGCAGTTCTCGTTTTTCTACCTTACGTTACGTGAACATCGGGTAAATCCACAACCCCTTGAGAAGTTTGGGCAAAATCTATTCATATCTTGGATGTTTAAATCGGGGGAAAGAACTTGAAAAAATTTACATTTTATCAGCTAAAACGGAGCCATTTGACCGCTAGGTTTTTATGAAATCAGTGCTTCCGTGGTGCTTCCATAAGATGCGCCACAAGATGCAGATAAGCGCCATGTATGCGTAGCGTATCTGTGCGTTAACAAATTGCGCGTCTACAAAACGCGATGCGTTGTTGCGCGCGTATACTGGATGGTACAACAAAAGATTTTCTTTACTTTTAAATTGCGGAAACGAGTGAAATAGTGAAATAAAATCCATAAAAAAAAGCAAATCTGGATTTTCTTTCCTTGTATTTATAAAAAACATAACAAAGTAAATACATTTCAAAAAAGCTCAATTTCGCGAAAGAAACAATGTCTAGAGTACACAGCCGCGTTAAACATAATAATATTAACAGAAAACAGAATAAGCATAAAAGTTAAAAATAGCATGTTGCGTCAAGTTTTCGTTCTGTCGGATAGATACATCGCATACATACATGTGTGTTTACTGCTGAAACTCGGTCTGACAGACAACATAAGCGTATAGTGTTCAGAGACCAAAGATTCTGACATTGTGGTCTACTGAAAGCTTTCAATTATTTTGTTATACTCTTTTATGTTTGAGTTTTTTTATTAAGCTCATATCAGAGGTTGTTAAAAAGTGGAATAGTAAAAAAACAAAAACAAAAAACCATATACATACACACAAATTGGGTCGGCCGGTCGGTAAAAGTTTTTAAACACTTTATTATTTTTAAACACGCACAACCCCCTGACAGCATGGATATGGTACACATACATGTTTAGGTTTTAACATGCGTATATGGGTGGCTGGATATGGGAAATGGACAACTACATGTACCTATCTTGAATGGTGTTATGATCCAGCTGGTACCAATACAGATCTATGTTTAATTTAGAACATTTGCTATGCTTTCTACACAGAAACTTCATTTGATAGGTGGCTTAATGATGAGTACTTGATGGACCTGGCGCAGCAAATGGGCAGTGATTGGGAGATGCTTGGCGTCTACTTGGGATTTAATCGCTCCGAAATCGAACGCTTTAGATTTGAAAATAGTTCCAATATCTTGATGGCTGTTCATAGGATGCTGATTTATTGGCGACGGAGACAAGACCCTGAATGCCAAGTAAAAGAAGTGGTGGGCAATTTGTCTAAAGCATTATCTAAGTGTAAAAGAAGTGATCTAGCTGGAAGAGTACTGGAGTTGCCTCCAAAGAATAGTGGCGGTATGGCTGCACGACGAGACTTGGTGTTTTGTGTCTCTTTTGTATGTGCTTTTCTGATTGGTCTGTATTTATATTGGTCTGTACGCGGCGCTGGCCAGAATTAGTAATGCATGCATATGACACACCCAAGTATTCATCGGCATGTATTATTACTTTCATAAACAAACAAGTATTGAATGTTTACTAAATGAAATTTTGGGCATAGAGGCCCCCTTCTATAGGTGCAGGCCAAAAAGTCATAATACAAGCATATGACAGACGTGAGTGTGCATCGGCATGTATTATTACTATATCTTAATATTACAAGACATATAAAGCAATAGCTCCATCAGACTGTTCGTTTGAAATAATAATATACTATGCAAACCATTATGTTTCTGTTTTTTTTGTTAAAATAATTCAAGTTAAGATGTTCATGCTGCTGACTTAGCAGTTTACAATGAGAATGCTGAAAATTGTGTGCAGCACTGGCTGAAACACATCTAATCTTGTGCCGTGGACACGCTAAGAAGAAGAGTTAAGATGTTCATGATAAGATTTCACACATTCCAAATATGTTTTATGGTTCAGTGAGAAAGATAGCCATCAATAATCAGGATGACTTTAATCGGGTGTATTATGGCGATCTCTTGTGCAAAACTATATAATTTGCGCTACCAACCACCATCAATTATGCTCAGTCTGGACCTGTGGTAGTGCCTCTGAACTTGAAGGATGGCAAGATAGATCCTATGCACAAGCAAAAATACTGCCAGTTTGGGGCAGTTTATGGTGTATATGGAAGTGGGGTTCTGATTGGCTAATTAAATTACATCATCATCACATCGGCACCTCATTCACTAGTCAATATAATAAACTTAAAATTGAACTAAACACACACATATCTTTTTTTGGCAATGGGTCTATTTTCAAAGTAATGATGATTATGATGTTAAATATTTTCTGATGATGGGAAAGCACAATCATATATTTCTGATAATTAACATGTTAGGTTACATTTTAGATATATTTTTTAAGAGTTATATCAAGCATGCTTGGAAATTAAGAACAGATTATACTCTGATCAGCTCTTAATAGGCGGGGACTCATAACATCGTGGATTGATATAGAACGGCGTACACACAGCTGGGCGCAGCAGTTACGCGAACTGCGCTTTGCGTTTTGCGTGAAGACGCGTGCTTTTCTGGATTTACGCGTGCGTTAGTTGGAACTTTATTGACTCGCGCAGTAACAAAAACCGAATAATTCCCGCCTATTAAGAGCTGATCATAGTATAATAAACTCCATAAGCATGTATAAAAATGTGTAATATTAAATATTGTATCACTGTAAATATTTACATGTTTTGGATAGAGACTTTGTACTTTGTACTTATCTTTTATATGTTTGATTATGTGTTGTAATATTGATGTAATATTGATCTGATAGATGAGTGCCACTGTTGTAAAAGTGAAGTTCTAAATAAATCCATTTATCTGTCTATATCTATAAGGATCAAAATTAATATATTGAACACACATTTTGTTCTGTCAATGACAAAAATCCTTTTACAAATAATTAGTTGTTAGGCCTATAATTTGTTAGTGATGGTTGGCACGAAACTCTACTTTGAACAATAGTTTTACGGACCAACAATCTATACATTCAGAAAAATACAATTTTCATATATTGTACTGTATCTTAATTATTATATATTATATTGTTATCATGTGCCTTGTTAACGTGGCTGTATTACTCTAGACATATTGCATCATAATTGGAGTTGATCCCTGAAAATAAAAGTGGATTGTTTTCTGGGTAATTCACCTTAATATCATGATTCATTAAATCTAGTTGCAGGTATGTGCACTGAAGCTTGCAATCTAGATGTGGTGTGTGTATTGTATCAGGAGGGTGCGAGTTCATAGGGGCAATGTCGGGAACCACGTCACATCATTGTTCGACCTAGACTACATCATTTTTAAAGCATGCGTGTTCGTCAATACAGTTTTAGTCTCCTCCACCTTCGCAACATGGTATGAAGAGTGACTGGAATCACACTGACGACGGAGGAGAATACTAGCTGATCAGATGGTTTAATTTTATCAAGCATAATATAATACCTGAACAATCACCGTCATTTAATTGATTTACTACAGAATATATTGTATGCTCAAAATATAATTTGAAAATTGTAAACCTGTTAACTTATATATTTGTGTACTGAAGTATAATGACACGTGAGTAACACAGGAAACAAAATGACCTCTTATATGGCCGCCTATTGTCTAGACCTAGGCTACATATTCCGGTTTTGTCACATGATTTCAGTTGCCCATCCCGACATTCATTATTCCGATATTCAGATTTTTTGTGTGTCATTGTAAATAATTAGTCCCTGGCTTGGTGGGTGCATGTTCACAGAAATATCTTGGCATTCAATTTTAACACCTTATTGAGATAAGATTTGCCATTTCACTGATAAAAGTGAGATGCTCAGCATGATGGCTATTTCTCTGCACTAACTCTGTATGGCTAAAAAGGCTTTACCAGTTTGCAATGCTTCATACAGAAAGATATATGTACCAGGTCTTTATGGAAGCTAGAATCAGCAATAGAAGCTAATTTGTGCCTTGTATTTGAGTCGAGTTTGGTGAAGTTCAAAATGGTCGTCGTGGTTGAAGCTCACAATTTGACTTTTCCAACTTTGTGAGAACCATGCTGGTTTAAGACATTGTTCGTGTAAGTAAAATAATATTGTTTATAAATTATAAAGTGGAATTTAATGATGAATTAGTTATTCAAAGCCATATTATAACATTTTCATACAAAATAGATTAGCATTTCTTTGCCATAAAATGTTAGTTTTTACTGTCAGATATATCCCCTTTTATTTTTAAGCCGAACAACTACGGCAATTTACTACCAGTGCATATGTCGCCAATACGTACCACTCCTTCGGTCATGTTATGGTACGACCCTTTGTTGTGTAGATCACCGTCCCGCATGCCGTGTACATACTGTGTGTTATGAACATCGTGTATGCGTTCGACTAATAATTCCATCGTAATAATAAAACGCTGGTTCCATTGTTTTATCGATTTTGACAAAACTACAGCACCTAGAGTCTTTGCAGGGTATATTGGTTTAATAAAGTACAATATAATCGTGTAAAAAAATGAATTAAAAAAAACCAGTGAGGGCGTCCTCCTCAGCAAATGTTGTAATATGGCTTTAAAGAAAGCTTTGCTTGTGATAATTCAAATTATTGTTTTGGAGGGAAAATTTAGAAATTGAACATACATGTAATTAAATTGGTACTGAACATATCATTTAATTTTGTGTCGAGATTGACAATAAACAGACATAAACTTCAGGAATTTAAAGTATATCTTGTGGAACTAGCCGTGTGTGAATGTTGTAAAGAAGTTCCATATCTTTCATTAATCAATTAAAGAAAGAATACAGTGGTAAATTTTGTGGCTCATTTGGAAGTATGAAATAGTCTTCCAGATAGAATATTGTGTGAAGTTAATCATATGAACTTGAAATGAGCTTGAAAACAAATCCTAGTCACGGATTCATTAATTGTATTTATACAGCTGGACATGTGTGTGTATACTCTACTCTTGGACTTGGAAGTGGGAACTGTTGTTTTCGTCTACATTCTTCATTCCATGCAACCGTTAGTTGGAACTAGGCATGGCTATGTGTTGTGGCATTGTGAATGGATTCAATGCATTGTAAAACTGCCTGCGCTCGTTGTGATGGAGCTCTAGTCCTCATGTAACGATGATTTAACATATCCTTTCCAAGTGCACTTGGTTGTTTTTTTTTATCGCGAGTAATTAAATTGAGTATACTCATTATTTAGGTTCATCTGACTAGTTGTTATAATTCATATTTAATCAATTTAATCGTTGTCAGTTGTGATTTGTTTTCATGCGCATAATAGAACTGTTTTTGAAGTATAGTACAATCCTTTTGTGTGACATTATTCCTTCTCTTTGTTGTTCACATTATTTGCTGTGTGACTTTTGCTAAGCGTCGGTTGGGATTTTCAGTCCAATCATGACACATATTGCCTCTTTCGCAAAATTGGGCTTTTTTGAAATGTATGTACTTGATGTTTTTTTATAAATACAGGGAAAGAAAATCAAGATTTGTAAACTCCATCTGCTCTATTTTTCACTATTTCACTTGTTTCCGCAATTTACCATCGGGGTACACGCGCGCATCATGTTGCCTAGACATGCAATTTGTTACCGCACAAATACACTACACTTATCTGCATACGCTGCGCATCCTATGGAAGCACCACGGATGCACTGATGTCACAAAAACCTAGCGGTCAAATGGCTCCGTTTTAGCTGATAAAATGTGGATTTTTTCAAGTTTTTTCCCCCGATTTAAATATCAAGATATTATGGATTTCGCCCAAAGTTCTCTAGGGCTGTGGATTTATCCGTTGTTCACATAATGTAAGGTAGAAAAACGAGAACTGACGCATTCTCCTGTGAGCTTCAATCAAAGTGCAAAATGTGACCACTTTAAACTTCAACGGCCATTATTTCGATGTTCATTTTCTCTGTAAAATGATGATTTAGGTACATGATAACTCAATAAACTCAATAACTCAACAGCATATAGATGAGGTGACATGTGTTTACATTTGATACGCCCTCTGTTGGTCTGTGATCAAAACTGTCAGGCACAAAACACTATAGTTTACATGGAAGTAGTTGATTTTTATTCATTAACTTTGGTTTCAAAGCAAATAATACAAAAAATGGTATCAATCTTGTTTATAAATGCATCAAGCTATATACATAATATCACACAAAACTTCAAAGGTTTTTAAAAGTTGAGTTTTAAAGAGATTTATGTGGTCTGTCATAGACACTTCTGTGTTATTTTGCCTGCTTTGAAACAACAGAGGGCGGTCTGAATGTAAACATGTGACATCATAGGTCACCTCATCTATATAGGTAAACAATTATGTTCATCACAAAAAGCAAGGCATCATTTTGTGCAGATAAGTGTTTGTGGATTTTAAAAAGTTCATTTTGATGCCTTATATGGTCAATATCCCAAAAAATAGGGCCAATATGAAAAAAAAATTAATGGTTTTTTGAATGGAGTCTCAAGATTAAGAAGAAAAAAATGATGTACCAAAAAAAAAATGCCAAAAATTGGTGATTTTCTTCATAGTTGTTTTTACACCAAATCTGTATTTATATTCAGATTCCTTGATGTCTTGACGTTAAAAAATATATACGTCTTGCGTGAATAAATACATAGTTTTGGCACTTTTACTACATGCATGTCTTACTCCCCATTCCAGAAAAATACAGAAATAATTTTTTTGGATTAAAAAATTTTATCTTGTTTTGCCAATTCAAACATAGCTAAATCCTAATCCTTTAGTTAATCCTAACTGGCAATGAAAGCAAAATTTAAATTTTTGTTCATTTTTTTGGAGAGAGCCAAAAACATGCGAGTCGTACTTGACTCAAGGCCAAAATCACCTTTTACCCAAATTCACACGAATGTATAACACAAATACACTGTTTGATTAACCCTAACCCTCCTAAATACTACAAAATACTACTTGATATATGCGCTGTTCGTGCATGCATCCCACGTGGTGTGATGACGCAATCGCCCTAAAAGATATATAGGCACGGTTTCGCTGGCCAGCGAAGCCCAAGACCCGTGGCAAAGTGTCGCCGACCGAGTGCTTGGCATGCGAGGGGTCTCGGGTTCGAATCCCACCCAGAGCAAACAACTTCTTTCCTTCTTTTCTCTTTTATTCTTTCCTTCTTTCCCTTCCCGTCGCCAAAAAGCCCTTAGGCGGTTAGGGTTAGGTTACCACTATCGAAACTCAGTATAGACTTCCTTAACCCTAACCCTCCTAAATACTACAAAATACTACGAGATATATGCGCTGTTAGTGCATGCATCCCACGTGGTGTGATGACGCAATCGCCCTAAGTGATATATAGGCACGGTTTCGCTGGCCAGCGAAGCCCAAGACCCTTGGCAAAGTGTCGCCGACCGAGGGCTTGGCATGCGAGGGGTCTCGGGTTCGAATCCCACCCAGAGCAAACAACTTCTTTCCTTCTTTTCTCTCTTTATTCTTTCCTTCTTTCCCTTCCCGTCGCCAAAAAGCCCTTAGGCGGTTAGGGTTAGGCTAACAAAATCTGAGTCTTTAATTGAAAAACAAAATATGATTTGTACCATACCGTAAAACCCCATCTACAAGCATATATAGTGTTTTTTATAAAAGCTTAATTAATTCGAAGCAAGCGTTAATATACCAATATATAGATCGGTCTTAAAATAATACTTGTTTATATATGAAGAGCTTATTTCCAAACCGTGTTAAGTCCACCCACCTTCAAAATTGAGATTTTGATGAAAATGGGTAGTGAGTAACAGTAACTAGGGCTATCCAGCAATGTGTTTGTTTTTTCCCAAAATTAGTCAAGTTCCGAAATATTGACACACAAAGTATCGAATTTTTTCCAAAACGTGTTAAGTCCAATCCAGTTTTGTAGCAAACTGTGTTAAGTCCACTTAACACTGCCCTTGTGGGCAGCTCGTGAGGCAAGTAGCACGCATAAGGCTTCCAATAGTTAATCGCCAAAGTTCTTGTTTGGTCCTGAGACTAGTATACATGAATTTGGTCTGCATAAAAAGTTGTTGTTGTTGTTTTTGTTTTATATTAGTAGGCTTAGTTTGTATGGGATTTCTGAAATATTTGATAGATACCTCCAGAAAGACATGGATAGGGTGGGAAGGGGGAGGGAGAGGCTGTGATGGTAGAATTAATGTTAGAGGATGGTGGTAGAGTTAGTTTTTGATATTATTATTTTGTATGATTATCAAAATGTGCTACTAAATTCAAGGTATAATTTTAAAGCTAAAGGTATAAAAAAACTTAGGACTTAAAAACTTACGACTGTCAATATGGGATTAGGGTGGCAGCATGGGGGAGGGGGAAATATTTGTGATAATGTGATCAAGCAAGTGGATATTTCAGGTCATCACTTATTGTCAGTGAAATGATGTTTATTCAATTCTGAGAAATGCAATTCAACTAAGTTTTGAATTTTGAATTATTTTAAACGTCAAATTTTTGTAAAAAAAGGGCAGTAGGAGGGGGTTCGAGATGCAAGGTGTCTTGTGGCAAAAGTGTGTTGTATAGTAGAGAGAATCACATTTTGTATGTTTTAATAAATTTTTATCTTTTAAGACTAGTTTGAGAAAAATATGGTTAGTTCTGTGTTACAGATACTATGTTTTGTGTCAAAATGTGTTAAGTCCATGCCAGAAATTGCGTGTTGTGTCAAAACGTGTTAAGTCCATGCTATTTTTAAAACAAATTAATTCATTAAAAAAAATCAAAAGTCTCTAGATTTTAACTTAACATGTTTTTATGGTCCTATATATGTCACCTTCACTTCACTGTAATTTTATAGAAATCGAACTTTTTTTCATTGCCATAAAGAAAATTCCTGATTTTCTTCAAAGTGAATCTTGTGGACTTAACACGGTTTGGAAATAAGCTCTTCATATGCTTGGATCCGTAATTTATTTGCTCAAACTCCATAATGGCGACTGGATTAATGTAGCTTTCATCAGAAGCACACTATATGCTTGTAGATGGGGGTTTTACGGTATATGTGTACATCCATATCAAAACGATGCACTTGTCGGCTGCTACATGTGTCTCATTTCACATAATAGCTAGGAATAATATCAGACTCATCTCCGAAGTGGAGGTCACTTCAAATCATCCCAAGTCACATGGTTTAAGAATACATTGATCATTCCTTATATTTGACTTGGGGATGATTTGAAGTGACCTACACTTGATATGCGAGTCTGGTATTGTAGATCTTCTCCGACAACACTGGCAGGCAGTAGTACATTAACTACAAAATATATTTCTGGTTTGCAATTTCCTTTCTTTAATTTGAAGGAATTGGACTGTAAGCATATGTAGAATTATGTTTACATTTTCTTATATACTCAGTAGTGGGAAATCTCAAATTTTAATAGCCAAATGTGATCTTTGAAATTCCCAAGCCTTAATTATAACATTAACCTTTCACATGACATCACTTCCTGAGGAGGGGAATCCTGTGACATCATTTCCTGAGGGGAATCCCATACGATGTCATCTTCACTTTACAATCTCAGGGGGGTTTCTAAATATTCCAAATTAGATATGATTCAGTTTGTTTTTGATCAAGTTGATGCAAGAAAGGGGAATCCCTCAAATGTCTCATGAAATAGATTTTAATTGTAAACAAAGATAAATCATCAAATTAAATTACTCAGGGCACATCACATCGTATTCAGTGACAATCAAGCCCAAAGATTTGAACAAAGACTAATTTCAAGTTATGCATTCTAATTTTTGGAAAACCCATTTTCTGATCTGTTTCTGATCATAACATATAATATAAAATGACATATAATATTAAAATTATGAGCTTACTCTTACCTTATACTCAAGATTTTGAATGCTTAGTAGACTTGTGCCAAGTCTGACAATTCTGTGACTACAATTGTATGAAAACATGCAAAATTGCATGTTTTTGTACCATTTTCTCTCAAATTGCAAAAATATTAAAATTTGACTTTTATTGCCAGTTAGGACTAACTAAAGGATTAGGATTTAACTATGCTTCAATTGGCAAAACAGGATACTAGTACGGTAATATGTTTAATCAACAAAAAAATTAGTGCTGTATTTTTCTGGAATGGGGTGTAGAGTACACAGCCACCTTATGGGTGATTGCTATGTATGTATGATGGATAAGTATGTGTGATGAGATCAAGCAAAATCAGTCAGAAGTTGGAAAAATTGATTTCCAGATATAGACAAACAAAGGAATTAATATTCTTTTTCTTGACTACATGTATTGTTTTGGAAACACTTCAACAACTGCTCATATCTTTGTAACTATAGTACTTTTATAGTGACCTGACACCTCATTATAAGTTTTCAGTCGTTCCATGCCCCATAAGAGGTAAATGGAGTTGCATTCATACAAGCAATAGAAATCGACTGGGCGGCGACAGACCATAATAACAAAACAATATGGTTTTCGTAATCAAATTGGACGCAATAACTTTCAATAAGCCTTTTTATTATGTTTTATTGATATTAGTATTACAAAGACATGTTTGTGTTTTGTTCCTTTGGTGATATATATTTGTATTATATTTACCTGTATTTTAAGCATATACACTCAGGAACATTTATTATAGGCCTATCACATTAAACGGTTATATTTTGGTCATGATGAAATTATTACAGTAAAAGTAGAACACACGTAACACATCATATTTTTAGTTGGCCTTTTGAATCTTCCCACTTTTAAGTATGTTTTCCACATAACCATTCACATGAATCATAATATGGGATATATCCCAACATTCCTTGCCGTAAAAACAACAAAATTGCTTGTTCCAAAGTAAAGACATACAAAATACTTCATGTTCAAAGTTTAATTAAATTCCCACTTTGTCTAAAAAGAAGCTCAATGCTTTAATGAAGTTTTCAGAAGCTATATCCACATGCCCCAATAATATGAGTGGTCTTAGTTATTTACAGATCCACTGCAATGCATGCAGAGATAGCACTTACATGTATTGCTGAGAGGACCCTTGTCCTCATCTGATCACAAATATATCCTACCTATCTCAATATGCAAGAGGTGTCGGGCTAATATAAAAAATACTATAAATATTTGATTTTAATGGGGTTTTCTGCAAAATGTATCTTTGCAAATGCTTTACAATCATGTAGAAAACTGAAAATTGAATATGACTGACTTCAGACTGATTTTGCTTGATCACACCTTTTTGTGAATAAGCTACTTTGAATTGAATTGAATTAGATTGAGTATTCAGTTGATTTGATTATAATGTGCTTGCAGGTAACAGTAAACTAAACTTTACGAATAATATAACCATATTGTCAAAAACAATAATGGAAGTATTTTTGGCCCCCACATATATGTGGGGCTTATGTTATCATCCAGATGGTTGTTTGTTTGTTCCCTTGTTTGTTTGTTTCTTTCTTTGTTTCTTTGTTTGTTTGTCCGGGTGGAAGCAAATTCATTAATCCACTCTCCAGCTTAAACGCTATCACCGATCAACTTCATTATTATGTTTTCAGGGTTATTAGGAGTTAAGAAAACCTAATAATGATAATATTGGATGGCTTATTTCGCATGGTACCATAACATATCGGATTTGTCATACAAATATCGAACTCGCCGTTGGCTCGTCCGATATTTTTATGACTCATCCGATATGTTATGGTATCATGCTCAGCCATCCAATATTATATCAAACTTGGTACGGAGGTAGGGTATGGTGGCCTCATGTGCTGTATAGTTTTGTGTTGCATTATTTGCATATTTATGAATATTAATGAGCTCATTAGCATATTTTGCCTACATTGTCCTCAATCCACTCTGCAGCACAAACGCAATCACAGATCAATTTCAAACTTGGTACGGTGATAGTATATGGTTGCCTCATGTGCTGTATACTTTTGTGTCGCATTATTTGCATATTTATGAATATTAATGAGCTCATTAACATATTTTGCCAACATTATCGTTAATCTACTCTGCAGCTTAAATGCAACCACCGATTAACTTCAAACTTGCTACGGTGATAGTCTATGGTGGCCTCACGTGCTGTATACTTTTGTGTCAAGTTATTTGCATATTTATGAATATTAATGAGCTTATTTGCATATTTGGCCTACATTGTCATTAATCCACTCTGCAGCTTTAACGCAATCACAGATCAACTTCAAACTTGGTACGGTGATAGGATATGGTGGCCTGATGTGCTGAATAGTTTTGTGTCATTTTATTTGCATATTTATGAATATTAATGAGCTCATTTGCATATTTTGCCTTCATTTCCATTAATCCACTCTCCAGCTTAAACGCAATCACCGATCAACTTCAAACTTGGTATTGTGATAGTATATGGTGGCCTCATGTGGTGTATAGTTTTGTGGGGGCCACCTTAATTACGAACCGCGTAATTCTAGTTAATAGATCTAACCCAATGCTCCTTAAAGGGTATCTCCGACAATCACAACATTTAAATATGCCTCATATGTTAGAAAATTAATTATCAAGCACGAATCACATGGTTTTATTTTAAACAAACTCATATTGACCATAAAAACAGCCGTCTCTCAATATGCGATATTCAAAATTCCTGGGCGCTGAGATTGTCGAGTGCAATGACGTCCCAGTAATACAATGAAGGCCATGCGCATATTGTTTTTTTTGGTGGGCGAGCCCTCCGGGGTAAAAGCAGGGGGCAGCCAAAACGAATCTGATTCAATGCAAAGGTACAGTTTGAATGTATGAATGCAGTGCGGTACATTCAAAAATTGTTTGAACCAATTGTTATGGTAGTTAATCCTGTTACAACATCACTTCTATGGCCAATTGCTACACAAAATAAATCACAGGAACAAAATGTATGATTTAATTGAATCCTGTCTTCTTTATTTATATGTCTCATGTTGAAAGAAATTCCAGAAATTAATAGTAGGCTGAAAACCACAGCCTTCTTTCTTGTTTTCAATGTGAACAATTAAAGGTGGGTGACCTGAATGACGGCCTCATTCCCTTACTTTACCCCCCATCAAATGCAGATTTTTATATCATATTTTTCTCATTAACATATTGAAATTAGGTGTACCAAATCGGTATATAGCCGAAGAAATCATAAAAAACTGTCTTAACTGTGGTATTCTATATTTGAGATTTAAAGCCATAATGTACGATCTTAAAGGCTTGTGTAGGGGTTTTTTTCAAATTTTTTTTTCAAATTTTTTGGGAGGGGGGAGGGGGTGTCCTTATTGTTTTGATCTTTGGTGGGACTGTCCTAGAGGTGCTTTGCACCTGTTAGTCCTTGCCTTTCATGGGTGCAAAATTTTATCTGCTTCTTTTTTTTTAAATGTACTTTTGAATGTTCATGTGCAATATATTTTGATGTTATATTATAATTATTGTATATACCAGTGATAAAGTGTAATAAATAAAATAAATAATATGAAATTGGTTAATTGTTTTTGCATATTTGTAATGTTTACACATGTCTCAACTTGCACCTATTAAAAGGAATCTGCCACATTTGTTGTCTTTGTAGGTCAACAGAGCAAAGTTCGACATATTATCATAATTTAGAACTGCATGTTAAATGGCCAAAAGAACCAATGGGGTTTCTTTCACTTTACCTTGTTATTTCAACTTAAAATTGTCAGCAACTCTGCCCGGCAGTTATTACTAATATTATTTCAACATTTTGAATAAAAAATAAAAAAATAAATATTCGGCGGAAATCATACATTAGGCTTAAATTTGACAGTTTTTTGATGATATCTTCAGAAATACACCCGATTTGGAACTCCTAATTTCAATATGTTGATGAGAAAAATAGGATCTCTCATTTCATATCAATTCATTACACAAATATCATTAATAAAAACACTGTCATGATTATCACGCTGTATAAATGTCAGTAATACCATAAGGAATTAGTCCCATTTACAAAAAACATTTGCGTGTTCTGTTTGCATGAATGCTTGAAAGATCGAGACCACATTCTATGTTATACATCAATTTAACAGAATTCCATTTTCCAAATGAATACCTGAGTGGAAGAAGGGCCCAACTCCAATTTTTTTAAAAGTGAGTTAGACCCAGCATTTTATTGCCAGCAGACTGTTCTTCCTTGTGTTTGAAAGATGAGCAACAATCCACATTCTAAATAGTCTTCCTCATACACTTAATCATGGTTTTTATGGAAGAAAGGCCCAACTCCATGGAGTTGGGCCCTTCTTCCATAAATATTAGGTTATAGAGAAAATTTGCTCATCCATGAAATCTGCTTTGCACTACAACAAACTTCCTTGCTAACATATAAAATGCTTCTACTTGTGCAATTAATGGATAATGTCCACATTTCTGTAGCTATCTGCTTACGGAACTGGCACCTGCAGTATATTAGTGGAAGAAGGGCCCAACTCCAGCTCGTATTAAGACCTGTACCATTGCCATGGAAACATCAAATATGATTTCGAATGTATGTAGTACTGTATGTACACAAATCTTGTATATTAATATTCAAGAAACCTAGATATGCCTGTTTTACTCTTGGTTCTCTATTGGTTTCAAATTATATGGCAGTTGTAAAGAATGAATGTATTTTATTTTCTGTAAAGCTAGATTAAATTTAAAAACAATGTACTAAAGCAAACTCAGTTTTGCAAACTCGTACTGCGTACACACATAATCACATCTTGGAATTTCCCAATTGCACCATTGGTAATACATTTACGTAAAAAAGCAAATACCATATTGTCTGTGATAAATCCCTTAACTCTAAAAAATGCCACCCCCTATATTTTTTCCATGAAAGAGTAACTGAATTGCAGATATTTCCATGCTTAATTATGTGAGTAAGCTTAGAATTGGAATTGCTGGATATCACAAGTGCAAAATGGGATGGACAAAACCTACTCAAACTTTCACTTCATCCCGTTTGTTGCCTAATTATATCATTACTTTCATTTAAAGAATTAATACCGTAACGACTCAGGTATAAGCCCACCCTCTATATGGCAGATTTCACTTCAAAAATGGGGGTGGACTTATAACTTGGTAAGGGCTAGTATGTGGATGAATTTAAAAATAATAACAATCATCCCCCATTTGTATATGCCCAATGTACCAGTAATTTCTATCATCTATGTCAATATCTTAAAATTATAAGTGTGGAATGTTAATTATCCACTATTATCTTTTTATATTTGTTCTTAAATATGAGAGTAAAGCAATGATTTAAGAACTTGGCCAAAATTTAGTACTGGGCTTATGCCTGAGTGCACCCTTGTTCCCAGAATGTTTTGAAAAATAGGGGTGGGCTTATAGCCGAAGGTGGGCTTATACCTGGGTGGATACAGTAATGAAATCATATTTTTCAATGAAAATTCATTTTATATGTTTGTTGTCATAAATGTTCAGTATTTACTATCAATAATCAGTGTTGACATCGCTACCGGTTGAAACCTGGTTAGGAACAAGACTGTATTTTCTTGGTCTGATGGTTAAGTTTACAGTTACATAGCGATTTTCATTACAAATAATTTGCCTTCAATAACGCCACCCTTTTGAAAAATTGCACACCCCCAGCTGGGGCATTTATTACAGACAATACGGTATGAAAGAACAATGCACATTATATTTTCACTATATACCTCAAGTCAACACAACAGTATTTTGTTTCTGGTACCACTGTATTCAAAATAAATATAACATTTTATAAAAGAGATAAAGCAATTTTTGCTCTATGCATGATGTATCAAGCTGGCAGTCAAGTCCATGTTCTTTGGTTGAATTCTGTGGTTTTTCCTTAATCATGCATTTTGAGTACAGTGTTATCAAAAGCAAAAAATAACCTTCTTTGGTAGCTCATTTAACAAAGAACTATATACCTTTACTTCCCACCAATTTATATAAATAAGTACATACATTTGAATACAATTTACATATTTGTTATAAGCTGCTCTGTATATATAAACAGGAAGTATTTCCCATGGAAACTTCACATATGTGAATGTGATATGTGGGCCATGATATAATTATGCAGTTTAGCCTGTATCAACCCATAAACAGGTCCCAGGGAAAGTTAATTACCCCTCATGTGATATGTGGACCATGATATAAATTATGCAGTTTAGCCTGTATCAACCCATAAACAGGTCCCAGGGAAAGTTAATTACCCCTCATGTGATATGTGGGCCATGATATAAATTATGCAGTTTAGCCTGTATCAACCCATAAACAGGTCCCAGGGAAAGTTAATTACCCCTCATGTGATATGTGGGCCATGATATAATTATGCAGTTTAGCCTGTATCAACCCATAAACAGGTCCCAGGGAAAGTTAATTACCCCTCATGTGATATGTGGGCCATGATATAATTATGCAGTTTAGCCTGTATCAACCCATAAACAGGTCCCAGGGAAAGTTAATTACCCCTCATGTGATATGTGGGCCATGATATAATTATGCAGTTTAGCCTGTATCAACCCATAAACAGGTCCCAGGGAAACTTAATTACCCCTCATGTGATATGTGGGCCATGATATAATTATGCAGTTTAGCCTGCATCAGTGTATAAACAGGGTATTTCCAACCTGGAAACTTTAAGTCATGTTGTAACATTTCCATAAAAAATAAGATTAGTATTTCATTTCAATAAAATGTTAACTTTTACTGTCAGAAATGTCCCCTTTCAATTTTGAGCTGAACAACTGAGGTAAAGCAAAGAAAATTAGAACTTGCTACCAGTCCCATTGTTGCCAATGTGTGTCTCTCCGTCGGTCGTGCTATGGTACGTTCCTTTGATGTGTGTGTGACTGTCCCGCATGCCATGTATGTACTTTGTTATCAACATCGTGTATGCATTTGACTAATATTTCCATCACAGTAATTAAATCTCGGATTGTGACTAAACTACAGCACCTAGAGCCTTGATTCTTACAGGGTATGTTAGTTTAATAAAGTATTATAATCGTGTAAAAACAGAATTTTGAAAAATATTAAGGGCGTCCTCCTCAGCAAATGTTACAATATGGCTTTAGTTTCCTCACATGTGATATGTGCACCATGATATAATTATGAAGTTTAGCCTGCATCAATGTAATTCCATAATTATGATCTAATTTCACACTTCCTTTGAAAAAAAAACTCTCGCTCCTTGCTCAGCCCATGGTGGCCACGTTGGATTTGCAAGTGAGGGAATCTACGAGGGGGTATCAAAAAGTTTTAGAAATCGCCCAGAAGTGAAAGAGCCATATCAATGAAATTTTGTCAGTGCGATAATCACTGGTACTTATGTACATTATGGTCCAAAAATGGTCTCATAGCTATGTTTACTTTTTTTACAGGTGGGACTAGATGCCAATAACCCGCTGCCCCAGTTACTGCGCATAAACTGCAAGATTGAGAAAATTGAGGCAAGCAGCATTATTAAGATCCTGCTTTTGAAGGGTTGCAGTGCCTAGAAAATTGATGATGAAATGAAAGTTATCTTCGGTGGTGATTGTGATATGTCACTGTCGCTTTTTGGAAAAGGAATTTTTATTTCATCACAGATTTTCTGGGCATTGTAGCCTTTAAAATGGAACTTAATCATGCTGCATGCCTCAATTTTCTACATTTTGCTGGTTATGCGGTTGCCGGTTACATAGTAGTGACATCTAGCTCCTGTTAAAAAAAAGTAAACATACTTATGAGACCATTTTTGCAACATAGTGTACATAAGGACCAGTGAATGCACTGACAATGGCGATTTCTGGGCGATTTCTAAAACTTTTGATACCCCAATACTACAATTACTTCATAAACACATTTCAAAAGATAATTCTTCACAAACAGTTTTTAAATTCACCTTTGCTGCACATCCAAGATGGCCACTCATATACCCATGGGTTATGTGGAGCAAGTGTTAAAACTACCAAGTGGAACAATGTTCCCGCATGTGGATAAAGCTTCTTTTTTCATTTTTTCCACCACATATTCTTAGAAAGATATGTATTTAGAATATGTAATATTATTGGGGATAGCTGCTCTAAACTTTGAGAAATTAACCTTCAAAATTGGGTTAAAGTTCTTTTTGGATCACCCTGTATTTCAAGTAGCTGGTATTTTCACTGTAAAAGATTTGCCTAATGGGGTAAATTTTATGTGCAAATAGAGAACTCCCTCCTCTTAAATCCCAATTAGAATTGAGGTTCCGTGCCATATTTGTTGGTGATGATTTAACAGGAGGGCACTTTTAGGTAGTACCAGTACCTAAAATTCAGCTTTTGTCAAGGGAACCCATAGCGCATTAGGCGAACCTTTACGGTAATTTAATTATCTATAAGATTTTCATATAGAAATTTGAGGAAATTTCCCCATTAACGGGTTACATTTATTCACTTTAGTTCATACCATTTCAAATGTATTCAACCTAATTAGCACCCACAACAGATATTTCTGGTGACAACTGTCTAAGCGACACATTTTAATTATGTACATTCCATCAAATGTCTAAATGAATTTTTTTAAACCTTCCAGTTTAGGATCAGAGTTCTTGGGTCTTTTTGCACAGTAAAATTGTGAGTGATCCCATATTTGTCAAATTTTGGGGTCCACCTGAACCCTATAATTTGAGACCAAAACTTGATAACCATGTAAGAATTTGTGCTTACAGACCAAATAAGCAATTCTGGGACCACATAGTTTTCAACTGGACCCCATCATTTTTGGACTTAGCTGGAACCCAGAATAGGATAAATGATGATTTTTACTTCATAAACAGCGCCTGTACTTTCAATTCCCATTTTGCCACTTTCATCTAATAATTTCATAAGCACCCTCTAACAATGACTGACTTTAAATGCCCAGGGCACTAAAGTTTGTTCAGCTTATAATTGGCGAAAACAATAAGACTCATAACAAAATTGATATAGAATGGCGTGCATGCAGTTGGGGCAGCGCTTACGCTAGTTGTGCATTGTTTAATGAGTAACTGCAGGCCTAGGGCACACACTTATGTGAATTTACACAAGTGTGAGTGGGACTTTATTAATGCACACAGTAACAAAAACTGAATAATTTTCGCCTATTTTAAGCCAAACAACTTTAAGTAGGTTGAATACAGTAATATCACATCCCTAGTTTACATTTAAAACATATCAAAATCACTTGACATACATGTATAATATTAAATATGAAATTCAGTTTATCCATGGAAAATTCCATTCCATCTGAGTACTCTGTTAGGTGGGATAGTCCTGTTCCCAAGATGTAGTGCTTACAAAATATTGCACAATTTTCATCATATGACTAACTGTAAGAAGATTAGGCCTACACACATTTCCCCAATGGGCTATTCTATACTAAAATCCAGGTACAATTATGGAATACCCTCCGCGCTGTCTGTTGGTTCTCTTAGTTACAACAAGCCGAACGAGGCATCATACATACCCTTACGGTTCTCTCCTAATCGTACCAAAATCCATACAGCCCATATGGAAGACATGACCTTAATCTCCCACACAGGGGATGTAGGTTTCAAATGGAGTCACCCATTCAGGTAACCCCATTTGAAATTCACACTCCCTGTGTGAAAGATTAAGGTTATGTCTATTATGGGGTGAAGGATTTCACCCGGAATAGTCTAATAATTAATGCACTTACAATGTATTCCATACTGTTTTACTGTCAGAGGTCAGAGAAGACTGAATTAAATGTACATGCATCCCAAGCAATGCAATAGCAGTATCTGCAATGTAACTTCTACAGAGATTGTCTTTATTTGAGAGGTTAAACCACAGACTAATACAGACCATTCACCAACAGGTGAAGTCCTAGCATCATTAATATGAGGGTCAATCATTCCATAAAGTGCAATACACAAAACTGCTACGCACATACCGCATATTTTTAGTCTTTTGAGTAAATACGAAGATGTGCAACGCTTTAGGTATGTAATGCTGGCATGATTTGTTAGAAATAACCAATCGGCCATCATGAATATAATGCGAGAATTCACAGCATAAACAAAGCATAGGGACTTTGGCTGTTGGTGAATAGTCTATGTGGTAGACATCTGGAAGCACATCTGGCCTCAAAACTTATAATTTTTCACAAGGTCATATCTTAAAATCCTGTCTATAAAAATGAACAAACATTACACACAGGATTACTTCAATACTCTACTCTAAACACATGTCTGTAACCAAGCAGTTGTCCAACTGACACAACAGCAAAATGCACTGACATGGAACACCTTCCTGGACCACATTCACAGCTCAACAGATTTCTTTTGATGGGTTCCAATTATTCGCCTGTGAAAGTGGTCCCGGAAGCTGTTCCGTGTCAATGCATTTTACTGTTGTGTCAGTTGGACAACTGTTTGGTTACTGACATGTGTTTAGAGTAAAGTATTGAAGTAATCCTGTGTGTAATTTTTGTTCATGTACAAGGGGAAAATTTGGAATCCAGTAAAAGAAATCTGTTGGGCTGTGAATGCGGTCCAGGAAGGTGTTCCATGTCAATGCATTTTGCTGTTGTGTCAGTTGGACAACTGTTTGGTTACTGACCATTACAGTGTTTAGAGTAGAGTATTGAAGTAATTCTGTGTGCAATTTTTGTTCATTTTTATGGAGAGGATTGTAAGATATGACCTTGTGAAAAAATTATAAGTTTCTTTTTTAGGCCAGTTTATTTGACACAATCTAATCCACTCAGACCAAAGTCACAATTTTTTAAAACCTACTTATTATTATGTTACTAACTTGCTCAGCACCTATAAGCTTACTCTTGCTGAAATTCCTAAGTTCCTGGCATACCTGGTTGTACAATTATGTACTTTTTATTTGTCTAGTTTCTTAGGTTTTTATTTAATAATGAAGAAGGAAGCAGCCTAAATGCTTCACCCTAGCAGGTCATAGGCCAATGCGAGACACAAATTAATACATGCAAGGATTGGAAATAAACGATGCAAGCCCGAGAAATTGTGATTTTTGTTTTTTTAGGTTTAAAAATGTATTATTTTTTTTAAATCAATTTTGTTGTTGCTCCTAATCTGTATCTCAATATGATTATATTGCTGACTTTGGTCTGAGTAGATGATATTGTGTCACATTATTCAAGACCAAATTCTCTATTTTGGCCTGGTTGGATCAAACCATCTCACATATATGGATATATATTTAACAGGCAACTTTCAGATCACTTCTACAGATCTTTCCTACGTTAAATAAATTACCAATCAAAGCAAGTGTGGAAAAAATGTACACATCCCCCATCAGGAGCACAGCCAGGGCCTGTGGCACCTGAGACAAGGATATTGAATGGCTCACCCTTCTTGAAGTGGGGAAGCAACCTACATGCTCCCATAGTTACTCACTCTTCCTGAACACATTGAGTGCACAGCGTGTAAAAATCTGCACATGTATATATTACTAATTTTGACATAATCAAGGCGAATTTTGGCCTAAAAGGGTCTCATGATTTTATTATTTTTTTTAAATGTGCATGAAAATTTGGACTTTCACTGTTTGGAAAGGGAGCTGAATCGATTGATTTATATATAGCCATACACAAATTGGATAAATCAGCACCTCCTGCAATGGCACCTGGTCACATGCCCCCTTTCCCCCTAGCTATGCTCCTGTCCCCTATGTAGGCAATCTGTTTGCAGTGAAGCTGAGCTGTACCCTGGAAATTAGATACATGTGATTTGCAGCAATCTTCTTACATTCACTCACTGATGATTTTAATGTCCGGCACTTGAAAAATCATATACAATTAGACATTATTATCACTCCCTTCTTCTTCTCCTCCTTTCTGCTTAGCTACCATATCATCCCATTGTCTATAAGGGCAATAGCAGAAGAATTTCACAAAATTCCTCATGTAGCCCTCGTCAAAAGGGTTCAGATTATCGTCCAAGTTCCGTAGATATGTAATTCTGTGGCGTGACATGAATTCCCAGGTGGTTTGATTGTTAATTAGCATGTAGCTATGGCAACAAAGGAGTGATACCACAGCGATGGCGGCGGAGACAAGGATGAGGAGACAGAGAAGGAATAGCCAGTTTACTCTTAACCAGTCTGTGAAGGTATGTTGCCATACAAATGAACTCCTGCAAAAAGGACATTTTTAACAAAAGATATTAATATAAATTGGAGGAAAATGATTATCACTTATATTATTCTTTATATATATTTCTATAATCTGATTGGGATGCTAAAAGTGCGGGCATTGTTTGCATAAGCTCCTTGCCTTGGGCGACGGGCATAGTTAACCCGCTTGATGCCCTTTGCCAAGGACTATGTCTGTTGCCATTGCAAGGGCCACACATACAATGGGCATGGTCGATCTGCATGGACAACCATTAATTCAAGCATCACCATCATGATGCCCAGTGCTGAAAATGACAAGAATCTTTGTCCCGGTTCTTGGCTACAACCAAGACATTACTGGTATTGCATAAAACAAAAATTGACTGCTTTATATTCGGAGCACATGCAGTTAAAATTATAGGTCTGGTTTTGAGATCATCAATGGCCTATAATTTAACCACACTCCTTATAGTAGTCAATATTTGTATGATATTTTGACAATGACATGTGACAAAAGTGTTGATATCATGTGCTGGTGAGCACTTACCTATAATAATGGGAAACAAACAACAACACAAACACGAAAAATTCAAAAAGGAGGAATTCCTCTGAGGAAGAATCTCATCCCTGTAATTGCATATGTTTTGCTGCTGGCACATGCATACAGTGGAAATCAGCGTAAACGTTCTCCTTGACGCTATGGGCTCCCTTGACATAACTGGAAGTTTAGACACAAACTAAATCTGCCCTCCCATAAAAATCCCACCTGCAAATAAGTACACATTTTCTTAATTCTTCTTGGGATTTTTAGAGGAGGAAGCTCTCTATTTGTAGATGAAATTTACCACAAGGCAAAATAAAGGAGCCCAGGTGCTCACACAAAATACCTGATAATATAAAGAGTAAGTCCCAATTATACAGATGAGGTAACATGTGACGTGGCATATCCAAACCATTAGTCCGTGGTGTCATTGCTCTTGGCAGCATGCACATGAATCCTGTTTTGTTGTTCCTCAATTATATCGATAGCCCAGTGACCATACATGCTTACATACATGTGTTTAAAGACCTAAACATTGGGCTATTCCAGTTGAAATCTATACACTCCATATAGAAGGCATAACCTTAATCTTCCACACAGGGAATCTGAATTCCAGGGTTACCTGAATGGGTGCCCCATTTGAAATCTATACACTCCCTGTGTAGGAGATTATGGTTATGTCTTCCACAGGGGGTGTATGGAATTCAACTGGAATAGCCCAATAGAAGCTATGATTCCTGCTGAGAAAAAAAATGTAGTCAAGTATAAAAATTAGCAGCACCTACCATGTAATTTTCAATGCCCATACAATCAAAGTTGATTCGGTGAGTAGAAATAGCCAAAAGAATCGGTGGTTGCTTTCACCCACACAGTTTTCTAGCCATGGGCAGTGGTGGTCAAATTTACGCACACATCGACTACAGTCTTCACAGTGTTTGGATCGGACTGGTTGCTGATAATGAAAACGTGAAATACAATAATTATAATGAAGTCAGTTCATTCATACAAAGGCCCACACCAACTCGCTAACATACAAATGCACCGCCCCACCCCCCCACACACACACACACCCTGACAGGTATTTGCTGGCAAACAGGGACCCTGTACTTACTTTTAAGTGTTAAAACACTTCAAATGGGGACATGTTCTTTCTGAGCTGCACATAACTGGGGACATTGACACATTTTACAAAAATCAAACAGACAATATTTCTGGATTTTAACCTAAACAGGGACCGACTTTTATATCATCTATAGGGAACACACTCTCATATGCATTATTAGGCTGTTTGCAGTCAACTGCACATCTCAGCTAAACGGAGATGGTCCCTGATTGCAGTGACGTCCACGGTTGGAATGTAAAGTTTCATAAAAACATCCATGTTTGCTGGTAAACACACACCCAAAACTCACACATACCTTTATTTTACAGAATCCACATTTTCTTAGCCTGACCAATGAGCCATTTGATGTTGTATTCAGCATAGTAGCAGATTCAGATGTGGAAGTGTTCTCTACCCCTTCACATCCGTTACCTCACACACACCCACCCCGACCCCAAAACTCACACCTCGCACATACCTTTATTTTACAGAATCCACATTTTCTTAGCCTGACCAATGAGCCATTTGATGTTGTATTTAGCATTGTAGCAGATTCAGATGTGGCAGTGTTTTCTTCTCCTTCTACACCAATCTCTTCTTCATCATCTGAGGAGCTAATATCTTTATTCCAGTCCTGCATCTGTATTGGAAATCAGCATCAAACAAATACGAATCAGTAATGCACTAACAGTCATTCTTAAACACTTGAGAACGTTCCTGCAATCTTATTGGTTCTTACCCAGCTTTACCTGTGTGATATGACACGATATCACACCGGTCAGCGCGTGTGCGTCAACGCGATACGCATACTCGCTATTTGGACCAATCGGAGGCGCACAGCAAACAACGAGACTGATCGATTTTAAGCCCTAGGTAATTCCTTGCAAAATGTAGATCTATTTAATTTGATAAAAATGTGTATGATATTTTTATTTGAATTTAAGTGTTTAAGAATGAGAATAAAGGTATGGTTTTTAGCCGCTGTCGTGCATCTATCGTTATTATTTTTGGCGTAAAACAACTCGGCTTCGCCTCCTTGTTTTACTTAAAATGATGATGTCGCCCGTGTTATATGAGACGATAGATGCACTCCAGTGGCTAAAAACAATACCTTTATTCTCTAAATATAAATGTATTTGACCTACACAGCAGGCCCTCTTCTAATTAGGCTATTCTCAGTTGAAATCCAAACACCCCTAAAAGAAGACATGACCCTAATTTTCCACACAGGGAGTGTGAATTTCAAATGGATGACTCCATTTGAAATGCACACTTCAAGTGTGGAGGATTAGGTCATGTTTTCCAAAGGGGGTGTATGGATTTCAACCAGAATAGCTTGTATCTTACACCTTATAGGTGCACTGTTTGAATGCAATGGGTACAAAATTATTTTAATGTGTGTGACACCAATTTAACATTCTTAATTATTTATATTATTTATAAATTTTTCAGGTGGGGGAGGGGAGGCAGACATTGCCCTGTAAATCTTATTCTTATAGGCCCGGTAAACACTGTAATTCATTGAATTAGTGTAAAATTAGCACCCAGTAACACCAGGACTCACAAAATGATGCTCAGTGGGGATTTTTTTTATCTTATCTCCCCTGACAACTGACCCTTGATATGCTATTGAGGGGAGTGCAATACGGCCCAACCTGCAATAGCTAGGAGGGCGAGTTAGCGCAGCGGTAATTCCCTCACTTTGCACCACTGGGTTTAAGCCCCGGCGCAGCCCAAGGACTCATGTGCACTTGGTTCATATCGATTCCATGCTCGCTCTCGCAGGTTTTCTCCGGGATCTCCGGTTTCCTCCTGTATCGCAAAAATCTGTGATTAGTTGTTTGGTTATCAAAAACGTCGTTCATCCAATGTAAGATGGGGAGCTGCCCAGATAATTGGTGGATGTTACAATCTAAATGTGGATAGGTGTGCGCCGTTCGGCAGCAACCTAGTTGATGCGATCTGATTGTGATGATTCACCATTGCAGTGAAATTACAGCACTTTGAGTCCTCTAAGATCTGGAGAAAGATTCCAAACATATAAAACTTACCGTACCTCATATCAGTTTTAGTTGCCCCTAATAACTCCAAATTGACATGACAATTAATTCTATTTGCTCAATTTCATACCAAAATCAAGGAAAAAATGGTTTTGTTATTGCAAAATAAGATGAAAATCAGAAAGGATATATCTGGTCATTTGCAGTAGGCCACTTCAGGTAATCAATATTGGTCCTTGAATTGCGTGACTCAGTAACTTTCTGCTCATTGTAAGAGTGATAGTGTTGTAAACTTGATTGCGTAACATTAAAATTGCCAATAGATATCCTTTGTATTTGAGTTGTCTGATGATGGTATTAGAACTGTCATGGATGTAAACATTGCACAAAATGTCAACAAAACATGCTACTGCACAACTCTATGCCTGTGTGTGTGTCTGAGGGCCGATCTGAGGGCTGATGACACACATTCGATGGGTGTATGTCTTCTGTGGAGTGACTCAAGACAAGCGATTAGTTATGATAAGAAATAAGGTACCGCTATGATGTACCTCATTTCCTATCATATATACTGAACCACTTGTCTTGAGTCACTGAAATTTCAGTGTAGTAATTGGATTCCTTGCCCCAATAATATACATAACTTTTGTATCCAGTGTGTTAATATTTTTTGAGAAAAGTGCAAAAATAGTCACAATTTACCACAGGGTGTAGTACCCCTTAACTAGCCTTTTGTGAAATCATCCTATATTGTACACATCTAAAAATATGACACCTGGCAGCTACTGCAGATAGGACCTTCTTGTTCTAACCCCGATGCTTGAAACTTAAACTGCATAGTATATCATATACCTCACCTTTAAGTGTTCATTTAGTGGAACAAACCCTGGATCCATGAGACTAGTTGTGTAGTACAATACTCCAGCTACAGTCAGTAGAGTTGTGAAGGCGATAAGGTAAGGAAAATTACGATCAACAACTGCCTGGTGTAGTTCTGGCAAGTATGAAAAACATTTTACAACATGAGTTGGTAAAAATAAATGTCTTTAACGTTGATATTACTAGGAATAATTTGTCACTCAACTTCATTCACAGAAATCTCAAGTACTGCCTGCTTGAAATGAAGAAAAGAGCATACACTTTTGTATAGATAGGCCCCGGCAAAAACACAATTTTTTGAAGTAAAAAACGAGATCCAAAATTTTGAAAAGCGAGAAAAGCGAGATTTTCCCTAAAAAACGGCACAAGAAGCTTTCAAAACGCCCGAAAATGCGAAAAATCAAAAAAAAAAAAAAAAAAAAAAAAAAAGGCAAAAATTTGCTGCCCTTTAGTGCCCTCTATTGTCCAGAACAATAAATAAACAAACCTGCCGACGGCGGCCGGTCGAAGAAAAAAGTGACAAAAATTTGACCTTGAATTATGCTTTATAGTCAAAATATTCCAGTAATTCAATAAATATAATGATATTTGGCCTAAACTTGAACTCATTTGAAATGAAATGTCAGTTTTTATTGAGTAAAGCGTGGCTTTTTCACTCGACCTTGTTCTTGCAATGCTGTTGAATTCTGTACTTTGGCGAAGTTGAAACTGCATTTTAATGGAATTCGGCGAACTTTTATGTCATAGAGCAACATTTTTATAGTAAGTGCACTGCTTGGAAACTTTTTTAAAAACGAGATAGTTGGTTAATAGCGAGAATCACGGCGTGAAAAGCGAGATCACATTTTTTGCCGGGCCTTATGTATAGACAATACCAGCCTGGAACCAATTACCACTGCACATCTCAAATCCACCCTCCGTTGAGTGGCGCACTGGCTGACCTGTATGTACAACGTAACTTTCATACATGTACGTTGATACACCCATATAATGTAGGTATGCTAGGTGAATTTAAATTTGCCATCAAACTGCATCATTTTATATATCAAATTAAAGCCCTTGAGTAAACAAAGCCAAAACTGAAAACCATTTTTTCATAGCACTTTCCATAGCAAAGTTACATCTTGTCAAAGATTGACTTTCATCAAAAAGTTTCAGCTAGCAAAATTCCCCAAAACGGCATTTCGGGGGTGTTTCTAGCTCTTAGTCTCATTATGATAGCAGCTCTTTTTAATGGAAATGCTACCCAAATACATCTAAATTTCCCTGTGCTGGTGAAATAAAAAAAAAAAAAATCATATATTTGGGTCAAGTGAAGTATAGAAAACATATTTATGTAGGTTTCTTTCTTCGGGCACTTGTTTTAAATTTCTATGTAAAAATGCATTGACATTGTCGGCGAATTTGACTGACTAGCATGTAACAGTGCAGAATGTTGATACCTTTTGTAGGATATTCTTGTTTGCTTTTTGCTATTTAAGAAATAGAAACACATCGTAATATTCCAGATAAACGGTCGAGTCATTCAGATCGATTTTATTAGGACAAAAGAATATTTGTTTATGAATAGGGAAGACGACTATAAAACCCAGGTGTGGGATAAATCTTTCTCTCACTCTCTCACTCAAACTCATGGGGCCAACACACATTCAGTTATCATTTGTATTTTGATGTTGTGAAGGAAGAATGAATAAATTCATCACCAAACCAATTCCAGTTGTTACCAGAACTTTAATTTAAACCAGTGGCCTACCGCATCAGCATTTATTTATACACACCAAACAACCATCGTTACAATGGTGGCAGCGGTTCAGAACTCGAGATAGCGCCATGATAGACTTTACCGTAGACAGCCATGTTTACAATGGTAGCAGCGGTGTAGAACTTGACAGCGCCAGAGAATTATCAATGGTTTGATACCCTGTGCTTTACAATTCATCGCAGTTTCCACAGGGACAACGAGGCATGGTATATTCACTCTGTATTCGACCATTTATACCAAACTAGGCGAATTTGCAGCTTCATACAGAGGCGGCGGATGTGATGTCAGATGTGATGTGATGTTTTCAGATGGCTTTGTGACTGTGATGTCAGATGAACGGAAATTTCGTGTTTTATATTCACTCGCTGAGCTGAACTGAGCGGAATTGACGGACAACTGAAGAAAGAAGATTGGTGTGAAAGCTGAACCAAGAAAAGTTTACGGAAAGCAGAAAAGGTTTTTATAATATGTAAAAAAAAAAAAAATTATTTCTTCATTCAAAAATTCACTGAAGCTTCGGATATCGCAGAAATATCTTGTGAATTTTAATAATTCATATAGCGTGAAATAGAACATTTGCGAGGAAAATCACGCCATCAACATTTTGATATTCACAGCGTACGACTATCATTTACAGAACATTTGCAGAAAAATAAAAATCACGCATTCGCAGTTCGGTCATCGCTGATTTTCAAACAAAATGTTAATAAAATGTGCCAAAAATCTTTTATGAAATGTACCCCATATTCTGATATGCATTGAAGTTTATGAAGATAACTCTGATATTTGTAATATTTATGATAATTGTGAATTATTATGCAATGTTTTTATACAGGTGCAAAATGTTTACGATATATGCATTGATATTTAAAAAGAGTATATTGTCATTTATTATGTGCATTGAAGTTGAAGTACATACAGGTATGAATATTGGTACATGCCATTTTTGTGATGTGAATATGATACGCATTTGATGCATGTTTTGTGATATTCTATGTGACATCAAAATAATTACTGTCATGAGTACAGACATATAAAATATTTTGTATAACAGGTAGAGTTCAATGTGATACATCATTGATGTCGAGACATTTTTACGAATTCTATCAGATTTAATGTGATATATCGTTGGTATAGCACATTTTTGAAAATTGTTATTGTGAATTTATGTGATACATCATTGATGTGGCACATTTTGAAAATTGTCATATTTTTATGTGATACATTGTTGATGTGACATGTTTTTAAACAAATGTCATATTTAAAGTGATAAATGGTAGATGTGACACATTTGTGAGAGATTTGCTGTATTTGTGTTTAATATGATGCATCGTTGATGTGATATGTTTAATAATTATTGCTTGCATGTGAATTTATGTGGTACATCTCTGATGTAACACATTTTGATATATTGTTAAATAATTGAGTGCAGTTGTAATGTTTATTGCAAAGTTGGTTTAAAAACTGACACGGTTATTGACAAAATGAATAAATTGTGTTGAATCAGCGTTGATATTGCATTGTATACATGTGGTAATTTGATCATTTTGATGAAGTGTATTGAAGTCTATGAAAAATTACTCCGATATTTGTGATATGCCATGATATTTTTGTGAAATAGATTCATTGGTTTAAGGTTCATTGTTAATGATACACGTACATTGATATTTATTTAAAATACATGCATTGATAAGACGAGTATATTTTGTCATTAGATATTTGTTGAGAGTGAAGTTGGAAGTTTTGCTCATTTTTGAAGTATATTGAGGTTTTGAAAAATTGCTCTGATATTTGTGACGTGTTATGATATTTTGTTAAATGGATGCAGTGTTTTTAAGGTACACAAGTTTTGTTACATGTACATTGTTATTTATTGGAAATACATACATCGATAAGAAGAGTATTATTTTGTCATTTATCCGAAAATGTTACTTATTTTGATGAGTGGTTTTGATATATAGTATTTTACTCATTTTGGTGAGTGTTTTGTATGGAAGGTGTAGAGTTGAAGTTCTATGGCATTATTTTCGTGGTTCACTGAAAAATGTTTTTACTGATATAGGTTCTATATTATGAATAGACTTTGTATTTGTATACCTTGATACAATAAAAATTATGTTTAGGCTTTCAAATAAATCATGTTATAGAAGTTAAGTTGTATCCATGAGAATCAAATGTTTAAAAAAAAAAAAAAAGTTTATGTTTAAGAATAACTCAAGCTTATCAAGCATAACTCAAGCATATAGGGAAAACAAAACAAAAATATAGATGTTTTATTGTTCAATATTAATTATTTCATGTCTTTGACATAAAATGTAGGCAATAAATAAAAAGAAATTATTTCATGTCTTTAACATCAAATGTTTTGTGTAATAAAAATTATTTATGTCTAATTGACATTAATGTTGTGTGCAATAAAAAAAAAATATTAATGAATTTAATTATTGCAATTAATGAATTTAATTATTGCAATTTTCAAATGCAATGTAATATTAATAATGAACAATAAATTTTAAAACTAGTGATGTATGCATGTATGTGTTATAAAGTGCAATATAATTTATATGTAAATGTAACTGTGATATTGACTAACAAAAAATATATGTAAAACAAAGGTTTGAAAGGAATTTAAAATGAACATTAATATTTAAATGAAGTTGCATTAATATATCGATATGATAAAATGTCAATATTTTTTATATTTATTGAATTATCAAATTTTTTTAAATTTATTATTCAATCAATTTTCGATATTAAATTTGTCAATTTTGCCTAGAAAAGTTGTACTTTTCTGATATTTCACATTTGTTTATAAAAACAAAATCACATCCAAATTATTGTGGTTATTTTATGGACCGGTATAATTAGTAAACATAATTAATGTGATTTTAAATTAAAGATTTCAAAAAGTTTTTGACTTTTATTCTCGTATTTTATTGTCAATGTATTCAATCTATTAACATTGACAACATTGAAATCAAATTTTTTTTAATATTGCAACAGTTTGAAATTATTATGTAAATGGAAGGATTATTGGTATAGTACAACTCATTGTACATTGGTAAAGAAATCATTGTAATAAAGAAACAAGTTTGAAAACTGTTTTAGATTGAAGATTATTAAAATTGAAAAATGTTTTGTATAAGATTTAAACCTTATTATAAAAATAAATGTATTATTGTAACTAACTTTATTTTAATTGTATTTTAAATGTATTAAGTAGAAAACAAAACTTTTCACTTAATGAAATTAAATCATTTAACAAAAATATAATTTTAAAATATTTTACAGCATAATGCTTGTTACATACAACCCAATGTTATGCGCATGATGAGGGCATCATCTTGGAGGAAGGGAGTTATGTAACAGTGCAGAATGTTGATACCTTTTGTAGGATATTCTTGTTTGCTTTTTGCTATTTAAGAAATAGAAACACATCGTAATATTCCAGATAAACGGTCGAGTCATTCAGATCGATTTTATTAGGACAAAAGAATATTTGTTTATGAATAGGAAGACGACTATAAAACCCAGGTGTGGGATAAATCTTTCTCTCACTCTCTCACTCAAACTCATGGGGCCAACACACATTCAGTTATCATTTGTATTTTGATGTTGTGAAGGAAGAATGAATAAATTCATCACCAAACCAATTCCAGTTGTTACCAGAACTTTAATTTAAACCAGTGGCCTACCGCATCAGCATTTATTTATACACACCAAACAACCTCGTTACAAGCAAATGTGTTAAGGTTTGCCTGGGTTACCTATATAATGTATAGATCTCTGTACTTGCGCAATACTGACATCATGCTGCTTGATGACTTTCTCAAGAATTCTAGCTTTGAATTTGCACACAATAGTTTCGCATTCCTATCCCATGGCCTAATCAATGAAATGCTAAAAAGTAAAGCTACAAAAAAGAAAGCTTATAATAATCAAAGTTCAAATTAAATTAATAGCTAAGCTCACCTGTGTCTTTCAATATCAGCACACAAAATATGCCCATAGTGAGAAGTAAATGGAATGTTCTTATGAACATCCCTGTCGTTATTTTCCAGCAAAGTTTCGCCATTATTTTAGAGCTGTGAAAATTTGACTTGTAAACACTTGAATATCAACACGCTATAGGCCAGTTTCAATTCAGTTAAGCTTAACTCATAATGACCTATTCTGCGAGCTTTTTCCAACGGTTATATGATAAATTTCAAAACAATATGAAGGAGACACTTTCATTTAATCTCCACAACGAGTTTTAAACCGCAAACATTTTGAATTTAGTCTTAAATTATCGATGAAATTGAAAGTCGAAAAGTTTGACGTTTCTGTTTTCATTTCCAACATGTAGCAACCCGGAAGTAAATTGTAAACACTTCACAGCTTGACCTCCGGTCCCTTTAAATTGTTTGTAGTATTTTTCCCTAAATACTCATAGATATTTTGATTTGCATAAGTAACAACTAAAATACTAATTTTTTATCAGAAACATAGGTATATATTTTATCATATCTTCTGAGCTCAAGAATAGTTGTTATGTGGCAATAAAAACAAGATAGTTAATAAATTATTAATCTTATTTTAAAAACACATTTTCCCCATGTTGCAATTGAAAGCAGTCGACGCAACATATTGAACTAAAAAGGTTTAGTTTTGTCTTTTTTTTATTCTTGAATTTCTTGTACAACTTAAAATTCATGTCACTAGAGGAAGTAGATTGGTGAGGCAACACTCTGGGAATCTGTGGTAAGAATTCAAGATGGGCAAGACCATAATTGCTGAAGATTTAATGCAAAGTTACATCAATGGTTTATTGACCTCCCAGCAAAACAGTGATGCAATAGGACTAGTTGTGGGCCAGGTAAGCTTAACGATTTTAAACCAACTTATCATTGTGTAAAGTTGTTTTCTTTAAACTTCCGTGGTCGTGCCTGTGCGTGTCGCGCATACACGAGCGTAAACACAAAAGCAATAAACAATCACGCTGATTGGCTGATCAATGCACTTGACAACAAGCCGGCTGACCCATTGGTCTTCGGCGCGGTGCGTAGTAGGCGACCTTGTCACTTCTACGCGATCGCAATTCACCAGCGCGTACCCGAACCACGGAAGTTTAAAGAAAACAACTTTAAAGCTGAACTAAAGCTGAATTTATACTCACACATGCTCAGTGTTTATTTCCGTTTTCAGAGCGTCAAGCCAATCAAAACAGTAATTATTGACAGCTAACTAAAGAACAGTTGTAGTAACTACAAATTTCAAACGTTTGAGGACTTGTTCTCAAGTTGTAGAAGGTGCCATCATAGGGTGTCTTCAGTGTTAATTATTTTCATCATAAATATCACAAAATATTAATATTGACAATAATTAACAACCTGTTTCACCTCTCCATATATTCATGCATTGCTCACCTGTGTAATTTCATATCATTTACTGCGCCAATAAAGTATCCTTACACTTGGAAAAATGATCACAATTTGCAAACTGAACAATACCGGGGTACAAGGTCTTAGCCAGCCATGCGTCCACCAGTCTTTAAGACGGCCTAATCTAATTTGAGACGGGTGGATTTTATGGATTTTACAGATGTGATAGCTCTAAAACAGATGATGTTACGGTTGTATGAACTTGAGACTAATTCAGAGTGACATGTAAAGGCCAAATCAGGACATATTTGACCCTAGTGACCCTTCCATGGGTATAGAGATCGAAGTTGTTTTATATTTGAGGGTCAAATTTTGGGTAAATTTGGTTTTTTAATAGATGCACTATCTAATCCTGCACATTATGACACCACATGGAATCCAATGTGACTTCAAGAAGCAAAGTTACAAGCATTTGATTAGGCAAAGGTCCAGTTTTAAAAGTGACAAACAGGCCTATTCAAAACTCGATCCACAGACTAGACATCTGGTTTGAGAGTGGTGAATGGCTAATTTATGCATTTGGCTTTAATTTAAAACAAAAGAAACAAAAGAAAACTGAAACAAATGAACTGACAAATAAAATGAAAGTTATGAAAAGTACAGAGAAGTAAAAACTGAAATAAAAACTGAAAATAACGCTTCATTGAAGAAACTGTGTTGTCTCTTTGATTCGCTTGTTGGAATCTTTTTGCACCTTGTATAGGCCAGTTTGTCAGTTTTTAAACTGGACCTTTCGTCTATTCAAATGCTTGTACGTCTTGGGGTCACATTGGATTCAATGTGGTGTCATAATGTGCAGGATTAGATACGGTAGTGCATCTATTACAAAAACAAATTTACCCCAATATTGTTCAGTTTTGAAATTATGATTATTTTGAGTTATGTAAGCTATCCACCAGTGGATCTTCTGCGACCCCTACGCAGAACTTCCGTTAGTGGATTAACTGCGCACGGTGGACGCAGGGAATCCACAGTCGGATTTTCGGTGCACGTTCGCTGAAACAACCCTCCGGATATAGGCGCCGGTGGAGTATTTCTGCGCACGGTCGCAGGGAATCCACTGACGGATTTTCGGCGCATGTGCGCTGAAACAAACCTCCGTATATAGGCGCCGGTGGAGTATTTCTGCGCACGGTCGCAGGGAATCCACTGACGGATTTTCGGTGCACGTTTTAAAAAAGAGTAACTTAGAAAGTATGAAATGTATATACAGAGTCAGAAGGTAGAACGGTGGAGTAATTCTGCGCACGGTCGCAGGAAATCCACAGTCGGACTTTAAGACGTATGCAGAAACTCCCTCCGTATATAGCTCCGTGGAGTATTTCTGCGCGGTCGCAGGGAATCCACAGTCGGATTTTCGGCGCACGTTTTTCTTAAATCGTTATGATTTAATATTGGCCTACCCTAGAATGTTTCAAAAGAGATAATAAAAAGGTAGAAAGTAAGAAATATTATTTAGGCCTATATTTTTTAGAGTCAGAAGTTACGGTTCTGCGCATCAAATTTTTTTAACGTTTCGCAGAATAAGAATATAAATAATATTTCATATTTTCTACCCTTTTTCTTAAACGTGCACAGAAAATCCGAATGTGGATTCCCTGCAACCGTCCGCAGAAATGCTCCACCGTATCAAAAATAAACTCTAAAAATAATATAGAATTACTCCACCGTTCTAACTTCTGACTCTGGAGGCCTATATAATTTCTTACTTTCTAAGTTATTTCTTTAATATTTCATATTTTCTGCCCTTTTTCTTAAACGTGCGAGAAAATCCGTCAGTGGATTCCCTGCATCGTGCGCGAGAAATACTCCACCGAGCTATATACGGAGGGGAGTTTCAAAGACGCGCACCGAAAGTCCGACTGGATTCCCTGCGACCGATGCGCAGAACCGTAACTTTCTTACTTTCTACCTTTTTATTATCTCTTATGAAACATTCTAGGGTAGGCCAATATTAAATCATAACAATTCAAGAAAAACGTGCGCCGAAAGTCCGACTGTGGATTCCCTGCGACCGTGCGCAGAAATACTCCACCGAGCTATATACGAGGGGAGTTTCTGCGACGCGCGCCTTTAACGTCCGACTGTGGATTCCCTGCACCGCAAGCGCAGAAATACTCCATCGGAGCTATATACGGAGGGAGTTTCTGCGACGCGCACCGAAAGTCCGACTGTGGATTCCCTGCACCGCGCGCAGAAATACTCCACCGCTTCTAACTTCTGACTCACTCTGTATATACATTTCATACTTTCTAGGTTATTCTTTTTAAAACGTGCGCCGAAAATCCGTCAGTGGATTCCCCGCAACCCTGCTGCGACCGTGCGCAGAAATACTCCACCGGCGCCTATATACGGAGGGTTGTTTCAGCGCATGTGCGCCGAAAATCCGGCCAGTGGATTCTTTAAGCGCCCACCATGCGCAGTTAATCCACTATCGGAAGTTCTGCGTAGGGGTCGCAGGAGCTCCACTGGTGGATCATGTACATACATGTTATTTTGCCAAGTGTAAGGATACTTTATTGGCGCAGTATATTTTGTGGTGAAAAATGATTACAAATGTGTAATTTGCAATCATTTTTGGAGCAACAATTTCTTTGTACCGACGGCTAAACTTGTGTGTATGTGAATGCACATTAAACACATTCAAACACATGTCAGCACCTGTTGGAACTCCCGGTCGGAGCCTGGAGTTTCAATTATTGGAACTGACTAAAGAACTGTAGCTTCGTGGTTTGCAACACAAACTTTAACAACCAGGCAAAACAGACACGTCATTCATCGGTATGAAATATGAGACTTCTAAAGGACAAAACTCTGAATATAATGTGGACCTGTTTTATACTTGCTTGATGAGAGTGCATAGACTGCAACCCTTTGTTGTCAATAAAAGGTTACAATGGTAGTGTGTCCCATTCTTGGGATTCTCTTTCTTTTTAAAATTTCATGTTAGTTTGTTAATTTCTCACATTTTCAGAGTACTTCTCAAAAGGATTATGCAGTTTACTTGGTTCCAACCCCACCAGAAGAAGGTGAAGAAGAACCTGAGGAGGAGAGTGAAGAGGATAAGGAGGAGCCAACACAAAGTATACTCAAACTTGATGATGTCAGTGAACACTGGGTTGCTGAACATGCAAGACAGGTAATTGTTATACCGGTACTCAAACTTGATGATGTCAGTGAACACTGGGTTGCTGAACATGCAAGACAGGTAATTGTTATACCGGTACTCAAACTTGATGATGTCAGTGAACACTGGGTTGCTGAACATGCAAGACAGGTAATTGTTATACCGGTACTCAAACTTGATGATGTCAGTGAACACTGGGTTGCTGAACATGCAAGACAGGTAATTGTTATACCGGTACTCAAACTTGATGATGTCAGTGAACACTGGGTTGCTGAACATGCAAGACAGGTAATTGTTATACCGGTACTCAAACTTGATGATGTCAGTGAACACTGGGTTGCTGAACATGCAAGACAGGTAATTGTTATACTCAAACTTGATGATGTCAGTGAACAATAGGTTGCTGAACATGCTAGACAGGTAATTGTACAATTGTACTCAAACTTGATGATGTCAGTGAACACTGGGTTGCTGAACATGCAAGACAGGTAATTGTTATACTCAAACTTGATGATGTCAGTGAACAATAGGTTGCTGAACATGCTAGACAGGTAATTGTACAAATGTACTCAAACTTGATGATGTCAGTGAACACTGGGTTGCTGAACATGCTAGACAAGTAATTGTTATATACTCAAACTTGATGATGTCAGTGAACACTGGGTTGCTGAACATGCTAGACAGGTAATTGTACAAATGTACTCAAACTTGATGAAGTCAGTGAACACTGGGTTGCTGAACATGCAAGACAAATTTTGTTCTCAAACTTGATGATGTCAGTGAACACTGGGTTGCTGAACATGCTAGACAGGTAATTGTACAAATGTACTCCAACTTAAATGATGTCAGTGAACACTGGGTTGCTGAACATGCAAGACAGGTAATTATTATACTCAAACTTGATGATGTCAGTGAACACTGGGTTGCTGAACATGCAAGACAGGTAATTGTTATACTCAAACTTGATGATGCATGAACACAGGGTTGCTGAACATGCTAGACAGGTAATTTTACAAATGTACTCAAACTTGATGATGTCAGTGAACACTGGGTTGCTGAACATGCAAGACAAGTAATTGTTCTCAAACTTGATGATGTCAGTGAACACTGGGTTGCTAAATATGTAAGACAGGTACCATAATTATTATACTCAAACTTGATGATGTCAGTGAACACTGGGTTAGTTGCTGAACATGCAAGACAGGTAATTGTTTGTTGCTTACATTTCAAAAGGGTTATTGAAATTCCTGATACAGGATGGAATTTGAAAAAAATCCAGAGTCGCGAATCCTCTCATTTTGCCGAGAGCTAAGGTTTAATGTAGCATGGCTTTGATTATAATTTACCATGTCATAAACAAGATAATTAAAATATCAGAGCCTATAGAGCCTTTCTTGCAAAGCAATCTTATACTTATTTTGGCATATTTCCTGACTTTCACAAATTCTTGTGGTTATATAATTATTTCTAGGTGTTATTATTGATATCCACACTGCCTGATACTTGCTTGCACTGCCTACATACTTTTGTTTTCCTTTCCGGGTTACCCGTATGCTACCAGGTGGGCTGTCAATCACAGGTATCTATGCCTATGCATCTGGTGATATCATGAAGAATGCACAAGCCAAGCTCAGACAAATATTGTTTGCTTTCCTCTCCAGGTTACCCGTATGCTACCAGGTGGGCTGTCAATCACAGGTATCTATGCCTATGCATCTGGTGATATCATGAAGAATGCACAAGCCAAGCTCAGACAAATATTGTTTGCTTTCCTCTCCAGGTTACCCGTATGCTACCAGGTGGGCTGTCAATCACAGGTATCTATGCCTATGCATCTGGTGATGTCATGAAGAATGCACAAGCCAAGCTCAGACAAATATTGTTTGCTTTCCTCTCCAGGTTACCCGTATGCTACCAGGTGGGCTGTCAATCACAGGTATCTATGCCTACGCATCTGGTGGTATCATGAAGAATGCACAAGCCAAGCTCAGACAAATATTGTTTGCTTTCCTCTCCAGGTTACCCGTATGCTACCAGGTGGGTTGTCAATCACAGGTATCTATGCCTATGCATCTGGTGATATCATGAAGAATGCACAAGCCAAGCTCAGACAGATATTGTTTGCTTTCCTCTCCAGGTTACCCGTATGCTACCAGGTGGGCTGTCGCTCTCAGGTGTCTATGCCTATGCAGCTGGTGGTATCATGAAGAATGCACAAGCCAAGCTCAGACAAATATTGTTTGCTTTCCTCTCCAGGTTACCCGTATGCTACCAGGTGGGTTGTCAATCACAGGTATCTATGCCTATGCATCTGGTGATATCATGAAGAATGCACAAGCCAAGCTCAGACAGATATTGTTTGCTTTCCTCTCCAGGTTACCCGTATGCTACCAGGTGGGTTGTCAATCACAGGTATCTATGCCTATGCATCTGGTGATATCATGAAGAATGCACAAGCCAAGCTCAGACAGATATTGTTTGCTTTCCTCTCCAGGTTACCCGTATGCTACCAGGTGGGCTGTCAATCACAGGTATCTATGCCTACGCATCTGGTGATGTCATGAAGAATGCGCAAGCCAAGCTCAGACAGGTATTGTTTGCGACCTACAAAGCTATCAGAAAACATGACGTGTTTGCCAAAAGGAAAGGAAAAGATGTAGAGTCTTTGGATTGGACAGTGCTGCAAATAGATGCAACAACAAGAAAGTATCCTTAAATAGTTGTTTTAAAATTTACCTATAATTCAGGATGTTGGACATGTGTGATGACAGATGCATCATGAAATATCACTCAATGTATTATATTTGAGGCAATTACTGAATTGTGACATGATCAATATTGTGACATGATCAAGGGAATGAGTCACATGTCGACCTTGGTCGAAAATGAGTTTTTCACAAATTTCTAAAGAGAACATTTGGAGCTTTCAGTGACTGAAAACCCCATATTGATACAACTTTTCTTTGCAAAGTTACATCAATTTATCAATTGCTGAAAACAATATAAAACAAAAGAATTTTAACGACATCCGACTCATTTCCCTTGATCGTGTCACAATTAGATACAACCATGGATGAAAGCGATAACAGACAATTTTCAAACAGTCAAAGTCTCTGCATCACCGGATAATGAGGGCCGATTGTTCCAAGAATTGCGACAAGCGAAACTGCATACATATACCGCATATTTTACTCGAATGCACACAACGCTGGCGTGATTGTTGGACATGCACGATCGAACAATCGACCCTCATGAATATGTGAGAATTCACAGCATATAAAACACAGGGACTTCGACTGGTTGCAACTGGTTTGTAGTAGTCTGTGGGTACAACTCTACTAGTCACATAACAAGACTGCCCTACTCCCACCATAAACCCTAACCCTAAACACTGTAAACAAGACTGGACTCAAGTCTAGCAAGTTGTACCCAGTCTGGCAATTGTACCATGTGTAATTCAACAGGCAGGGTTTACCAGCCATGTTGGAGATGGACACCCTTGACTATGCTGCTTTTAACCTCAAGGTTAGTAGTGATGTCAAAATGCATCTCTTCATGTGAGAGAGTATTTTGATTGTGCCGTCTTTACACATGAGTTTATTATGCTGTGATTCAAAGAACGATGCACATGTTTGAAGGCTACACAACTGAAAACATGCAGTGACTTCACTAACAATCACAAGGTTACAAGCAGTATAGTTCTAGTGAAATTATCAATGGAGGACTTTAATAGTAGCAGAATTGTATTTGAATGAGGATAAATTACTTATGAATGGTGTTATAAATTGCCTCTACTCCTATACTGCACTGCCCTTATAACAGCATGGAACTACAAACATCCTTTTGGCATAAACCCTTTCCTAACCTCCCAAACCTTCCCTTTCCCCACCAGTCAATGTCGGGTAGGCACACATAAGGGAGGACAGTTTTTATGGTCTACTTAACTCAGCAATGCTTTGCTGTCTTCGATAGCGCATTGTATTGGAGAGGTACCTGGCTTTTATCAGAGCCCAAACCCATGAAAGCCTGTAGCAAACTCTGTCAGGCTCCGCTCAATTGTACACAGCGCTCCGATACTACGCTTTGACCAAATATCGATCGAATCTATTTTTCGACCATGCTTGAATTAACAACAACCCCTTGAAACCTAATTGCACTATTGACTTTCTATTGACCGCAAAACACGACCCAGACATGCTTATTTAATGACCACTTGAGTAGTTGATGAGTGGGTCGTTATGTACTTACTGAATACAAAGGAAATTGATTATGGTTTTACCATCGACCGTGTTTTTAATCCTGCTGCTCTGCTGAACGCTCCGATAGATATCAGCAAACTCGTATACTGTTTGCTTGTTCCTATCGAATGCTCTAGCGTACATGAACCATTATCAAAGACAGCAAAGCATCGCTGAGCTAAGTAGACCATAAAAACTGTCCTCCCTAAGCAACATTACATGATTCAACATTAGCGGGAATGGGGGGCTTATTTACATTACCCTGCTGATCGCATTCCGAGACATTTGACTAGCATTCTAGGTGTGGTTAAGAACTTTGGTTCACAATTTGTCTGTGTCTTTTGACCCATACTTCATTACCAAAAGGTACATCTGAAAAAGAAGTAAAATCTTTCTTTAACCAGTTGACATTAGATTAACCTGCCGTGTGACTGATGTAGCTGATCCCAAGGTGAGTCTATTAGTTTGCAGGAGGCTCCAATGTCACCTTTATGAGCAAATAGCAGAGATTGACAGGGTCCATCCCACCTGAAAAGCAAAATGTTTAATTTTTTCACAATGCCCAACATATTACCGATGCAAAGTTATTTACCTCATTCAAATCATAACCGTCACTTTCATCTCTTCATTTTACAAAATAACACCCAATTTTCCTCAAAAATAAACAATTTTTACATTTTACCTTTCCAAAAATCGAGTAGGCTAAAACAGGACGACCAATAACAGGTAGAATATCACTTTGTTTGTACCTTAATATTGAAATAATTTGAAATAACAACCAAAAGAGTTACTTTTTGAGCTTACACCCAAATAGTTTTGTAATCTTGGACCGAATATATGTCTCTGCATATGTTGTGGCAAAATGGTCCAGAAATGAGGACAGTTTGTTCCGTCACAAAGTGAATAGACACAGTTCTTGACTGAATTTGTCCATTATCTCAAAATAAAATATTGTACCATTTTTGTAATGGAAGGAAAAATATTGACTTCATTTGTTTGTGCCTTTATATGGAAATAATTTCCAGTAAAAACCAAAAGAGTAACTCTTTGAGGTTACACCCAAATAGGGGTCTTTGGGTGACAGCGATGCTGAAAAAGGGGGTCTTAACAGCCCTACATACGCGTCACCTCCAAAGTTGGTACTCTGGCAAGAGTACTCTGGCAAAATGGTCCAAAACTGGGGACACTTTGTTCCATCACAAAGTGAATGGACAGTTCTTTTAAAACCATGCTCAAATATGTTTGGTACAGAATATTTTGCCCAAAGGACCAAACAAGTTTGATGATGTCCTATATGAAAGTCTTTTCTTTAGGGAGGTGGGGGAGGGTCCCGAGTTGTTGTGAAATGGTTTATGGAATGATATGGGGCGGTAGTGGTCGGGGACAGCCTGTAAAGTGTGCTGACGTTTGTGGATCAACATCTACACATTGTGTCCGAGTGTGCGTAGCGCACTATAAATCGTTATGATTTTTTTATGATTTTAATTTAATAGCCCTAGGTATATGTAATCATCATAACAAAGAAAGTTCGATTCTTCTTTCTTTTAGAGTACAGCCAGGCCAGCAGATTGGAAATACCAGAGCTTTGTAAACAAGTGGCCTTATCTCGAGTGCAGGGTGCATGTAGACATCACTGTTCCATTGAAAAATCAAGCACAAGATTGCAGCCAATACAGCAAACAACTATCAGTAAGTTGGAAATATGGACAGTACTATCCCTCATTCCAGAAAAATACAGTACTAATTTTTTTGGATAAAAAAATATTAATTTATTATCCTGTTTTGTCAAATGAAACATAGCTAAATTTTATCCTTTAACTAGTTCTAACTGGCAATAAAATTCAAATTTTAATAGTTTTGAGATTTGAGGGGAAATAGGCCAAAACATCCAATTGTCCATGATATCTTACAGTTTCAGTCACAAAAGTCTAAGCATTCAAAGTCATGAGTGTAGGCTATGAATTTGCATATAATTTTAATATTTTATGTCAATTTTGGTAACCGGTTCTAAAAGGTATTAGAAACATGTTTTCCAACAATTAGAATGCACTAGCGGGATGGGAGCGTTCACCATAACAGGAATAATTACTGAACAGGTAGAATCATTGAAAAGGTACATTTTATTTTTCTAAACCTGTCTCTTCTTACACTTTCTTTTTTAGTTTCTTTAGCTTGTGATTTTCCGTTTCCATGTTATTTATTTATTTAACCTTGTTCCCATTATTTTCTAAATCTGTTCTTTCTTACATTTCCCTTTAGCTTCTTTGTTTATTTGCTGCTTGTGATTTCCCATTTCCATGTTTTTTATTTAATTTGTTCTCATTATTTTAGCTTCTTTTTTCTTACATTTCCTGATTAGTTTCTTTCCTTCTTTGTTTCGCTCCCATTTCATTTAGTTACTTTAACCCGCTGGCCTATTACTCGTACTTTTTTGTCCTCATTTTAATTTTCTTTTTCTTTATAGTACCGCTTCATGTTGTTTACACAACAAAGATCTTTTTCCCGTATTTATTACGCCCTCTCATAAGCGTGTCTCGCGGACGTGTTCACCCGTTATCATAATCCCGTGACCCGCCCACGTACCTTTTTGTCCTTTATTTTTCCTTCTTTTCGTATTATCATGTCCACTGGTCTCTGGCTCGCAGTCGCGTAGCTTTTTGCGCCGCTCTGGCGCCCATTGGCGTAGTGCGCATTACGCACGAGGCGCCGGCGCGCTGCCGCCAGCTGCAGTGACGCGTGAGGCTGACAACCGATTTTCATAACAAAAACCTGTTTTTACCCATATTTTCACTGTTTTGCAGCCAATTCTTGACCGCTTTCAACCAAATCAAGTTTAAACACGCCCCGTATATTCATCGATCTCCGTATGAATTTGGCGACATTTGGATCGAAACTGACGGAGCCTTTATAGCGATACATACATAGATACATAGATAGATACATAGATACATACAACATTCCCCTATTTATAGTAAGATAATCTGAAATTAGTCTTAGTGCAGGTCTTTGAGCTTGATTGTCACACTCATAGCATACAAGAAAATGCATGGTTTTGGCCCTTATTTCCAAAAATTGGTCAAATTTTAAAATTTGCCTTTTGTTGCCAGTTAGAACTAACTAAAGGATTAGGATTTATTTGGCAGAAGTTGATAATAATTTGGCAGAAGTTGATAATAATTGTTTAATCCCAAAAAATTAGTGCTGTATATTTTTCTAGAATTGGGAGTAGTTATGTAAATAGCGGTTCAATAAATGCCAAGGATAAGGTTTGCTTTATCAGAGAATTTTTTCCCTGTTTTCAAGATTCCAAATATCTTTCAATTATAACTTTTACTGAAAAATGACAGAGGTACGCACTATTTGTTTCCTCATACAGATTTGCGGAATTCAGTTTCTCATAGATTCAAATTCTTTGATATGATTGATAATTATAGGATTCTAAGATAAAAACTGCTGGTAATGTCTTCAGATTGTCTGTACACAATCAGTGGCAGCACCAGGATTTTTTTTTGGGGGGGAAGTGAATTTCAAGGGGACAAAATCGTCAAAATTTGCGCAAAATTGCCGCAGAAAGTGGAAATTTACGTAATTTTGGGAGCTTTGCCTCAAAAGTGGAGGGAGGGGGCAAGAAAAATATTTTCGGGGAAAATGCACCCTTGCCCCCAATAGCACCACCACTGTACATAATAGTGTAATGCATACTATTGATTTGTGTTTGATTTCAGACAACATTGACACCTTTTGTTGATATCATATACAACTCTATAGCTGTTATTAATGGTGAACTCAAGAATGTAGATGATGCATTAGAAGCACAGCAAAGTAAGGTAGGTCTTTTGATCCAAGTATGGACTGAAGATTGTTGGATTTTCAGGGAAATTTAATAAAGACACAAGTAAATGCAATAAACATGTATTGTAGAAAAAAGGCTTGATGTACCAGATTTTTGTGACACATGTTCTGATATTGGTGCTCTCAACATCTAAATCCAAAAGAGGTACACTTTTTATGAATTCTGACCTCGGGGCACACTCACATTCCCCAGCTATACTGGTATGTGCCGCGGTGGACCCCCTTTTTCAGAGCCGCTAGCCGCTCCTTAGACCCTCTGAATTCATTGATTGCCGCTCTTGAAGCCCCAAAATTTTTCTAGCTGTTCTATAGACTCTCAGATCACCGATCACCGCTCTCATTGGCATCTTGTTAGGCGTGTTTTCTGTCCTACTATTTCAAGCCCAAATGAATTAGCTGGCATGGCATGAAAATTGTTATTGTGAGATTGCCAATATGGGTAGTTATTGATGCATCACTGTAGGTTAAGAATGAAATGAAAACTAATGATTTGAATGCCGCGGGTAGTTTCAAGCACCTCAAGACCCAAACAACATGAAATCTTTAGTCACATGACTCCTGGTTTTCCTGTGAGTCACATGATTAGCTTTACTGCTCCTGTCACAATTTTGACGAATGTGGTGATGAAATATTAAGAGTAAATCACTATAACAACATGAAATCTTGTGAGCCAAATTTCATTATGGGATGTCCTGTGATATTGTTTTCTTTAGAAGAAACAGATCTGCCTAACAAACTAAGCCTAAAGTTTTATTCAGATTTCCTTTTACAAATTAAGCGTACTGCTAGCCGTCCAGCGCGTAGTATTTGCACAAGGTCCAATGCACATGCTTGACGCCGCGCAAATATACGCGATGGTTAAGCTGTCAAAGGAAATCTGACTAAGCCTACCTATTGGTTTAGGTCATGGCCACTGGTATGTTGGAACTTCCATTCATCCACAAAGGGTCAAAACATGTGAAGAAAGATTACAGATTAGGGAATGAGCTTTTCAAGATCTTACTTGGTCCTGTAGATATAGACAAATCTGACGAGCCACATTCCTACACCTCACTGGTGGCCATAGCTGGGGGCCACCCATCCATTTTATGCGACGCCAGTATCATAGGCGTGCAGCGTTTGCCACTCCCGTGACGTGACGCAAGTGCTACACGCTCTGATGCGCTCGCAATAGTAGGCGTCTTGGATCACAATCCAAACAAACTATAAGCTAGTTTGGCGCGGATGGCCCCCAGCTATGGCCAACTTAATCCTGACCATCACTTGGCTGCATGGTCAAATTTGTCTATTGATGTGAATATTACTCTGTATTTGTATTATTTCAGCGTAAGCAAGGAAAGAAAGGAGGAGGAGGAGGAGGAAGTGGCGACAGCTCATCATACTCTGTTGAATTATTAGCTCAAAATGTGAGTTATTGAATAAATAGACTATAGACCTTTTTCCTTGCCCAGACACCACAGATCAATCAATATGGGGTCCAGCTTTCAAATCATCCGAAATGAAAATTCTGCACATGCCGATGCAAGTGACTTTGTGTGACGCTTTGCACCAAATGAGGTCACCAGCTTGTAGTTAAGGAATCTAAAATGAGCGTTTATGGCGTTTCGACAGTATTTTTTGTGGGACATGAGAGCACCTCAGACCTATCGAATTGCATTCTGAATACGAAGCATGTCTTTCTGATATCAAATAATTTTCATTTTTTGAAAATCACAATATAATACAAATTTTATGACAAATTATAAAAATTTGATGTTTTTCAAATTTTTGATATATAACAGTCCTCGAAGTAAATTATATAAATCTAATGATATATTCTTAAAGAGTATGTACCAGGGAGGAAAAGCCGACGGTCAATTGAAAATTTTGACTTTTCATATTGAAGATATGGATTTTTTTCCCAAAAAGACCTAATTTTTTTTGGGTGTTTTGGGAAAAAAAATCCATATCTTCAATACGAAAGGTCAAAATTTTCAATTGATCGTCGGCTTTTCATCCCACCTACACACACTTTAAGTATAAATCATCAGATTTATAAAGTTTACTTCAAGTACTGTTAAATATCAAAAATATCAATTTTTAATGATTTGCCATAAAATGTGTATTAAATTGCGAATTTCAATTATTTGATATCAGAATGACATTCTTTGTATTCAGAATGCAATTCGATATGTCTGATGTGCTCTAATGTCCCAAAATAAATACTGTCCAAACGTTCATACCCCAGCCCTTAAGTTCATCATGCCATAAAAAGTAAACAAATGATAAAAACAAATCAAAGGATTGATTTTAATATAGCAAAGTGTTTTTTCTGTTTCTTAATTTATAAAACCAATCTGATTTAACAAACTTTGCATCTGAAAGAGTCATGCCACAATTATGATATTTTTTTAATCTCCTTTACTTGTATTTTTGCAGCCTTTATCAAGTAATGACAAAGTTACCATTAGTAAGTGCAGTGCCTGTTCCCATGTCCATGGTGCAATACACAGCAGAGCCTATGTCCATAACAAAGCCACAGTAAAAGAAGCTATACATGTAAGTACCATAACTATGCAGGTATAAGCCCATGACAAAGTTACCATTAGTAAGTGCAGTGCCTGTTCCCATGTCCATGGTGCAATATACAGCAGAGCCTATGTCCATAACAAAGCCACAGTAAAAGAAGCTATACATGTAAGTACCATAACTATGCAGGTATAAGCCCATGACAAAGTTACCATTAGTAAGTGCAGTGCCTGTATGCATGTCCATGGTGCAATACACAGCAGAGCCTATGTCCATAAGAAGGCCACAGTAAAAGAAGCTATACATGTAAGTACTGTAACCAGGCGGGTATAAGCCATGACAAAGTTAACATTAGTAAGTGCAGTGCCTGTTCGCATGTCCATGGTGCAATACACAGCAGAGCCTATGTCCATAACAAAGCCACAGTAAAAGAAGCTATACATGTAAGTACCGTAACCATGCAGGTATAAGCCCATGACAAAGTTACCATTATTAAGTGCAGTGCCTGTTCCCATGTCCACGGTGCAATACACAGCAGAGCCTATGTCCATAACAAAGCCACAGTAAAAGAAGCTATACATGTAAGTACCGTAACCATGCAGGTATAAGCCCATGACAAAGTTACCATTATTAAGTGCAGTGCCTGTTCCCATGTCCACGGTGCAATACACAGCAGAGCCTATGTCCATAACAAAGCCACAGTAAAAGAAGCTATACATGTAAGTAATAGAATTGCTTCTGATCAAGTAAAGTTACAGCAAATTGGTTTAAATATGTACACTCGTGCACAAGATGAAACAAGTGACTGAGTGTGATACTATTAGTTACACCCTGTTTGTTTATGAAATACGGGAACATATCTACGGTTTGGTGCCATATTCCATGAAGCGGAAGGCTGAAATGAATACGGCACCAGACCGTAGGTATTTTCTCATATTTTGTGAGAGCAAACAGAGGGTAACGAGTTTATCCTTTAGTGAACATGAATTATATTTATATTATCTTCCGACTTGTTTGTAAACTTTGCTAGAGGAATTTAGTTTGATAATCTTACTGAAAAGTAGGCCAATTTCTTCCTTGCATTTTAAAGTTTAAACAATGAAGCCATGCCATGTGTGAAATCTGCGGGCAAGGCTTAAGATACCACACGCGTCATGTTACGGAGCCGCTCGCATATCAGGACTATGCAGGTAATACGGGAAATATTACCTGCCTGAGTTTTAATGAGGAATACGCAGGTAATACAAATTTGAATCCAAGTGGTATTTGGCCAATGAGATTGCAGAATTCTTACCAGCTAAAGGATAAAAGAATACTATTGAGTGCAATTATATTCTTTTAAATATAGCCATTCAATATTATTATTTGTATAATTTGCTATGCGGTAAAATACAATTTAAACTTACCTGGCAACCAGGCTTAAAATATGCATATTGTAAGCAGGCCTGTACACAGGTTTTTATAGCAGGTGCAGATTTTGTAAAAAGTGGACCTTTTTTCCAGGAAAGGGCAACTTTGTAAAAAGTGGACCTTTCCTTCAAAATTTTGACTTTTTTTGACCAAAAAGCAAACTAAAAAACCTGATTTATTTTTGCTTGCTAAACTCAGAAATTGGAGCATCTTCCCTAATTGTATGATGGGAAGAACAGAATGTGCTTTTTCAGTTAAAATCCATTACCTTAATCTTCCACACAGGAAGTCAAATCAAATTGACTTATCCATTGAGGTAGCCCATTTGATATTCACACTCCCTGTGTGGAAGATTACGGTCATGTCTTCCATATGGGGATGTATTGCCCAATGTTGGTCTTCTATATGAATTCAAAGATGATATCTTTGTTCAATTGAATTCCTTTCTTCTTTCAGGCTGTGAAAGCAGATGTTGTCCGTAGTCTTCAGTCAAGGTTTGAGCTTCTATCTGAAGATCTTAGGCAAAGCAGTAGTGAAAAGGAAGTCAAAGAATTAGAAATAGGTAAGGAAACTTTCATGTTCACTAGAGACAAATGTACTTTGAAAAATGAGAGCAAATTACAACTGACCAACAGGTTGTTGGATGCATTTAAGAAAGATTGAAAGCCGATACACTACAAAAGAAAATAAATGTTCAAAACTGTTTATTTTCTTCAAAAATCTCCCAAAATGTGGTTTAAAAAAAGCTTCAAACATCATTCAAACTAAATACAAATTGTCAACATATTTTCACCTATTTATAGCATTGAATAATATGTGATGCGATCAAGCAAAATCTGTCGGAACACGGAAATATTGATTTTGAGATATAGCCAAACAGAAGCAATATTTCCCTTTGTTTCCTGCTGTTTTTGAAACTCTTCAATTGCTCATATCTTTGGAACTGGTTGTTCAATTTCAATGGAGTTTTCTGCAAAATGCAGCTTTGCAAATGCTTTTTCCTATCCTATAAGAAACTGAAAATTTAATATTTCCGACTGATTTTGCTTGATCACATCACATATGTGCCCATCCACCACAAACTGGTCGTAAAGTCGGCATTTACCATTTTGAGATACAATTAAAAACAATATATGGATTTCTATGTAAAATATATAAGAAATTTGACCTTTGATGAACCATAACTTCACTTCCAGATGTCAGATGCAGCTGGTTGAGGTGTCATTCTAAAGCTGAAAGTGCATTACAAAATCTGCAATAAACAGAAAATGGTCTAGAGCCGACTTTAATACCACTTTGTGGTGGATGGTCACATATGGGCTATTGCAGAAATCCAGACATGACCTTAATTTTCCTCACATGGGGTTGTAGAGTCGCCCATTCAGATAACCCCCCTTGAAATTTACAGTCCATGTGTGAAGATTAAAGTCATGTCTTCCATAGGGGGTATATGGATTTCAATAGGTATAGCCCAATATACTTGCAGGTTTGTAAAGTTAATTGTTTTGAGAATGCTAACCTGCACTTCATTTCACCTCAAATGTGGTAGTGATATCAGCAAGGATTCTTGAGTACTAATATACTATAGGATAAGCCACTCGTTTGCGCAAATGAAGTCAGTCACACACAGCCAATGCGCGATCTTGCATGTGATGGCCTACTAGCTGTACCCCTGTACGTGTAGGAGTGTATAACCTGTGGAAGAGATTATGCATGTTTACGTCATCGTTTCAAAAAAAATTAAATGCCGAAAAACGGCGAACATTTGGTCGAATCTTTCCATTACTATCATATCGTGAAAAACCAAATAGCTGAGGAGTTAACTCAATATGCTAGGAAAATATTATAACCGATGACCCCATGACGAGAGTGGCTAAATAAGCTGTATTTTTGCTGGAAAGAGTCCGAATAATTGGCAGTCGATGTGCGCCATTTTGGAAATATTTAGGGTACCAAACTACCCAAAAACTATCAATCAACATAATTTAGGGTACCAAACTACCCAAAACTGTCAATCAACATTCCGATGGTACCAAACTCCCTAGCAACCGTCACTCAAACTGCCGATGTGTCAGTCAAACTGCCATGAAGTGACTTCAATTTTTATACAGGGATTGAATACGAGTGTCACGGCCCTGATATCAGTGCTTCATTGTGCCACAATCTTACTGGCAAATGGCTCAGATTTATGTGTAGATATGTGCTACATGTAGATTAAGTTATCGAATAGCGTGCATGATTCAATACAGCAACCACCGTACCAAATCATGCCCCTTCCTCACTACCAATCTCAAAGTGAAACAAAGTACCGTAAAACCCCGTCTACAAGCATATAGTGTGCTTCTGATGAAAGCTACGTTAATCCAGTCCCCATTATGGAGTTTGAGCAAATAAATTACGGATCCAAGCATATACAAACAAGTATTATTTTAAGACCGATCTATTGAATTGGTATATTAACGCTTGCTTCGAATTAATTAAGCTTTTATAAAAAACACTATATATGCTTGTAGACAGGGTTTTACGGTATACATTAATAGAAAGCAAAATTAAACTTCTACTCCACTCAAATTGGTGGTACATGCACTCACCGGGCCAACCGGCTTCTTTAGCTGACGTTATTGCTCTGAAGCACACCGACATCGCCTGGCTAATAATTATTTGGTGCAGTAGAGATACTAAAATAAATACCCGGGATCGATACACATGAATTGCTATGCACGATTTTGATATCAGACGAAAATCTTCGGATACCGGGGTAGAAAATGATGAATATCTCCCGTAAATGATTTCATCTCAAGAAACCAGATCTGGTCTCATACACTTGAAAATACGTGTTGAACAGATATGATAGTCGTTAGCTTGCGTCTTGAGAAAAGGCTGTGCGCCTTGAACTCAAAATCTGACCAAAATTCTAATTTTATATTGCGTTGGTCCTGTATGGACTACAGCGCGCAGGCTATAGCTGCACTCACTACTCCAGTGGAGGCAGTATGACCATTGACCGCTATGTCGTATACAAGCTTACTCACACAGCGAGTAATCAATTACCCCAGCTATTGTCAGTAGCCTTAGTCAGGTCACTTGGCTAATTATGCGTCTCATAAGGTCGGAATAAAATGGCCATGCGTGGCTGTGGATTCAACCTACCATGGCGATTTCTACCATGAAGATATCGGGGCGATGACACTGTGTGAAGATTTGTTGTTGCTTGTGATATTGTTGAGACACCTCCGATGACATAACAGGTGTAGTTGACATCAAACAAGATGTTGTCAACAACATCACTAGCATCAATAAACCTTCAAAGCAATAACATCCGCTAAAGACACTGGTCGACCTGGTGAAAGCGCCCCGGTGAGTGTACCAAATTTGGGTAGCGTAGAAACTTAATTTTGCTTTCTACATGTATTTACATCATTATATTAAAGTAGGCCTATACATTGTTAAGGTACATGAGATTTATTTCATAATTTTGTTTCCACTCATACAGCGCCCCCAACTCTAATAGCTACACCAAGGAGACTGTTTACCAAGCTGCCAGGCACACACATCAGTATATGTGACTATGTATTTAAAGATGAGACAGCACAGGATTCATTGGACAGGCTACAAGAATTGTTTAGTTTGAAACTGGTGGAAGAGGATTTAGAGTTTGGTGCCGAACACTTGCCAGGTAAAACAAAAAGTTATAGCCTATTGTGTGTCTCATATCAAGTAATGAGTAAACGCCATGTTGGATGTTGCATTGGTAGATTTGAATCACACGCTAACCTATAATGAAAGACAAAGATAAAAAGACTAGTTTATGTCTGCGTCACTGTCAATCAAATTCTCTCACGATCCTTGATTGGCTAATAGCGCGATAAGGAAGGTTGATTCTTCTGACTGGTGCTGATCGGAGAAAAGGAATAGCAGTGAATGGCGAAAAATTCGAAAAATGACGTACTCTTACAATGCAAAAAGCAACTTTTCTACGCATTGTTGACATGGTGCCTTCACCAAAGAAAGTTTCCTAGTATAAAGACCTAACTTTTGAGATGGTTTGTATGTTTAAAGGTGCAAAATTAACAATAAGGCGCTCGGTTTTACCGCCGTGTTCAGCAACTCATATCATCACGACACTTGTAAACAAACCGTGCTCGGAGTTTGATTGACAGATGATGTCAGACGAAAACTAGTCTTCTTATCTTTGTCTTTCATTATAATTCAGTGAGGCGTATCAAAATTGCATAGAAATGTGTGCGTACGCATGCTGGATTAGAAACTGCCACTGGACATCCAACATGGCATTATACTCTCAACTTGAGATGAGACATATACTGTAGCTGCTAGGAATAGTTTTGATATATCAGCTTGAAAAGATGACTTTCCCATGAAAATTGTGACACAATCTGATCCACTCAGACCAAAGTTCGAAATTTTGAAATTTAGTTTCTAAATTATTTCTAACTTACCCATACCTTTGCACAGCGTCATCATCCCTATATCTTTGTGTCAAAAATTGCCGTGATAGTGCGATGAATCCTCTTGTTTTTCAACAGCTAAGCATGGCGATTTTGTTCGAGATAGGCCGAGCGACCCAAGCATATGATATGAGATTCCACAGAGCCTGCCACACAGTTTCTATTCTATGTTTTCAGTATGATATAGTATATGATCAGTATCCCATATGGTATTTCTATTGCAAGAAAATTTGATTTGTTGTCAGGTAAATCCAAGGTTTTATTTTTAATACACTAACTGGAAATTAAATACACTAATTAGCGGGGACCGGTATTTTATAAGTAATGATTTTGAAATCAAAAGTTAAAATTGTGATATATTCAACTGTTTGAGAAGCAAATTATATAAAGGAACCTGTGTAAGATCCAGGTGCTGTATCTATAGTACAATGTACATTATCGACTTTCTTTATCTGCGTCAATAATAGAATATCGATTTCAATCGAATTGAATACATGTCTCCATTGTGAGTTTGTACTACACCATTGAGCGATCAAGCGATCGATTTCTAGCCAATCAGATAGGCCTCCTTTTCTTATCAATTATCAAATACCAATCGCCCGACCAACGGCGTATTAAGTTTATATTTATAACACTGGGTGTCGACACTGTGCTTCCCTTACTTCAGTTAAAATCACCACATCCCTGGCATACTTGATTGCACAATTATGAGCTTTTTCTATGTTTATGTTCTTATGTTTTACTTATTTTTGCTCAGTGTCATTGAAATTGAAGAAAGAAAGAAACCATACACCCTATAATAATTGTTCTTGTACCAGTATTTTGTATAACAACTAATAGACTGAGATTGTATAAAATAATGGATTATGCTCTGTTTCAGATGACAGTGAATTGGAAGCAGCTGAGAGGAGTTGTGAAAGCCAAGCCTCTGAAGATTCTGCTAGTGAAATCGTAGAAGAGAACACAAAAGGCAAAAAATCTCATGTTGTGGGTAGGTATAATTTCAGAACTCAATTTTTTAGATACACGATGTTAAAAAAAGATGTAGACAATTTTGCCCCTTGCACAGTCATCACATTTGAGGGTAGGGCCTCTGAATGACTGCATATGGGCTCATCCACCACAAACTGGTCGTAAAGTCGGCATTTTCCATTTTGAGATACAATCAAAAACAGTCTTGGATTTCTATGTAAAATATATAGGAATTTGACCTTTGATGAACCATAACTTCACTTCCAGAAGTCCGATGAAGCTGGTTGAGGTGTCATTGTAAAGCTGAAAAAGCATTCTTTTGAAATCTGCAATACACAGAAAATGATCTAGGACCGACTTTACTACCACTTCGTGGTGGATGGTCACATATGGGATGGGAATTGAACCAGTCATAACATAGAATTCCATCTGCTAGCATTTCATTTGTGGTGTACTGTCACATATGTGACCAGCTCCAACAAAACCCAGAACAAGTCGCCAGGCACGTTTTTTTGGAATTCTTAATTTCATGGTATTCGACCTTGGGACTGAGTGGACTCTCAAATCCTTGTAAGTAGTTATTCAAAAGAGGTTTATTTAATTAACAATTGTCAGTTGAACTATGATAATCCCTATTCAATCCTGTGTAAAGCAGGAAACTATAATTAGCCTATTTCTCAGAATAACAGTTTGGCAAAAATATCAAGGTATCATTTAGGGATTCAATCATGTTTCACCGTTGTTCATCACCGATTAACAACGATGCGTCCGCGTCGTCTAAGTGGTTTACTATGCAGCTGCCCGAGCGAAGTAAACCACTCAGACGCGCCGACGCGAAGTTGTTAATCGGTGATGAACAACGATGAAACATGATTGAATCCTTTCAACAACGAAAACAAGCTAAAGATGTCTAATTCACATGATTCTTTCATTCGGAATGTCCGTGTGCCATTGCCACTCAACCTTACAAGAAGATCGCAGCATTAAAATCCATATTCCCGATATCAGACTCATTTTGCAAGGGGTGAATTCTCTGAAGAGAATGAAAGTACTTACCGTAAAGGTTAAAATAACTGTGACATATCTCCAGCCTCAAGTAGACCATCATGCATCAGAACTAAATTATGTGCTCTTAGCCAGCCAGATGATAAGGAGCCAATTAAATGAATCATATTGAAATGGATTCTGGGAAGGGTAAGATATCCCATATGGTTCCATCAAGCCCTAGACCATAACAAAACATCTTCCTTGTTGATCTATTAATTCTTGGGTTTGCTTTTCTACTTTTTCAGGTGCAGCTGTGGGTATTGCTGGGGCAGTTGTGGCAGCAGCATTATCATATCTGGCAATGAACCAAGAATAGAAGTGATCCTGACCACACCGTTTTGTGACATATCATCTCAATTTCAAGGTGCTGATCTGACTTATCTGAATATTGAGGCGCTAACTAGCTAGTGCATATAATGTAGCTGGTATCCTCAGGAGGGTGGACTTGTAATAGATTGAGGTGTGTAACAAATCAATTGGAATGAACCAGTGGCGCACTTCAGATTTCTTGTCTATAACTAATCCAACTGCTCCACACAACTACAGCAGATTACAGGGGAATCTATTTACTATTAGCCATGAGCTATCCGTCTCTTAGAGCCATATTGTAACATTTGCTATGGAAGACGCCCACAGTATTTTTCAAAATTCTGTTTTTACACGGTTGTATACATCAAGACTTTAGGTGCTGTAGTTTTATCGAAATCTGAGGTTTTGAATAAAACGCAGGAACCGTTGTTTTATACAATGGAAATATTAGTTAAATGCGGACACGTTGTTTATAACTCAGTACCTATACATGGAGTGTGGGCAGTTGAAACAACATAAGAACCGACCCGTCTCGTGTTGGAAGGAGTGGCTTATTGGCTCATTTCTTTGTATTTCATTAACTGTTTAAGCCAAAATTAATAGAGGATATATCTGATAGTGAAACAAACATTTTGTGAAAAGAAAAATACAATTCTGTTTCTAAAGGAAATGTTACAATAATGGCTTTGTCTTGGCAGTCCAAAGAATACTGTATATCAAATTATTTAACTTTAAACTAAAGCATTATTCGATAAGAAGTGTAATAGTGGACAATTACAGAATGCATTTTTCAGTTTAGAATTCAGAATTGCATTATATCCATACAAGAAAATGTACTTATATCTAAATCTCACTGTCTACCTTTGGTCTTATAAGCAGATAAGATTGTCACATTGTTTGCTCTTTTGTGATTTGCATGGATTATATCGTTATGAACACGGCAGAGTGCCGAATACGCAAAATTGCTGTTCTGAGTAAACGGCGTTTGAAAATCTTGGCATCATTCCATTCGTCCTTCTAAAAATTAGAACACTCATGAGCACTCATTTGAAATGTATATTATAGAAGTGAATGTACACAAATTATTGGCAATACTTGCATGTTCTTAAATAATCGACATATCCCTCAAAACGCGTTTTAACAGCTATTCGGCTTTATGCTGTATCCAAAATGTCTCTACCACTGCACAGAGAGAGGTCGAATACGCATTCAACTACGTGTAAACCATAGCACGCATTCTTGATTTGGGGCTTTTGTGTAGAAGTTACTGGTTGTCTTAAGGTTATGTAGACTTTTTATAACTTATATAACAAGTTAAAACTTGTTATATAAGTTATAAATAGTCATCCCTGTAATATTTAGCAAAAACTCAAGGATTTTAAAGCAAAAAATAACAATATTGACCTATATTTTGCGTATGATTTTCCGGGATTTTCCAATTCACAGCAATATCATGTGGGGAATGTTTGTATTTATTTTGGTATCACTGGATAGAAGATACCTACAGCTATACGTTGGTATCAAATATATTGCTATAGGACATGTAATATAGAAAATTTGGGGTTTCCCGCTATACTATAGATCAACATGATTTAATGTACAGCTAAGTATACCATTCGTCTCTCTGCCAAATACATTTATCGCACTTAGGTGCGATTAGTCCAAATCCAAATTTCAATACCTACGTCGGTGAGTAAGATTTAGCATTAATTTTTGGTGGAAATAAAAGATAACCTGAAACATAATCATAAGCATACAAAAACTCAATTTGCTCAAAATTCTCGATTTGTCACTCTGCCGAATTCATAACGATATATAGTTGCAGAAACTCTCAACCTACAAAAGGAAAAATTTAATATAGAGTTGCATGTTTTATGGAAGTTGGAGTTCATAGGGGATGAAAGTGTGACCTTAATATCGTCAGCCTGCTACGCTTTTTGCCCAAGCCATTTTTTGTGATTTTGAAAACAAAGTACAAAATATGGTTCAAGTATTTAATCATTTATTCACCAATCTTTGCACAAATGATAATGGGGATTCTTCTATACATTGTATATATCACGGTTGGCAAGTTACTTCCTTTTGTCAGGTTGCGGTTCACTTTTCTATTTGACTCCCATGGTTGTAATATGCAAATTGCAAAGACATCAAAACAATCTATCTTTGGCCATATGTTGGTTTACTATATGGAAAAGAAAGTATAGTCTTTTTATTGTTTGTACTAGTTGCATACTTTTACCATGTAAGGTCATTGAACAAAGTTGACCAGAGATATGGCAAACAGAAGTAACATGTTAGTGAAGTAATGAAAAGACCAAGTCCACACAAGTGTTTTTTTCCTGTTGATTGCAATTGTGTCACAATTGTATTATGAAATTGGTATTGTGTGTCCACTCAATGTCTTCGGCATGCTATAATTGTGCCATCACTTGCGAATAACAAGAATTTTCATCATTGGGTCAGTTTGTAGCATGGTTGTGTCGTAATTGCTGATGGAAATCACCAGTGAGTACGCATTTTGTTGTTGTATCACGTTCACTCGATGGACTTCGTAATTCCTGTGGTGTGTGTATAACCAAATGTGATTACAACACGATGACGAGGTGCTGATAACAATGCGAACACTGTCATTTATTATAATTGTGTCATATAATTGGGGAAATTACGATGTAGTGATGAAATGTTACAGGTGTGGACTGATGAGTCTCAGATACCACCTTTTATCATACCACTAAGGGAAACATCAAAGAACACCGCTAACCTGATATATTTTCGTATCTAGTCAGTGAGTGCGTATTTTACGCTTTATATCTAGTCAGTGAGAGCGTATTTCGCAAGCCCGATCACGCTGCAGTACGGTGAGGTACGCAGATAAAGGTAATTCAGCGTAAACCGGTAGCGTAAAATGCACGCAAATCTGTAATACACGGAACAGTCATCTATTTTTTTGTCATGTTTTTCCTATTTAGCAGCAATAAAAAATTTTAAAAACGTAACTATTTCAATATTTAGAATGACTTAGTGGTATGATAAATTAATTATTAGGTTCAGCGTCGATATAGTGCGGGAAATTATCGTGCGCTCAGTGTCATACTGGGTTCAGCCTTCGGCTTCACCCAGTATGACACTTCAGCGACGATAATTTCCCGCACTATATCGACGCTGAACCTAATAACTAATTAATATTACCATATAAGGGGTGCACAATGTGGTAAATTATATATTCATGCCAGAGTTAAAAGATTAATGTCAAAACTAATCAAAAAGTTGCAACTGACTTGAAATACCATGTTATATTTTGAAACGCTATAGATAAATTAGGTAATTCGTGGCCAAGCTTGAACATTATGTGTTGCAGCCATAGCCTATGAAGCAGCATGTACACAGTGTAAGCTGCATGTATGCAATCTTCTGGACTTGGCTAAAACATGTTTGTTTTTGGCGGAGGAACAAGCGTGCCAAGTTTAAGGCCAAGAATTACCACATTTACCTATAGACAATTTATATGTCACTATCAGATGCCTGATGAATATATTTGGACCAAATATTTTTTCAATGTTCAATTTGCTATAGTTCTGGTATAGACGAATCCAACAAACTAAGTCATGGTCAGGATTTGGTTGGCCATTACTGGGTCCCGCAGCACCATACTGGTGTTGTGACTGCCCAATTGGGTGGATTAAAGCCGCTTAAAAATCAATGTTAGATTCTTTTGTGTTGTAAACTGTCATCATTCTTTTATCTACGTGTAGAACTGGTGATAGAATTGCAGTTTAAAATACCCTCCAAGGCCGCATCATTTCACATTTTAGGTGAGATGGAGCCGACAGGGACCCAGCTATGGCTGCCATTGAGGTGTAGGAATGTGTGAAGTTGGATTCGTCTATACTGTTTTTTATTACAATATCTTTTGAAAGTATGTAATAACTCATCACATATACAAAAATAGCATGAGACTACAGATGTTCCACTTTGTTAGATATTTTATTTTCCAATTACCATTATAATCAATCACATATAATGTGAACATTTCATAAAATAAGAAAAACATATACTTATTGTCATTATAATAATTTATGTATACAATATGTATCGCTTAATAAATGATGAAATCAAATAAGTATGATGCTTAACAGAGAAATACTTTTTGTTTGTTGAATTAATTTTTATCTAATTTGCATAATCATGTATGGTCAAACAAAATGAGTTGTATATTATGAAAAAAACTTTCTAATGGACAGGTGACAAGGGGTGTCCATGAACTTTGAAAAGGGCAAAATTATTATTAAAATTTTACAGATCAGGAACTGATTTGCATTCATTCTTTTTCTGTTTTCAAATCATGAACCTGACCAGTGTTTTTTGGTGTCATGGGATTTCAGTATACTTGATCCTGCTTGTGTTCTGTGCCTGAACATTAAAAAAATGAAATGACACTGTTTATCAACAGTCTGCTTTTAAGCTCTTTTTTTACATGTGGCGTGTGACAACTCAAAACCCCGGTAAATGCCATTTAAAAATAAACACCAATAACAAAGTCTGATCTTTCAATTTTTTGTGTAGCATATATATTTCTTAAAAACAATTTCAAGATCATATTATATTTTGAAATGGTTTTAAAGATGTATATGAAGAGCTTATTTCCAAACCGTGTTAAGTCCACAACCCTATGTGTCTCATTTACTTGTGTGATACAATCACAATTACTCTAACAAGTTTAACATTAGCAACAGTGAGTTGTACCCGCTACATGCTATTATTTACCATAACAATGCTGCATAACAATATGCAGACTATTGTTCTGATTTGGGAAACAAAGGCCCACACAGCACCCTTTGTTAGAAGTCACACATGAGTAAAGTGGATAACCTCTATGGTGCATCCAACTGAAACTATAATACCTATAGCCTTGCAATATCGCACAGGGAAATCAGATACATGGGTTTGTGGACTTAACACGGTTTGGAAATGAGCTCTTCATATATTGTTTCATTAGTTTCAGGCCACAAAAGTTTTATACCTCTGATAAAAAGATTGTTGTCCCAACCACAAAATAGCTCAGCTTCCGCCTAAATCGGCATGCACTGAATATATTGCACATCACAATAAATTCAAAACACAATTGTAATTAAAATCTTGTTATTTTATCAAAAAAATTACATAAATAATCACATTACATTTATATCATTTGTACGTGAAACATTTGAGACATACAAGCTTGTTTGTTCCATTAACCGCCCATGTCATAATAAGCGCCCACCCAATGACTTTATAACAACAAACTGATTACTGCCCACGCAAATCTGGATCATGGTGTGAAACATATGGCACACTGATGATGATGGAGGAGTATTTTGGGTCATCTTTTACGTATTCAATTATGTAAACAATGTAAGAAATAAGTCCCCATCCAAAATTACTTTGTCAAGCACCATGGATGGTTAATGGAACAAATACGGTAATACATATAATTCAGATTATTTCATTATACATAACATTTGAAATGTCTCTTAATAAGTAACATTTACTGCAAAAAAACATTTTTTGAACATTTTAAATTGTACTTTTTTCCAGTCTTGTGAATGTATAAATACACAATTTATAAATGAAAATGTGTACATTTGGCAGACTGAGAATTGGTCAAAATGGAAACGCAGTTTTGAACAATACAGGTAAGCCAATGGTCTGATCAAACAACCAAAAGAAGACCCAGGTTCTTTGCTATTATGACGACATAAAGAATATGCAAGACGACATAAACCACCTGCAAGTCTGGGCAGAAAGATGGCAGATGAGGTACAACGCAGACAAATGTGCCTGAAAGTGCTATTCAATCGCCCACACTCCTCTGCTTTAAGCAGGAACTAAGCAAATTGGGTTTTTAAATGGGCAAAAAAGCCCCCCAAACCCTGCCACACTATTATCATCTCAGAAGAAGGTGGAGGTATGGCATCTAAAGTATGTCTAAGGTATGTCTATACTGTATGGGAGGCTCAGTGGTTGATATCTTGGTAACTCTGAAGATTGATGAAACATCAGACCTTTAGATGACTATTTTGACTTCACAATCGTCAATGACGAAATACCTCAATAATCTAAGCACAATGGTAAAGAAAGTGTTTTATGGATATCAATAAAGAAAACAAACACACGCACCATCAGGTCCCCAAAGAAAAGTAATGTTAAATTGCAGCGATTGGTACATTCAAGGAACAAAGGCTATAGATGGATATATATATATATATTGCAAATTAAACAACTTAAGATGATTATCATTTATTATTTTTTATTATTATTTTATTATTGTATGCTTATTGTACAATGTATCTTTGTAAATGCAGGGCCTCCTTGGAAATCAGTGTCTTGACTAGATACCCTGAGTAAAAAAACCAAAAAAACTCAAATAAATAAATATTAAATAATCAGTATGTCCTTTAATTGAAGTGAGTAACTCGGAACTGAACACATTTATAGTGGAAATGAAACGAGATACAATGTCTAAACTGGAAGAAAATCAACAAGAAATTCGTGAAATCAAAGACGAACTAAAAGCTGTTAGAACAACTGTTCAAGATGTGGAAACAGCAACATCGTTCCACGCCGAATGACTTGATCAGATTGAAAAAGACTCACTACCTAAGTTAAAGTCAAAAGTAGATCGAAAGGTTGAGAAGCTGCAAGAACAGTTGCTTTTGCTGGAACTCCATGACAGGAAAAACAATCTCCTAGTGTACGGTGTCAAAGAAACCGAAAATGAAGACACTAAATAAACAGGTGATGTTGGATACATGGCATCGCAATTTTTACGTCTCAGATGAACAGCTTGATAGAGGCGTAGTCATGACCTCAGACAAGAAAGAAAAAGTTCCGGCTATTCTAAACGTCTCGGAGCCCAAGAATGTGACCAAATTGCAGCGCTCTATAATAGGAATGCTGCAGTACTATTCCTAGTTCTTGCCCAATCCTCAATAATGCTCAAACCATTGAATGATTTATTGAAGGCATCTGAAACATGGAATTGGAGTGCTGATTTGTAAATTAGCTTTTGAAAAAACTAAAGCAACACTTACATCTGCAGAATGCAGTGTTAGCTCATTTATGTTGTGTAAAACGCCCCGCTCATTCTGGCTTATGATGCATCCAATATGGAATTGGCGCAGTATTGCTCAGGTACCATTTTAGACCACATATTACAGAGATGATTGCATGATTGGAATACTGAAATGCCTAGATTTGGTTGTATTGAGGTCTCATCTGCATTTTTTCATTCAATCAAGGTCTATACTCTTCATTTAGATAAACACTATCATGCTTACGTAGGACTTAACACAGACCATTGAACTCATACAATCTGATAGTCGCAAAGACTACCTGTCCATGCATGTAAAAACCAAACTCATACAATCTGATAGTCTCATAGACTAACACCCTGTCCATGCATGTAAACAACCATAATCTTAAGAACCACATGACCTATATCCCAACGTCTTATTCCGTTGTAAGTTGTTTTCATTTTGTATTAATATAGACTGTACAGCAGCAAGGACTAATAATTGAACCAATCATAGCGCCACTGTCATCCAAAAATAGATGCTGAACAACAACTCTGTAAACTCTGTAACTTCAATGTTGTTGAGGATGAGTTCCATTTTATTATGAAGTGCTTTCATTATGATGATCTTCGTACTAAGTTATTTTCTGGTTTTAAGGAAATTTACGATATTGATAAGCTCAGTGATAATGATGTTTTCCTTCTAATTATGAGTGCGGAGGAATATGATTGTATTTCTCTAGTTCTTGAATATATGTTAATGGTGCTTTTACTACACGGATGTCTCATGACATTTAAATATACCGTACTCTTATTACATTTTAAATAATGTATTACATTCCTTATATAGTGTGTGCTCGTATTACTATAGCATTTTATTATGATAAACTGTAAATATTATCTTGTGATTTATGTATTTGTGTTGTTTACTTACATGTATTGTTTACAGTGATTATACCTATATCAATAAAGATTCTGATTCTGATTCATAGACATGACTAGCATCAAACCAGTGTCTGAGCATCAAGGATTGGCATCGGTGTCGACGTCATCAGAACAGCTGGATTCCAATCTTTCTTTATTTGATGATGCATCAATTGGGGCATCAACATAAAGCTTATGGTCAGATCCAGAAGAATTAGTCTCATCTCAACTGTTGAAGAGACAAACAGAACAACCAGAACAAAAACCCTCACTGAAGCGAATTAGGACGACCGCTAAATTGTATTGTGTGGAATAGTTCAGGTCAATGGGTATCAGTTCAGACCAAATATTATGCTGATGACTGATTGGAATACTGAAATGCCTATGTGGTCGTTTTGACCAAATTTTCAATTTTAGGTCTCATCTGCATTTTTTCATTCAACCATGGTCTACTCTTTATTTTGATCAACACTATCATGCTTACATAACATAGTAGAGAAGGAGGAGGAGCAGAAGAAGAAAGATTGGGAAAGAAAAAAGAAAAAATACTATGTGGATCAAGCCGATGGTAGTAGAGAAGATAGATACAAGACAGCAACACAAAAAGACAAAGATTATGTAGAGCAAGACGTAAGGCTACTAACGGTACCAGTAAACAAGTGATAGAGAGCCAAAGAAGAAGAAAACATCGAGAAAAGAGTACATCATGCAAGGACTGTCTTTTGGAATTTGTGGGAGAGCATTAAATAGCTCTTCTGTTTAGAGCATTTACAATAGAATGTAAGGAGAGAACATTGAGAGCTAAAAATCACTCTCCTATATCCGATTTAAGGAGAGCAGTAGAGAGTGATTGCTCTCGCTCTCCTCAAAAGGCAGTCCTTGGTACATGCGTAACTTCATTTCATTTGGCTGCGAAGCAGGCGAATACGAAGTTTCTCCATATACTACGATCTGAAGCCAAAGTAGCAATGGCATCTGGCAGTAGAAAGTTGTCGAAATCCCCCAACAGTTTTTGCAAGTAGGATGTATGGGAAAGGAGGCTAAATATGTCTAGACAAAAGAATCAGGCAACCCAAGCCAGCGATAGAAAGCGCAAGAGAGAGCAACAAGAAGTAGGACTGCACTCATTTTCAACACCTTCAGTAATAAGTGAAGTAGGCACAAGTGGAGCAAGCCCAAGTGGAGCAGGCACAAGTGGAGCAGGCACAATAAGTGGTGCTTATACAACCAGGCAAGGAAAACAAAAGAGAGTGAAACGATTGCAGTCTCTTATTTCAGAAAGCCCAATTAAATTTGTGCAAGTACAATCTGTGATTGATGAGACAACACCAAGGAAAAAACTTCAACTGGAAGAGAAGGGTATAAGACAAGCGATACAAAACAGAATATCAACAAAACTCACTGCCGCCAAGCTTCATAGCAGAAAAAAATGATCTCCTGCTATGTGCAGTGCAGTAAATGGGAAAGACTTCAATGCATTAATATGTCAATTTTATAGTAGTGATTTGTAAAGTACAGTCCCTGTTTCTGCAAGAAGTTAAGACTGCGGTTCAGTCCCTCAGGTTCCATAGCATTACTAAACTGGCCTCAAGGTGTTCCATGTCAGTGCATTTTGCTGTTGTGTCAGTTGGACAACTGTTTGGTTACTGACATGTGTTTAGAGTAGAGTATTGAAGTAATCCTGTGTGCAATTTTTGTTCATTTTTATGGAGAGGATTTTAAGATATGACCTTGTGAAAAAATATATGTTTCTTTTTGAGGCCAGTTTAGTAATGCTATGGAACCTGAGGGACTGAACCGCAGTCTTTACTTCTTGCAGAAACAGGGACTGGTGATAGAGACACTTATCACGGACAGACACATGACAATACAAAAAAACCTGAGGGATGAATTTCCAGAAATTCAACACTTTTTAATATGATGTGTGGCATATCTTAAGTTGGCAGCGATACACATGATATGTTAATCAGAACTCTTATTTTCAATCGGCAAAAATCTATCAACATCCTGTATCATTTAGCTTGGACACCAATTGCAATTATCAGCGGAACTACTCTAGAGATCAAGAATACCTGTAAGAAGTTTTTTATCAAGCTGAACAATATATCTCATTGTGTTTCTGTTTTGTTTTGTTTCATCTTTCACGTTTGTACTTCAGTAAATGGCAGCATGTACTAGCACTTGAACAATTTGGCTTACAGAACTTTGAACAATAATCTCAACTCAACATGGCTGAAGCATTGATTCAATCGGCAATCAATCGGCAAATAGTGAGATGCAGGTTAAAATACTCATATAATTTCTGGTGGCGCCCTTGACGGCTGCACTCTACTTTTTTGCTGTGCATTTTATCATCAAAGCTCATCTTTTATGAAATTATATAAACTTTTGTCTGAATATAACATCTGTTTTGTGAGTAATCAAAGACTCTTTCTTGGTGATTTTTAATCATTTTCGATTTCTCGTCATTCAATAAGAAGTACGTTTTGGACATTTGCGCTACTCGATACGTTTATATTGTTGTTATGAATCAGAATTTGGCAGTTGTCTAGTTACTACTTGTGTATTTTTAGGATGCCTCGCTTGACCTACTCCAAGGACATGTTGATGAACATCGGCAGAGGTGTGAAAAACACTTTTGTCCAGCGGCCATTCATCCGAAGTTTGGAAACAACTGAAAGAATGGAACATTGTTAAACCAACAAAGAAAGGCTACCGCGGTGGAAGGTTACATAGAACTATTACTATTCCAACACACACCACCATTCATTGTCGTCTTAATCCATTACACAATCTTGATCATCATCGAACAGTATCTGAACATAACTTGACGCATGTTCCAATCTCAAGTGGAATTTTCCCGCCGAAAGTGGTAGACTCCCCGAAGTCTTGCCTAGCAACATATAACGCCACTTCGCTATGTAATAAGACAACATCAAATGCAGACTTTGTCGTAAACAACAGAGTTCATCTCCTTGGAATAACAGAAAGTTGGTTAAATGGTGATCATCGTGATGATCATCCAATTGCTGATCTCCAAAATTCTCTGCCTCACTTTCAAGTTCATCACCTGCCCCGTAAGGGCAGTCGAGGCGGTGGAATTTGTCTTCTGGCTCATAAAGGACTTGATGTAAAAGAAAATCAAGTGAGTCATTATCCATCCTTTGAATATGTGGATTTCTTCATAACCAACACCGGTCAAGTTTCGCCGCCATTGAGACTTCTGATTATCTATCGACCACCACCTTCGAAAGTAAATAAAACTACACCGAACATGTTTTTCAACGATTTTTCTTCGCTCTTGGAGTCGATGACAATTGAGCCGTCAAGGGTAGTGATGGTTGGTGATATGAATTTTCATTTCAACATCAGTGATGACAGAAATGCAAAAATCATGAAAGACTTGCTCGACTCTGCTGATTTTGAACAGCTTGTCACAGAGCCGACACACTGTGATGGGCATACACTTGGCGTTATTATCACCAGGAAATCGGAAGACGTGGTTTCCAACATTGAGGTAGTCCGTGATGTACCCCCTCGTCATTATGCAGTCAAGTGTGATATTGACATTTCACGTCCGCGATCGGTGAAGCAAGTTGTGAAATTTCGTGAATTAAGGAAGATAGACATTTTGAAGTTTCAGGATGATATCTGAAACTCTCCTCTGTCTACAGATCCAGCTGATGATCTTTCCAGCCTTGTTTCAAATTATGAAAAGACGCTCAAGTGCCTTTAACCATTTATATGAAAATAATTTTGAAACAAAGCAAGCTTTAAAAAATACATAAGATGGCATTTCAAGTGTGTTGTTGAACCCTGCATAAAGTACTTTGTTAAAATGTGTGGGTGTGTGTACGTATGCTGCATAGGAGTAGGGCGGAGAGGTTATGGATTTGTATTGCTCATTTCTCTGACATGAATGATGCTACTTTCACGTTTTTGGCTTAGGCACTAGATTACTGTGAGGAAAAACCACTCAGAACAATTACAAAAGCAAGTCCAAATGCAAAATGAACAGATCCTGTCGCTTGCAAAAGATGTTCATCATCTACCACCACAGAGAGAGCTGTTTCTCAATGCATTAGCATATTGCATACAATGAAATGACTCCTTAAAGTTAAACCCTGAAGGCATTGGAAAGGTTGCTGAAAGCGTTACCTCGGAAGAGAAAACCATGCATAAACACAACAATCGATCTGGTCAATTCAGCATTGCCAATGAAACAACAGGCCTTCTAAGAAGCTGAGATAGGAAAGGATCCTGTGAGTGAAGTTGTTGAGGTCATTGAGGAGGCTATAAAAGAAATACCCACAACGGCGCCAAAGCAGAGATTCTTGGCAAGTGTCCTAAGCAACATTAAAAGGAAGAAACTTCAAAGAGCTCTTGCACACAGATTTCAAGTAAACAGAAAGTTAATCTGTGATTTACAAATAACGACAGCTGATACAATGGCAATAATTCCCAATCACTCCAGTGTATTCAATGGTATAGTCAGAGGTGTGGCTACTCAATCTGTTCTTCCTCTCAGAATCCAGATACAACCTACTGGAGGTTAACCTAGGGAATGATGGGGGAATTGTGGCTCAGTTCATCGATGAGCTTCAGAAAAATGGAAATCAAACATTTCTATCACCATCTGTTGGATGTGCTAGACGCGACATTCGGAGGATCTTCATTGATGATTCTGCAATGAGAAGGGAGTAACTCTTATCAGTCTTACTAACATCAATAATTCTCAATCACTCCGGGGTATACAGTGGTATAGCCCATCAGAGGTGTGGCTACTCAATTTGTTCTTCCTCTCAGAATCCAGATACAACCAGGAGGTTAACCTAGGGAATGGATGGGAATAAAACATTCCTTTCATCATCTGTTGGATATGCTATTTAGATGCAATCTTCAATGCTGATTCTGCAATGAGAAGGGAGCAAGTAACTCTCATCAGTCTTACTAACATTACTAATAATAATAATTCTCAATCACTCCCGGGTATACAATAGTCCATCAGAGGTGTGGCTACTCAATCTGTTCTTCCTCTCAGAATCCAAATACAACCTAGAGGTTACTTTACATGTAGGGAATGGATGGGGGAATGGTGGGTCAGTTCATCGATGAGCTTCAGAAAAATGGAAATCAAACATTTCTATCACCATCTGTTGGATGTGCTATTTAGACTCAGCACCATCAGACGGTGCAGGAGGTCTCAATAGGGAATAAAATTATGTATGCGTTTATGCCAGGAGATAAAGGGGAATCACTGTGAAGTAATGACAGTTGCTATATGCCACTGCTACCATTATTGGCGAACCAATGAGCAGTAAATATACTGTGAATTTGTTGAAAAGATGTCACATATTTCTCCTGCAATCCTATTTATGAAAATGATTTCTCTTATAACAGGTGCTCATATGGGCAGCCAGTGTAGAGTGCCAAAGCTGCATCCTAAAATTAATTGAATGTCTCTTCTGTTTTACTTTTGTTCACAGGACTGAGTGTATTGAGAGAGCTGAAAGTGATAAAACTTCAACTTACTAACCAAACGCCAGAAGTTGACAAGAATTGAAGGACAATTGAATAAATTAAAAAGATATACAATGTCAAGAGCTACCAGAAAATTTGATTCTAAAAGATAGAGCTGTCAGAGAGTAATGCTAACTTTCTGGTCATATTGGAAGAAGGAAACTTTACATACAAGAGGCTTCTCTTTGCTATGGATTGCTATGTGCCATTTCAAGATACATTTCAGTGCAAAGCCCTTGTTGCATACTTTACATACATGAGGCTTCTCATTGCTAGGGATTGCCATGTGCCATTTCAAGATACATTTCAGTGCAAAGCCCTTGTTGCATACTTTACATACATGAGGCTTCTCTTTGCTATGGATTGCTATGTGCCATTGCAAGATACATTTCAGTGCAAAGCCCTTGTTGCATACTTTATATATTGTAGCCCCCACCTCATATGTCTACATGAATCAGGTTTGCTGCCCTCTGGTATGAAGACCCAATTGGGTCAGGGGTTAGCCAGGTGACCCTGGGTTTCAAATTACCCTACATTGCCACATAACATTTCAAGCACATGGTCAGATCATCACCAACTTGGACCACAGATATTATAATATAATGTATCTGGAACACGATATGGATTACTACAGTATTTAAATATGTTTTCATAAATTTATGCCTGGATTGCTATTGTATTGTAAAAATTGCTATAACTTCTGATGGCTGAAAACCTGTGTCCCTAATTATTGGATCTTCATCATGTTCATCTTGGCATCTCTACCAGCATTGCTACAACCTACTACATGTGGCGATATAGCCATGATATGGACATACTAACACTCAACAGTTTCGACATGTTTGTGATTGATCTGTTATAAAAACGATTGTGAACTTGAACAATGACAATAAAAGTATAAATAAGTCCCGGTATCAGGGCGCCACGCGGGCAAGAATATCCACGTGTTATTATTATCTATTATATACTTACATTAAACTTTTACTCCAACTTTATACGTGTGTGTTTTTTCTTCTGTTCTTATATAACTGGCTTTAAGGAATAGAGATGGCTACGAGACCAACAGGTTATGGGCCCAGTGCGGACCGACAAAGAAAACTAGTGTTCGACGGAAACGAAGGCAATTATGAACTATGGGAGACCAGATTCCTGGCCTACCTTCGGGCAATGAATCTACGGGATACACTTGCCGCCGGATGAACGTAAGAATGGACGGATTTACTCCGAACTGGTTACTAGACGACAAAAGTTTGGGACTTATTATGAGAGATGCCGCTGATGACGGAAAGAAAGCGATGGAAATTCTAAAGGAACATTATGCTGGAGTAAGCAAGCCATGGGTGATATCGCTATATACGGAACTATCCTCACTAACGAAGGATGAAAACGAGACTATAACGGATTATATTATACGCACTGAGCGTATCATGACAGCTTTGCGAAATGCAAACGAAATCCTAAGCGACGGTCTGATCATTGCTATGATCCTGAAGGGTTTACCTCCAAGCTACAAACCCTTTTCCATAAATATTTCGCAAGGATCTGATGCTGGTGAAATACTGAAATTACTTTCCCACAGTTTAAGGTTCGTCTACGCTCCTATGAAGAAACTGAAAATCTGAACAAACCGCCTCAAACGGCTGACAATATAATGAAAATAAGTGATAGGCTTACAAGACCTGAGACTACCAGAGCCTGCTATTCCTGTGGCCGACGAGGGCACTTCGCCCGAGATTGCGATCAAAAACAGCCTCTACAACAAGGTAAAGTCCCTACAAAATGGTGTAGCTATCACAACAGCGCTACCAACAGCGACAGCAACTGCCGAGCTCAACAACAAGGTAATAACTCGACAGCCAAGACAGCTATGGAATATACGACAGATAAACTCAATGATGTACTTGACCATGAACATACGTTTACATTCACCGTAAGTGATTATGTATGGCCTACAAGACCACCTACTGCTGCTAAAATCAACAAAAAGGGCCTAATGGTAGACTGCGGAGCAACTTCGCACATTGTCACAAAGGATAATCTTATTAACTGTGATGAGACCTTTAACCCTGAGAAACATTATATGGAATTAGCGGATGGATCAAGACAGAACAATCTTGTAAGAAAAGTAGGCGATGCAGAAGTAACCATTAGAGACGAAACGGGACGACCAGTGAAAGCTATCATAAAGCGAGCCCTATATATCCCCTCATACCCGCACGATATTTTCTCCGTAAAAGCGGCAACGAATCATGGCGCTGAAGTGACTCTAAGACAAGGTGACAGTAAAATGACTAAAGAAGGACTCACTTTCCCTATCACGGAATACAATAGACTGTATTACCTCGAAACTGTTGAACACGAACTGGAACCAACTGATCAGGTAAATTTGACACGTAATATATACCAATGGCACAAGATATTAGGTCATTGTAATTTTGAGGACATATACAGGCATTGAGTTTTAAAGGCGTCTGAAAAGTGCGATTCGCACGCTTGCACGCCTGAAAATGCGCCGAGGGTGCGATTTTTCATTGCGCCTAAAAAAAAAAAAATAAAAAAAAAAATTTTTTTTTTTTTTTTTTTTTTTTTTTTTTAAGTTTTCTTTTTGGATTTAGAATGTCCCTGGAACTTAAGAATGTACCTGAAAAAATTTTTAGAAATAAAAAAAAAAAAAATACAAAAAGATTAAAAAAAATTATTAATTCATGTTCAAAATAGGCAAATTTATAATTGATGTTCACATTGCAACCTATTTATGATGTAAAGAAGCATACAAAACAAATGCATTTGAAAATCATTCATAGATTATTATGTGAACATAAGTTACTTAATTTGCCTATTTTAAACAAGAATTTATAATTTTTAAATCTTTTGTAATTTTTTTTTTTGTATTTTTTATTAAATTACGGTATTACAAATGACACTAGCAATTAGTCCAAGGTCCAGGGACATTCTAAATCCAGGGGAATATAAAAATGTAAAAAACAAAATTAAAAAATTACGGTAGATTGTGATATGAACACAATACAACTTTGCCCTTTGTGCATACCAACTTGTAAAATAATTTTTTCTTGTTATTGTATTTTTTTCAATTAACCACGAATGATACAAGCAAAGTTATCACCAAAGCAAATTTACAGCTAAAAGACATCTTTGCAGAATGCACCGTTCATTACCCCAGAGCTTAACCGTGGCCAATTAAAAAAAGTACATGTAGTCACAATATTGCTAAGTTTTAACTGAAAATGAAATCATAGTCATACACCAGTTTTGAAAAAAGCACACCTTGATTTATTTAGGTGTGCGATTTGCAGCACACCTAAGAGCACACCTTGGGTTATCCAGGCGTGCGATTTACAGCACACCTGTCACTTTGCAAAACTCAATGCCTGCATATATAAACTAGAAAAGGTAGTTCAAGGTATGGGTATTAAAGGACATGTGGACAAAACAAAACTACAATGTAGTACATGCATAGAAGGTAAATTTGTCAACAGGAAAAATAGATCCCCAGACTCAAGAGCAACCCAACCCCTGGAATTAGTTCATACAGATTTGGCCGGCCCCATGAATATCGATGCAAGAGAAAATTTCAAATACGCTATTACTTTCACAGATGACTATTCTGGTGCTATTTTTGTTTATTTCCTCAGATTTAAGAACGATACTGTAAAAGCTACCGAGAAATTCCTGACAGATTGTGCCCCGCACGGAACGATAAAACGCATTAGGTCCGACAACGGGGGAGAATACATAAGTCATGAATTTCAAACATTACTCAGAAACAAAGGAATAAGGCATGAAACATCATCGCCACACTCTCCGCATCAAAACGGAACCGCCGAGAGACAATGGCGTACGTTATTTGACATGGGTAGATGTTTGCTCATTGAGTCGGGGCTCCCCAAAAATATGTGGGCATATGCAGTTAGAATGGCAGCCTATATCAGAAATAGGTGTTTCAATAATCGTACTGGCCATCCCCACCCTATGAAACTCTAACTGGGAACAAGCCAGATATTTCCAAGATGTGGATTTTTGGTTCTGAATGTTATGCATACCAGCATAACCATAAGAAGTTAGATTCACGGTGTAAGAAGGGCATATTTGTTGGACATGACACCAATAGCCCAGCATATTTGGTATACTATAAGGATTCTGGTAAAGTAATCAAACACAGGTTGGTAAAATTCATACAAAATGAGGATGTAATGAGTCAAGATGTTTATACCCAGACTAGCCCCTACCTCAGTCATGTTGGTGACGTGGACGAGTCTAACCTTCGCAACGATCGTGATATAAATATAGGGAAAAATATAGACCAAGGTGACACCTCTGAACCAAATGACCGCGATTCCGAATCTGACAGTGAGCTTAACCCCTGTCAAATTAATCCCAATGATGAATCGGTCGAAGATAGACTCGGTCACGAAACTGACAACCCGTACAATCCCAATGATGAATCGGTCGAAGATGAACTCGGTCACGAAACTGAGACCCCGTACATGTACCATAGTTTCATAGTTATTTTTGGTTACTATTCTGCCAAAACTTATTTTTCCAAATTACTATTTGTGTGTTTTTCTATTAATTGGCAATGATGAATCCAAATTGAATGTGTATGCTAAGTTGTTTAAGAATGACATTTAAATTGTCAGATCGTTTTTTTATCATGCTTATTGGCTTGATTTAATATTTTGTGTACTAACATCAGTCGGCCTATAGGCGAAACCATAGTACGGAGACTGCATTGTTAAAAGTTAAGAACGATATCTTGCAGTCTCTTGACAAAGGTAATGCTGTCTTCATGGTTCTACTGGACATGTCCGCTGCCTTTGATACCGTGGATCATGGTATCTTACTTCATAGGCTTCAGACTAGGTTTGGCATGGGCGGTGCCGTTAAATCTTGGTTTAGTACATATCTTCATAACCGCACCGTAAAGGTCAATGTCAAGAACACATTTTCCAAAGAGCATTTGCTCACGTACTCACTTCCTCAGGGCTCTATAATAGGCCCACAGGGGTTTACGTTATATACCGCCCCTCTTGGTGACATCATTCGTGCATATGATGTTTCTTTTCATGCTTACGCCGGATGACATCCAACTTTTGCTGAATTCAATCCTAAGATCTTAGGGGACTGTGAATGTGTTCTTGACAAATTAACATCTTGTGTTGCTAGAATAAATGAATGGATGGTGGACAATATGCTCCAACTTAATCAAGACAAAACAGAATTTATTGTTTTTGCAAATAACCGTGTATTGCCTACGCTTCAGAATTTTCAACTCAAACTTGGTAACCTGTGTATTCATCCAAAATCATCTGTGAAAAATCTTGGTGTTATGCTTAATTCTTCTCTAGACATGTCTGTTCACATAAATTCAATATGTAGTTCTGTTAATTTTCATATACGCAATCTGTGGCGTATTCGTCGTTTCATATCACAGGAAGCTTGTCACAATGCTGTCAGAGGGTTGGTACTGTCTCGTCTAGATTACGCCAATTCGCTTTTACTAGGTGCACGTGCAGCGCCTCCAAAATAAAGCTGCGCGCCTGGTTTTTAGTTGTGGACGGGACCAGCCCTCTGCCAGCTTACTTGACGAGCTTCACTGGCTTCCAGTTAAACAAAGGGTTCATTTCAAATTACTTCTGTACATTTTCAAATGCATTAATGCTCAAGCTCCAGGTTACTTGACTGATCTAATTCATCTCTTGAATAGTAGTGTTGCGCTTGGTCTCAGATCTCGGCTTCGTTCCTCATCTGATCTCACCCACCTTTGGGTTCCACGCTCTTTTAGAAAGGCTGGGGATGCTTCATTTGCCATAGGTGCTCCCAAAATATGGAATGAGCTCCCTACTGAGATCAGAGAGGTGGAGTCGGTGTCTGGGTTCAAGCGCATGCTCAAAACTCATCTTTATCCTGATTAGTTTTGCTGCTTGTTTTTGTATTTTTGATTCATGAATTGTTGGAATTGCTTTGTTTATTTGCTTGAATTGATATTGTATATGTTTTCTTGTAAGGCGCTCTGTGCTTTGTGGAGCGCCATATAAATGTTTTATAATAAAAAAAAAAAATAATAATAACCATATGTGATCTAATGTTCCGCATTCGAAGTAGGTGAACTCCTTTCATATGTTAGGCATAATCATTGTTATAAGTGATTGTTGTTTGTCTGGCTCGCTTTAATGTTTGCTTGGTTTTTCCAAATTATTGTACTGCTCAAGTCAAACTGATAACCTAGCTCGATTGTCAGAAGGTAGCAGTATGTTAGAGCTGAGTTCACACTTTATGCTTCGAATGTTGGATAAAGGTTGCAGTTGTCTACTAACACTTATTATGGAGTTTTGATATTCCTCCAAACAAGATTATGAAATAAGATATTTTGAGATGTCTTAAGACATTATTATTATGAGCTCTAATTTTGCTCAAATTGGATAATATGCTTTTCATTGATCTTAATGAACTTGATAACAAGCTTTTGCTAGCAATGATCTCAATGAACTTGAGAATGAACTAGACGCTGTATTGTAGACTATGGATACAATATTATGAACAGAAGAGTCATTACATCGTCCTGTATTCTTTTGTGCTCTTTATAGGGTACTTCATATTCCGAAGACAGATCTACATGTACCAGACGTCCAGATGTTTACTGATGCATCGATGCGCGCGCGTTTTTATATTTTATTTTTCTTTTTTTGGATCCAGTTAGGCCTTTCATTTAGATTATAGATTGTAGTATGTATTAAGTTAGTAATCATTATAAAATAAATAGTTGAGAGTATTTTTATCTTTGTTTTTAACCACAGCAAGGTTTTCCTGTCTTTTTCATTTTAGGCAGAATTTTATGATTTCAAGGTTTTTTGACTAACCTCGGGTTACACATACATGAGGCTTCTCATTGCTATGGATTGCTATGTACCGTTTCAAGATACATTTCAGTGCAAAGCCCTTGTTGCATACTTTATATACATGAGGCTTCTCATTGCTACAGATTGCTATGTGCCGTTTCAAGATACATTTCAGTGCAAAGCCCTTGTTGCATACTTTACATACATGAGGCTTCTCTTTGCTATGGATTGCTATGTGCCATTTCAAGATACATTCCAGTGCAAAGCCCTTGTTGCATACTTTATATACATGAGGCTTCTCATTGCTACAGATTGCTATGTGCCGTTTCAAGATACATTTCAGTGCAAAGCCCTTGTTGCATACGTTACATACATGAGGCTTCTCTTTGCTATGGATTGCTATGTGCCATTTCAAGATACATTTCAGTGCAAAGCCCTTGTTGCATACTTTACATACATGAGGCTTCTCATTGCTAGGGATTGCTATGTGCCATATTTCAAGATACATTTCAGTGCAAATCCCTTGTTGCATACATTACATACATGAGGCTTCTCATTGCTATGGATTACTATGTGCCGTTTCAAGATACATTTCAGTGCAAAGCCCTTGTTGCATACTTTACATACATGAGGCTTCTCTTTGCTACGGATTGCTATGTGTCATTTCAAGATACATTTCAGTGCAAAGCCCTTGTTGCATACTTTACATACATGAGGCTTCTCTTTGTTATGGATTGCTATGTGCCGTTTCAAGATACATTCCTGTGCAAAGCCCTTGTTGCATACTTTACATACATGAGGCTTCTCTTTGTTATGGATTGCTATGTGCCGTTTCAAGATACATTCCTGTGCAAAGCCCTTGTTACATACTTTACATACATGAGGCTTCTCATTGCTACGGATTGCTATGTGCTGTTTCAAGATACATTCGAGTGCAAAGCCCTCGTTGCATACTTTACATACATGAGGTTTCTCATTGCTATGGATTGCTATGTGCCATTTCAAGATACATTTCAGTGCAAAGCCCTTGTTGCATACTTTATATACATGAGGCTTCTCATTGCTATGGATTGCTATGTGCCATTGCAAGATACATTCCACTGCAAAGCCCTTGTTGCATACTTTACATACATGAGGCTTCTCTTTGCTATGGATTGCTATGTGCCATTTCAAGATACATTCCACTGCAAAGTCCTTGTTGCATACTTTACATACATGAGGCTTCTCATTGCTACGGATTGCTATGTGCCGTTTCAGGATACATTCCAGTGCAAAGCCCTTGTTGCATACTTTACATACATGAGGCTTCTCATTGCTACGGATTGCTATGTGCCGTTTCAAGATACATTTCAGTGTAAAGTCCTTGTTGCATACTTTACATACATGAGGCTTCTCTTTGCTATGGATTGCTATGTGTCATTTCAAGATACATTTCAGTGCAAAACCCTTGTTGCATACTTTACATACATGAGGCTTCTCATTGCTATGGATTGCTTTGTGCCGTTTCAAGATACATTCCAGTGCAAAGCCCTTGTTGCATATTTTACATACATAAGGCTTCTCTTTGTTATGAATTGCTATGTGCCATTTCAAGATACATTCCAGTGCAAAGACCTTGTTGCATATTTTACATACATAAGGCTTCTCTTTGTTATGAATTGCTATGTGCCATTTCAAGATACATTCCAGTGCAAAGCCCTTGTTGCATATTTTACATACATAAGGCTTCTCTTTGTTATAAATTGCTATGTGCTGTTTCAAGTGATGTGCCCATGATGCCGGTTAAGTTCCCTTGCTGATAAGCTGTAAAAGTTGTGCATCAGCATTGCTGAGGATTGGATCTGGAACTAACTGATGGAAGTAATTGACATATAATAATAATTAGTAGTGAGTTTTGATGGCTCGTGGCAAAATCGAGGTCACACAAGCAAATTTGAAGTGGCCTGTGTTATCGATTTACAAACAGGACTTGTTGTGGATTATCAAGATAAGGTGGTGGATACTTTGAACAATAGTACGGCATGTGATGTATGGTGAAGAAATTTAGATTGTTTCAGATGTTACAAAAAACTGTTTACAGAAAATTACTTTAATATTTCCCAGACTTAGTTGAGCATTTTAATGGAATCAAAGTCTAAAACATGTAATTATTTTACGTTTGTACACATGGAATATGTTTTAGGTACGGTAATCAATGTTAGAGTGTATTAGACATTTTCATTTCCCCCCCTTGCATAAAAAGGGGTGGAATGTTAACGGAAATGTAACATCTGAAATGGCAATGAACATCTAGTGACAAAAGAGCAGTGTATATAAACCATGTCGCCAAAAAGATGAGTACTGCCCTTCATTCGAGCAGAGGCGTGGAGTAACATTAGGTGGCAGAGGCCACAGGAGGTTGACAGATGGAGCAATTAATAAATTAACACAATACTATGGCAAAGTCATTTGTAAAAACGTCAGCAATGCGTGGCAGACACGGTTATTGCTACACTTTTGCACTGTGAAAGTACCAATGAAAACCCACAGTATCAGCTATGTTCTGAAGGCGGCGAACCATGGTGTTGAACTACAAGTGTGTTGTAGCAAAAGGTGAAACGCCAGGAGTGCACAAAGATAACATCCACACGCCACTAAATAAGACTGTTACAGATGCTCTTCAGCCGGTATACAAACGTTTATCCTGCAATAAGCTTATGGAGGGCTGAATTTGTGGCAACATGTGAAATCTAAATGAAAAGTTACACCACATCATTTGGCCGACTCTGTCATAAAACTATGTTTGCGACTAAGGCACAGGTTGTGCTTGCAGCAATTTTGACTGCAGTTTCTAAGTTCAACAAAGTCGCAATTGCACTTGGTAACTATTTACCAAACATGGGCTTACAACATGGCCCTGAATTTCTTAGGCATGCCCAAAAAATGCTCAAGCAGAATGCCAGGCACAGAGAGCAACCAAAGAAAGCATCCATCAAATCCAACATGCTGTGTTTCAAATACGGGCAGAAAAAATTCCATCTTCATACTCACTATGCGCACTGCAGATGGTGATGAAATAGGGTGGGATTTTATAAATATGGCACAACTAGACAGATAACATAAACAGCCTATTGTGATTTAGTTATACACAACAGAATTTTTCATCAAGTTTACCATTCATAAGAATAATTCTTTTTACAAATTTTATTTCTTGGTTATCAAACTTTCAAAATTGATTTTAGGAAGCCATTACCTTCATGTTAATCCAAATAGCCTAGCATACATGTATGATGCGACCGAAATTGGGACCTTTAGTAGGAATGCAGAATTCATCGCATACGTAGATGAACACACACATGAAGAAGAAATGAACCCCAGCCACACCTGGTCACAACTTGGCCAATTTTTTTGCCCAGAATGCAGATGACCAGAAAACAATAAAGGACAGAAAGAAAATGTCACAGGAAGACCTATCATACTTCATGGTGAAGAACTCCAAAAACTTACAGGAACATAAAAAAGGGAGAGAGGTCTGAAGTTGAAAGGAAACTTCATTTACTTGAAGAAACACCTGCTAAATGCAAACTACTATTCGTTAAATTTGTGGAAAGGGATTTATCATAAGAAATTACCTTGCTTTGCAAAGTTTCTAAAATGTTTGCATCACATCATCCGATGACATCACTCCTTTCTTAATTTCATATTTCTATCTTCAGTTAGATCCATTCTTTGTGGTTCCAAAGCATTGGAGTACTTGAAGGACAATATGCCAGAAATTGTGAACATTTTATATGCATTCATTTACTTAAATTTTATTTATGTGCCATATTTAACCAGGGCTACATGAGGCGCAGGCCTGTTGAGCAGGGCCCTGAAGTTGTAAAAAATGCAGGTTTTGGGGAGCACCCAACTTCTTAAAATACGTAGGAGCAGGTATAAAAGTCATGCTAAGCAGGTGGAGGAGTAGCAAGGAAGGGCGGCTGTCTGTAAAGATGTGAAGCTGTGTAATAAGGCACAGTAAAAAGCTGGTACCGCACGTTATAAGGAGATACTGGGCATGCGTGTGCCTGGCATGTATGCGAACCATACTGATATTCCTCCTATCAATTTAGCAAGTGGTGGAGAGAATATGGATGGAGAGTTTGAATTAGATGACAATGAACATGATGAAGTGAATGAATGTGGCCCATCTGAGCTACGCTAAGAACTTGAAGGAGTACAAAGTTAAGACAAGAACAGGAAACAATCAGCAATACTTCGTTCAACAGCACTATCCAATGGAGCTACAGGAGCAAAAAAGAGGACTTTTGCCGCTATTCAAGAAGGCTGGTAAAGCTAAATTACCAAGAACCTTCCAAGTTATCGGCACAGAGCTGGCATTGTTCATAAATAAACAAAGAATTCGCCCCAGAGATCAGATCCCTGGTACACGTCCATGGAAGTTTTAGCTAGTCCCAGCAGTACTCCCAGGGTAGTACACCATCACTAGAAGATACCAGAGTCTACTAGTTACAGTAGTTTGTCACCTGAAGATCTTACCGATTCAGCGAACTTGTACAGGTTGGGGGATGTTCGAAACAGTCGCCGTCATCGCAGGAAACTGCTCCTGTTAAAACAGGCAACTGCAATGGAGGGGGATGTTGCAACCACCACTCATGGGACAGAACAAGAGGTGTTACTCCTTGTGAAGAACAAAAATAACAATGGCTCGAAGTACTTGATCAACGACTTCAGGAATGGAAAAACCTTGGGTTAATGGGTTGAAGGTATTCATTGTGGTTATTTCTTGTCCTTTTGATTTAATCATATCCATCTTAACATGTTTGAGGTTGGAACAGAAAACAAGATTTCTGTTCCAAGACTGATGTATACAACAATACTGTTCCAGGTTTGGGTGTCAGTATGCTGGTGAAAACAACCAGTCAGAAGTGTTATTTCATTATGCAGCTGGAGGTAACAGAAGTGGCTAGCAACATGGTAGTCATGGCAACAGTACAACAGGGACATACATGGAAGAGGTAACCATATTAGTATGCTGGTAAAACAAGGATAGAACAAAGAGGCATTTAGCATTAAAAACAAATGGACATGCAGCCACAATGATGTTGGCATCTCAGTCAGTTGAACACCATTATCAGGCCAAAATATGCTTTTTCATCCTGAGCAACCTTAAGGTTGTGTTGGTGACTTTTGATGGACTCTCTTACTTAATAGAGCGGTAGGTAGCTGGTGGAAGGTACTGTGTTCCTAGTATACACCAATAGTGTGGTACGGAGAGGAGGTGAATATCCGGCCTGTGTGGCATAGATGTCAACAATGGCGGAGATCTTCGGTCAAGGAAACTTTTCACATCATTGAGGTGAATATGATATATTCGCCAGAGCTCAGGACACAGGGTATAGCAATATATGTATTTTTCCGTGGACACTCTTTATAAGACTGCTGCTGAGAAGTAAAGACATAGGAAGGAGCTCACTTTAAAGACATGTACATAACTCCAGTCAGTATTTTTTGCCGCATGTAAAATAAAGAACACAAAACAAATGTTAACGTTATATGCTGTGTGCTGTTTTCGTCCGTTACAAAATTATATCAACAAAAAATGGAAGAACACTGACGATTGAGAAAAATACCAAGCAATGTTAAGCTTGTACCAGCCAGTCAAAATGACAAAGTTCTCCATCCACAAATGTGGCTAATGGCAGTGAAGCTGTCAGTTGGACTGGTACAATTTTTTTCCTGGACTTGTATACAGTCCATCAGAAGATGAAGTATATTGTAAATACTGCATTTTTTTTCCTCGCCCTGGTGCCACTAGTGATAGGAGGCAGTTAGTATCGGTGCCATTTCGAGCTCGAAGGGAGGCCAAAGAAAGGTTTTCACTCCACTTTCTTGGTGTCAGAAAGGATAAGACAATTTCGCAATTCTCAAGATGGAAGAAGATACATGACAAATGTTGCTGATGTTGCAGAGTTCGGTTTTTGCCGGCAAAAACCTGTTTTTGTCGGGAAAGTGGCAAAAACCTGTTTTTGTCTGGTTTAAACCGGCAAAACTGGCAAAAACTCATATAAAGTCACTCAAATATTAAGAAGTTCACAGAAAGCTCATAAACAGTAAACGTACAGCTTTCAATGAATCATTCAACATATTTTTGTCTCATCAAGTCAGTCAAAATGAAAAAGTTTTGAATTTGATATGCCACATTTCAGTTAAATGCACCAGTGAGCATCAAGAGCAATGAAAATGCATGCCTTTAATTTCTTAATATGTTACTTAATAATCTGGCCTTGTTATACTCCGGAAATTAATTCACTTTAAATCACTTTTTTAGTTTTTGCCATTTTGGCCAGCAAAAACTGTTTTTGCACAGCGGTTAAAACCAATATTAAAACAGTGGTTTTTTTTTTCACCTGCTGCAAAAACCTGCGAACTCTGTGATGTTGATGATGCTATTTTCAATGCAGGCTATGGTTCCAATTAGATGTGCAAAGCATCTTGGACAGCATTCGTCTCTGTTATGGCAAACAAGATGCTGTCGGTGGCAGAGCAACAAAACGAGAATGTGACAGCAATACGCAACAAAAATAGACAGGTATTGTTATCTACTCTAGATGTCGTGGTCACTCTTGGTCGACAAGGACTTGCATTCCGTGGACATTGGGACCATCAGTCTAACGATGACCTGCGCAACAACATTTTTATGAATTGCTACAGATGCGCGCAAGAGCTAAATTTTGGTGAAATTGTTTTAACAGAGGGTATGATCCTGAATTTCAATAACTGAAGTGCCGATTGATGTCTGCGGACAGTTTTCATCACCAGATTGAGAAAGGGTTAAAGGAAACAAAGAATGATTATGACAGTGCATACTTCCAACACATGATCACGGACAAGAATGGGATGGCATTGCCAATGGATGCAAAGGACTTTCTGCAATATGAGAATGGTTTAAGTCAGGGCAAAAACACCAGCAAGACAATTCTGAAAAATGTGCAAGAAGTGCGCTTTGTAAAGGGTTCAACCAAACTACACTGGAAAGAGTCCACGGAAGATGGATATGAAGAAGAAACTTGAAAAGAAGATTAATATCTTTTTTTTAAACTTTGGAAAAAACTCGATCAAGTTTTTTAATATCATGTATACAATGTACATTATTACTGGTAATATCATTATTATTATTATTCATAGGTGGATTCAGAATGACCCACAGCCAAACCCTGCTGCACACAGAATGTACAAATTTTCTCAGCTTTGTATGGTCAGGATGTACAGAACGGAATATTGAGTCATCTAATAAATACCCAAAGCCAAACCCTGCTGTACAGAATGTACATGGTCAGGATGTACAGAATGGGATATTTAAGAAGAGAACCATAGACACTTATAAGAATGTATTCATCATTCCTGTTGCACAGAACGTACACATTTTCTCAGCTTTGTATGGTCAGGATGTACAGAATGGTGTCTTTAAGAAGAGAACCATAGACACCTATAAGAATGTATTCATCTTTCCTGTTGCACAGAACGTACACATTTACTCAGCTTGGTATGGTCAGGATGTACAGAATGGTGTCTTTAAGAAGAGAACCATAGACACTTATAAGAATGTATTCATCTTTCCTGTTGCACAGAACGTACACATTTACTCAGCTTGGTATGGTCAGGATGTACAGAATGGTGTCTTTAAGAAGAGAATCATTCATCTTTCCTGTTGCACCTCAGTGAGATTATCATAGCTCATGCTTATTTATCAATATTTCTTTGATTTTTTTCTTCAATTTGCACTATCTGCAATGAACAGTTTGTTGCAATATGAGAATGGTTTAAGCCAGGACTTTCTGCAATAGTAGAAGTCAGGGCAAAAACACCAGCAAGCCAATTCTGAAAAATTTGCAAGAAGTGCGCTTTGTAAAGGGTTCAACCAAACTACACTGGAAAGAGTCCATGGATGATGGATATGAAGAAGGTGACTACCTCAAGAAGAAACTTGAAAAGAAGATTTATGTAATTTTTTTAAACTTAGGGAAAAACTTGACCGAGTTTTTTAATATCATGTTTTGCATTATTAATATCATTATTATCATTATTCATAGGTAGTCCATACAGGACCAACGCAATATTTAGCACTATAATCAACGCCGTCAGGCGTTGGTCCTTACAGATTCGAACTCAACCCCCAGCAGCGCACTCTAATTACCATAAGCAGTGACCTGAACCAACCCAGTTAATGACAACGTAATAACTCCAAATATGGTTGGTAACCCCGCCCATCATTTAACCGCATCTGTTATGTAACTGTGACGAAGTACGCTAGTCATCTCAATCGATTGATTTTGAGATTGCATGGATCAAACTACTTCACACTGCTGGGTTTCGATAGACCAGTGAAGGCCTAAATCGTGATATCATATTGATTTATTTTGTAAAATCAGTGTTATAAAATTAGTCTGGTTCTATTTTGGAAATGTGCTTATTTAAGCATCAAGCGGCAAGTTCGCGTAAAAGCTGGCAACCAAATTGTTTTGTTTAATTCGGTATGCTGAATTCAAAACTTTGTCTACCAAGCTATATTGGAACTCCGTGACCCTCAAAAAAGACCCTGACACATATCCTACATGCTCATAGTCATATAGGGGTAAAAATTAAACATGCTCCAAATTCACTAAAAACATGTCAAATTATTTGTCTGGGTCTAAGGATCACAAAAGTGTAACATATGTAGGACATAGTTATCAAGTTTTTAGGCTCGACAGGTCCAAGGTCAATTTGCATGCTTGGGGTGAAAAATTAAAAGTTCCTCCAATTTTCAAAAAATGGATGCAAACTGTTCTTCAAGTTCAAGGGATTTTTTGATTAATCACTCAATCGTTGGTTCATTCAACCAACCATCCGTCCAATAAGTATTCAACAAACAATCAAGAAAACAATCAGAATCATTTAATGAATTGATTGATTAATCAATTAATTGATATGGTCATCCAATCAATCAATATAATATAATAATAGAATAGAATACAGGGATTGAGTTTTAAAGGCGTGCGAGTGCGATTCGCACGCCACCGCCGCCTGAAAATACGCCGAGGGTGCGATTTTTCGCACACCTAAAAAAAAAAAGTTTTTTTTTTTTTTGATTTAGAATGTCCTGGAACTTAAGAATGTCCTGAAATATTTTAAAATTAAAAAAAAAATTACAAAAGATTTAAAAAATCATAAATTCATGTTCAAAATAGGCAAATTTATAATTGATGTTCACATTACAACCTATTTGTGAAGTAAAGAAGCATACAAAACAAATGCATTTTAAAATCATTCATAGATTATTATGTGAACATAAGTTACAAATTTGCCCATTTTAAAGAAGAAATTATAATTTTTTTAAAACTTTTTGTATTTTTTTTTTTTTAATATAAAAAAAAATCCAGGGACATTCTAAAGTTAAAAGTACATTATATGGACATTCAAAATCCAAAACAAAAAAAAAACCTTAAAAAAAAAAAAAATTAATTACAAATGACACTAGCAATAAGTCCAAAGTCCAGGGACATCTATGCAGTATACACCATTCATTACCCCAGAGCTTAACCATGGCCAGTTAAAAAAGGACATGTATGTTGTCACAAAATTTTGCTAAGTTTTAGCTGAAAATGAAATCATAGTCATACACCAGTTTTGAAAAAAGCACACCTTGGTTTATTTAGGTGTGCGATTTGCAGCACACCTAAAAGCACACCTCGGGTTATCCAGGCGTGCGATTTACAGCACACCTGTCACATTGCAAAACTCAATGCCTGAGAATAGAATCACAATAACTTACTAGATTGATATATCGATGAATTAACAGTCAGTCAATCATTGAACTACTCATAAAGCATCAATCAATAATCATTCGTTTGATCAATCGATCAATTATTAACAAATTACATTGTAGTCTCGTAGTTAATGTACCGTATTTTGGTGTTAAAATATCAATCAATCAAGTAATCGAGTCAAGCAACCACTCAATTTATAATCAGTCTCTCAATTGGTAGGTCTTCCACTAGGATGCACAACATGCTCATCTATAAGGGTACAATTCTTTAACCCCAATACATTTGTATATTCATTGAATGGCCTTTGAAAATTTGGGTACAAAAACTCATACTCTGCAATTTGAGGTTAAATTTACACTATTGAGTATTTAATTGAGGTTATTGAACTATGTCATTCGGATGAGGCCATTGTGGTCAATCAGTCAGCCAAATAGTTATTGACCGCTCATAACTTCATCAATCTCAAATTAATCAGTCTCTCAATCAACCAATCTACCAATCATTCATTCGTTAATTCAATTACAAATTGAACTGAACTTATTATTTTCAAGAAAAGGAATTAAAGTAAATAAATGAGTGAACCCCAAAGTTTTTATGAAGCGTGTGTCCCCAATTCTATATTTTTCTTAAACATGTCAAACGAATAGGCCAACTGCATAATGACGTACCATACCGTACATTATGGTGGACTACTCAAATCCATTCAACAAAAACATGATTGCAATCTACCGAGACAGTTCGTCCCACACAAATAACAAATGCGCTACTTACGATCAAATAGGTTGATGACAACATTTGATTGAATGGACTGCACAGCCCCATAATTACGGTGAAGGACACCGGTTCAAATTCTTTGTTTGTAGCCAATCAATAATTTCAAGCACAACCTCTATACAGAAATAGTAACAAATCGTGGTTAACCAGGACAATATTAAATGTAGTGATGAAAAAAGGAACTGATTGTGTGCAGCCTACAGGTCAGTGAACTGAGGGTAAGAAGTCAACCGAGTATTATAATCATTAACACATAATTATGCATGCAACTGAAGAGGATTAATAATCAATTTTGTTACGCAATATTGGTGTCAATCCCAAGCTAGAAGCTAGTGTTCTGGTAGCAGGTAGGCAAGACACACCTACTGACAGCTATTGATGATATTCAGTCAATCGGATTGGCTGAATATCATTAGTAACTGTCAGTAGGCGTGGTTAATCAGTTTGACATTTCCCCGACTTTCCGGGAAGGATTTGTCGAATGTAGAAGGACCCACGCCTGACGGCGTGGATTATCGTACTAAATGGAGCTAGGTCCTCCTTGAAGGACTATTCATAGGTGGATCCAGAAATACCCAAAGCCAAACCCTGCTGCACAGAATGTACACATTTACTCAGCTTTGTATGGTCAGGATGTATGGTCAGGATGTATAGAATGAATTGCATTTCAGCATGCTGTTGTACTTACTCTACTTGTTTTATTTTACAGGCGATGGGCGAATGGATATGCCAGGTTTTAACGCACAGTATTGTACATATACATTTATGGAGAACAAACCAAAGACATCTTGGAGGTAGTGGTGGTGGATAAGCGAGAAGTAGATGGAAAATACACAAACATGGAGAAGAGGGGATTTGTGAAGGGGTTGGATATGTTGAAGGAGACAGAGGGTCTTGATATAAAGGAGGTGGTGACGGATGCCCATGGGCAGATTAAAGGCCCTTTTAAGTAAGTTTCTCTTGATGTGTGATTCCTTTCAGTTTCCATTAGTAATTTTACCAACATAAACAGGTCACCCCCAACTTTTCATAATCACACAGTTCAACATCGGATGGGGCCCACAGAATCAACAAGAATTTCCTTCCATAATCAAAAGATTCAGGTTTCTGTGGAGACTAGACATCAGCTTGTTTATTCTAGTATTAAGAAAGTTATTGTGGTTTGTGGATTTAAGATGAATGGTAGACCAAAGTGTCGGGGTGTGTGTGTGCATCATTCGGGGGTGATGAGTCAGTGCTCCAGTTATGTCCAAATTCAGGACATAATTGGAGCACATATTGTTCAAACTGAAAGTGAATATAATAGTGAAATTGTCTCATGTAGGCCTAAACAGCAAGAACTTCATTTTATGCACCCTAAATGTGCACAAAGTATATATTTTTGGTGTGCTTCTGTATGCATCATACATGTACACCAAAAATGCTATTGAAACTAGTAATAGACCTAGCAGCATTGATACAAGAATACCAGTGTAGATATGCAAGCATACAAATCTACAAATTTATTCAATTTCAAGACAAATTCTGTCGACCATTTTTTTTTCAAAATCACTTCCCTGCGCATACTCTTCAGGAAAAAAAAACTTGGGTCCTCATTGACCATATGTTGTTACAGAAGGTAAAGCAAACCAAAATGGCAAGTTTTCAAACAACTGGTGTGACAAGGCACCTTGGTTGACAGCTAGCACAACATAGAAGGCTCTGTTCTGCTTTCCATGCATGTCTCCTATTTGGAAATGGTGATAACGTGAGTAAGACTTGTGTACTCCGTTTATAATGTTATAATAAGGGGAGGTGCAAGATCTAGATCTTGCATGATGCAAGGCTCTGTTCTGCTTTCCATGCATGTCTCCTACTTGGAAATGGTGATAACGCGTGAAACTGGATACACACTTTTTTTAAACTTTGCATTTGCGTGAACTCCTTGGCATCTTGGCAGAACACTTGGCTACTGCGACTATCTTCAAGGGGACATCCAAGACCATCTGGACTGAGCTACTGCAATGTATGTATGAAGTTTACCTAGAACATGTGGCATCTGAAATAGAACAATATAACTGTTTCTGTTCAAGCAGATGAAACCACCAACGTATCTTGCAAATGGCAAGTTGTAATTGTGATGCGATATACATTGTACCATCAATGGAGAGATTTCTAGAAAGTGAAGGAAAAGCATGCAGATGTGCTAAGATTATAAATGAAATGCTCTGCAAATATAGTGTAAAGAATAAACTTATCGCACAGACTTATGATGGTGCAGCTACTATAAAGGTTAGAATAAACAGGGTTCAAAAACCGTTCAAGCTCAGATTTGTAAAGACTATCCACTGGCATATTTTATTCACTGCTATGCCCGTCATCTGAACTTAGTCATGGAACCAGCCTGTTCCAAGAATATCCGACAATTCAAGATATTCTTTGCGAATTTGTCAGGATTTGCCATTTTCTTGTGGCAGTATTGAATGAATTGAAAGAGTCCCATGACCATCACAAACGCCATGGAATTTTAATAGTCAGGCTGTGAATACAGTATACGAGAATAGGGACACCCTGTTGAGTTGTCTTATTGTGGTCCATGAAGGACTACCGGAGAGTTCAGAACAGAAGAGTCAACCCATCATGTACAGTATGAGCAATCAGAAGGCAATTCCCATCAGATGATGGTCAGTACCAAGGCTACTAGGATGTCAAAGAAACTTGTGAGCTTTTAACTATGGACAATACATAAACAGGCATCTTTTTACAAATTCAAAGTTTTAGTCACTGATACTGAGAATCAAACAGCTCAGGTCAGCATGAATCAAGCAACACACACACAGCTGATAATAGGAATCAAGACACAGAACCTTGGGAAACTACATCAAATTTGAAAGTAAAATTCAGTAAAGATGATTGTGTCACTATAGGAATTCCTGAAAATGATTTTGACATTGCTCAGGTTGATTCAGCAACACCTTACAAAAAGACACACATAGTGCAAGAAACTTACGTTTCTGAGAGATTTTGACAAAATGGATGTGTTATGCATGACAAACCATAACAATAGAAGACATTCTAGGAACCACAAGAGCCAAAGTAAAGGCATGTCATAAGAAGAACTTAATAAGTGCTTTCAGAGGAAACATCTGGGAAGGTTTGCATTAAATACTTCAACATTGAAATGGCACGTGTGTACAAATCATCTAACTGTTAATTTTTAAACTTGAGCGGATTTGTCCAGAATTCTTGGAACTTGTTTGCAGCAGATAACCTGCATTTCAAGTGAAAAGGTTACGACTTATTTAGGTTGTGTATGCAGAATGCAATTGAACAGTGCTTGTGGCCTTTGATTCTGGAACCAGTTGCACCACATCAAATACCACTACTGCATAGGCACACAAACCCAAAGAAGAAAGATCCAGCATCAGGTCAGCCTCAGGCAACTCAACCGGCACCACTGAAGCCACCTCATACCCACCATCGATGCCGTAGAATGGTGAAGCCTCTAAAGAGGTTTAAATGGAGATGGCAGCCATTTCTTCCAGCGAGGTTGGAAGCAGATGGACCCTGTGTGCATTGAGCCAGCTATTGTACTTCCAACGGCCAGAACATACCTGTTGACAAGTTTATCAAAGAAAGAGGAGTTATCAGGACTGCCATCACCACCATCTCCATATGTGATGAGCAGACAGCAAGGAAAGAAGAGACGGCGATGGCTCAATGCATACAAGAAGGTTGGCATCATGAAATTACGAAAGACTGCACATGCCATGGAGTCACCAGTCACATTCTTTCAGGTCAAAAACCTCAAGGACTATGTAATCTCACATATTGAAAAGCACATGGAATTGGGAAATATTTGGAGTCATGACCAGTTTGAACATTTGAAAGTCAAACCTATGTGAATGAAATGAAAATTCTGTGTGTTAGGTGGCACTTAGAATAAGCACTGCAAACATGTTTGTTAGTAATATTATTTATGTGTGTGTGTGGTTTAATCTGTGGTGGAAGGAGGTACCACCACCAAACTGGCCTTCCAGTTTGTTAACCAGAACAATTCTAACTCGACTGCTGCCACCAAGATCACAGGGATAAGGGAGGTACCACCACCAAACTGGCCTTCCAGTTTGTTAACCAGAACAATTCTAACTCGACTGCTGCCACCAAGATCACAGGGATAAGGGAGGTACCACCACCAAACTGGCCTTCCAGTTTGTTAACCAGAACAATTCGAACTCGGCTGCTGCCACCAAGATCACAGGGATAAGGGAGGTACCACTGGCCTTCCAGTTTGTTAACCAGAACAATTCGAACTCGACTGCTGCCACCAAGATCACAGGGATAAGGGAGGTACCACCACCAAACTGGCCTTCCAGTTTGTTAACCAGAACAATTCGAATTTGGCTGCTGCCACCAAGATCACGGGGATAAGGGAGGTACTACCACCAAACTGGCCTTCCAGTTTGTTAACCAGAACAATTCTTACTTGGCCGTTGCCACCAAGATCACAGGGATAAGGGAGGTACTACCACCAAACTGGTCTTCCAGTTTGTTAACAAGAACAATTCTAACTTGGCCGTTGCCACCAAGATCACAGGGATAAGGGAGGTACTACCACCAAACTGGCCTTCCAGTTTGTTAACCAGAACAATTCGAACTCGGCTGCTGCCACCAAGATCACAGGGATAAGGGAGGTACCACCACCAAACTGGCCTTCCAGTTTGTTAACCAGAACAATTCTAACTTGGCCGTTGCCACCAAGATCACAGGGATAAGGGAGGTACTACCACCAAACTGGCCTTCCAGTTTGTTAACCAGAACAATTCTAACTTGGCCGTTGCCACCAAGATCACAGGGATAAGGGAGGTACTACCACCAAACTGGCCTTCCAGTTTGTTAACCAGAACAATTCTAACTTGGCCGTTGCCACCAAGATCACAGGGATAAGGGAGGTACTACCACCAAACTGGCCTTCCAGTTTGTTAACCAGAACAATTCTAACTCGGCTGCTGCCACCAACATCTTATCAATGTTTGAAGCAACTGACACATGTTGCAACATGACACATGTTTTTGGAAATTTTACAGAGCAACTGTCAGCACTACAGCAAAAGAAAACTATCAATGGAATTGTCCACCCATTACGTATATTATATTTTGGAGACACAGAGTGTCTTTGTAAAAGCAATGACACTGCAGAAAGCTTGGCCAACCAATGGAATAGCATGCTCATGTGGGGTCCTGTTTCGAATATCTAGTGCAGTCAGCTCGCATTTAAGGGGGTTAAATAAGAACAAGGTTGTCAACGTATTGCAACATGACACATGTTTTTGGAAATTTTACAGAGCAACTGTCAGATCAGCACTACAGCAAAAGAAAACTATCAATGGAATTGTCCACCTGTTACGTATATTATATTTTGGGGATACAGAGTATCTTTGTAAAAGCTTTGGGTACATGGGTTTTTGCCGGCAAAAATGGCAAAAACAAAAAAGTGATTTAAAGTTCAGTTTTTTTATCTCAAAACAAATTATTAAGTTACAATAATAATTTCCTGAGTGTAACAAGGCCAGATTTTGTTATTATAAGTAACATATTAAAAAGTTAAAGGCATGCGTTTTCATTGCTCAAGTGCATTTAACCTAAATGTGGCATATATCAAATTCAAAACTTTTTCATTTTAAGGATTTGATGAGACAAAAATATGTTGAATGATTCATTAAAAGTTTTGTGTTACTCTTTATGAGCTTTCTGTGTCACTTTATAATATTTGAGTGACTATATGTGAGTTTTTGCCATTTTTTGCCAATTTTGCCGGTTTAAACCAGGCCACTTTTTCGGCAAAAACAGATTTTTGCCGGCAAAAACCGAACCCTGAACCAAATGTATAAATTATACCTGGATACAGGGACTGGTTCTTTGTCAAACTTGTTTGTACAGTACTTGGCGCACAGATATATTCATTATTATATTCAGAAGAGAACCATCAATCACAGCACATTCTGTAGAGCCTACCATGAGTATACCTTCATGGAGGTAGAAAAAGAGTTGGTTAAAGGCGGGACAACATGGTGTGCCCTTCATGTAGCACAGATCAGCTGATGTGCCATATTGATGGCATACACAATCTATATTGTTACAAAATGCATCACAGTCTGGTCTCTCAGATAAGCCAAATGATGACAAATGTGTGAGTGTTGCTTCAGACCATCACCCTTGAGTCCTTTCATTCAGTCATGTCAAGATGTGATTTATCTATCTTCTAATGGACTGAAGCCGATGCCGAAACATGCATCACTTGCCATGGCAGTTCGTCATCTGACCGGATCAGCCCAACTCATTGGGGGACTAAATGGGTTTAGCCACTCAACATCACACACGTCGATCCACTTTGGAGCACGATACGGCATTGGCCAAGAAAGAAATTCAGAGTGGTGAGACCAACCATCACGTCTCCCGGAAAATGTTTTTACGACACTTGTTTGGGACAATAATGATTTTGGTGAGGAGACATTATCCGGAAGGGGAACAACGCACAATATCAAACAGTGCTATATGTGATAACAAGTTGGTCAATTTGGATGTAGGTGTGCTTAGAGATCTCACCAGTCTGCAGGAACTTTGACTACATAGGAACGAGTTGGCCATGCTGCAGGTGGGTATATTCAGTGATCTCATTAACCTACAGGAACTAATGCTATATGTGATAACAAGTTGGTCAATTTGGAGGTAGACCTGTGTACTTAGAGATCTCACCAGTCTGTACTGCAGCAACTATGGCTATATGGGAATCAGTTGGCCATGCTGCAGGTGGGTATATTCAGTGATCTCATTAACTAACAGAAACTAGTGCTATATGTGATAACAAGTTGGTCAATTTGGAGGTAGGTGTGTTTAGAGATCTCACCAGACTGCAGGAACTATGGCTACATAGGAACCAGTTGGCCATGCTGCAGGTGGGTATATTCAGTGATCTCATTAACCTACAGGAACTAATGCTATATGTGATAACAAGTTGGTCAATTTGGATGTAGGTGTGCTTAGAGATCTCACCAGTCTGCAGGAACTTTGGCTATATGGGAATCAGTTGGCCATATTCCGTGATCTCATTAACCTACAGAAACTAGTGCTATATGTGAAAACAAGTTAGACAATTTGGAGGTAGGTGTGTTTAGAGATCTCACCAGACTGCAGGAACTATGGCTACATAGGAACCAGTTGGCCATGCTGCAGGTGGGTATATTCAGTGATCTCATTAACCTACAGGAACTAATGCTATATGTGATAACAAGTTGGTCAATTTGGATGTAGGTGTGCTTAGAGATCTCACCAGTCTGCAGGAACTTTGGCTATATGGGAATCAGTTGGCCATATTCCGTGATCTCATTAACCTACAGAAACTAGTGCTATATGTGATAACAAGTTAGACAATTTGGAGGTAGGTGTGTTTAGTGATCTCACCAGACTGCAAGAACTGTAGCTATATGGTAACCAGTTGGACATGCTACAGGTAGGTTTGTTCAGTGATCTCATTAATCTATAGACTAAATGGATATCAAAGTGAGTAGGCATGATCAAGAATTTGAGGAGGAATGTCCAACTGTGGAAACCTCTGCAAAAACAAGTTGGTCATGAAAAAGATATAAGAACTGTACCCTTCGCCTCAGTAAGAATACTGCACAGAAGTTGATAGTGCTGGTACTCCAAAGACAGAAAGTCACATATGAATTTCATACATCTGGAGCAACTGCATCTACTTCTACATTACATTATCAACAGACACTTCATACACAATTTTTTTGACTCAGGAACACTATTATTTCCTCCGATTGGATTACAACTTACTTTTAGTCATATCATTGGTCCAGTTAAGATGTAGCTAAAGCTGTTGTAACCCTCACACTCCCAGCTCAACCTTCTGCAACCATCGCTACTGCCAATCCATTCAACTTACTGACTGATGAAAAACCTAATACGATTAATCCTTCAGCCCACAGCATTTCATGAATGACCCCCGATAGACATACATCCCCTTCACCAAGCCTATCTAGATTTACCCCGCCTAGTAAAGGTACACCAAAGTAACCCAGCACTAAACAACACCCTGCAGCCAGTGCATCAAATCCTGAGAAACCATGTCCACAAATCCTGATTTTCACCAATTCAAATTGTAAACGAATAGATGAACAACGGTTTTATAAAGGTAGGACAGTGAAAGTGTAAGCTAAAAGTGAAGCTACAATGGCTGATGTAAAGGAACTTGTGACAAACTGTGAATTTGATAGACCCAAGCTCGTCATTTTGCAAGACTGGACTAATAACATCAGACGGAATCAGTTGAGGATTGTAAAGCAAAGGCAAGATCACTTATTAATGCTACACTGCAAAAATGTCCATCTGCACACATCACAATTTCTGGAATTCTACCAAGACTAGTCCCCCTAACCAGCTGCGAATGTAGTGAGTGGGGAAGTAAAGAAACATGAAATTCAGGCTTTCTTGTTTATTGCTACATGTTGTTTCACTTTGGTTTTGCAGATATCAAAAACAGATTGGTATCTTTGAAGATATACATGTAAATATATCAGAGCTACTTGACCACCTCATGCTGCACTGCACACCAGACAATCACCAAACTTTCATTGATTATGTGAACCAATTTCATGAGAAGCGATTTTACAGTCTTACTGAACAAGAAGAAATCATGAAGTTGAACTCGATTGAAAATGACTCAAATACTCAAAGCAAAAAACCTGTAAAATACACAGAATGCCTGAAATTTCAAAATGTTGTCATTCTAGATTTTTTGAAGAGAACATGAAGGAGAACATCAACACTATATTCACATCACAACGGCCTTTAGAAGCACCAACTCCTATTATGAAGAAGATTGCAGCATCCATTGTGCATTTAAATCATGCTGTGGGTCAGCTACTGCATTGTCCCATGTCATTTTGGCAACACCTTAACTACCTGAACTCGATTGAAAATGACTCAAATACTCAAAGCAAAAAACCTGTAAAATACACAGAATGCCTGAAATTTCTAAATGTTGTCATTCTAGATTGTCAGTCCAAACATCTAATTGAAGTTAGGGTTAGGGTTGGGGCTAGGGTTAGGGTTAGGGTTGACATCTTTTTTAATTAGATTTTCGGACTGACGGGGGTTCGGATTGACGGTGTTTTAGACTGACGGGTGTACCACTGCAATAATATTAGATGAACTCATAGTATGAACTTTATACTTCATTTACACATCATACCACTAGCTACTAGCCCAGTGCCACGCCCACCTACTCTAACACTTGCTACATTGAACTAGACCATGGAGCATCATAGAATGAACTAGATACCTACATATGCTATAACATATCTGTGTGTGCTGTGTCACTTCTTGAGTAATGATACCTTCACTCTAACTACAAGATATATCATGGTAGAAGCAGGAAGTACTGTTAATGAAGAGTGCTGTTCACGACGTTTGTAGTAAAGCAAAGACAGAGCCTTCACTCTTCAGGAGAACTGATATGGTTTCATTCATTGAGTGGCCATATGAAGCACGAGAGAGGGAACTTAAAGGAAAGGCACCCACCCTTCTCATGCTCCTCAGAGCAATAGCGTAGGGCAAGCAAGCAATGGCAAGATCAAAGAAAACTTATGCCAACATTCTGCCTGGTATACTGGCAGGTGCAAGAACTCTGCTGTACCAACCAAAGGAGCAGTCAAATGAATGTACACACAATGCTTACAGGACTCATTCTAAAGCTTGCAAATGCAGACAGTCTCGTGTTCGCCCGTCTACATTCTAGAGGTTTGTGCACTGCATACAGCAGTTTTATTGAAGCAAGAGGAACTAGGTAAAGATCATGACAAGCCAGTTTTTGACTGGGCTCTGCAATTTGCTACAGTAGTGAAGCAGCAGCCAATGCTCTCCTGAATCAAGACACCCAGGATAAGCGGTGGTTGTTGGTGACAACTTTGACTTCAATGTAAAGGCATGACACATGACGACAACTTTCCAGAGAAAGGGGTATCATTTGTTCAATGCATTAGCAATTAAGAATCCTGTATCGTGTTTTCACCTTCAAGATTCCACATCTGTATCTAATCCGGACACCATTAGTGTGATGGAATTCCTGCCGAGTGCTGAAGGTGAGACCAAACTAAGGGATGTGTTGTGTGTATTAGCGGAACGCATCATCACAGAACATCTGCCCAAACTGAAATGCATGGCCAAGTACATGTACTTCCCAGTGCATATACAACACAGATACCCCGCAGAGGCCAAACAGAAATCCGAAGTTGTATAGCACTTGTCATGTCTTTATCCCTGTGCATGCAAATTCCAAAAACTGAAACGACCATGCAAATATTGTAAGTACACAATAAGCAACGGCAACTATCAGGTACGTATCAGGTACGGCAGCACATGGTTCCGAAGAAAAGGATAATGGCTGTTGCCACAATAAGAAAGGACAGCTTGCATGAAGTGAACATGCAAAAAAATGCAGGCAGCTAGGAGCCAGTAAGACAGAGGGAACAGAGAGGGGAAGAAAGAGACCAAACCATCGTATAATTACTTGTGCAAAGGCTGCTATAATTAACAAGCCCGTTATAATTAACATGCCCGATGAGCGTTATAATTAACATGCCCGATGAGCGTTATAATTAACATGCCCGATGATGAGCCCACTCCCCCCAGCAGAACGGACTCTGTTATCATCGACATCCCTACAAGTAATGTATTTAGTGCTTTGGAAGTTGAGGACATGCCTGATGAAGATTTCCCACCCCTTCCCCTTCCCTCTCCAAATCCTACTACCGTTGCTTCAAGTACATGTAGACGCACTTCAAAACATACTCAAAGAACGGCCAGTAGTGAATGTGTTATCAACATGCCTGATGCAGCATCAATTTCTAGTTTTTCTATGCCAACACTTGAAGCTTCAACTACTACACAGAAATCAAGACGCCCACGACACACCGTTCTAATTCTGGGGGATTCAATCCCCAAATACCTTGATGAAAGAAGAATGTCGCAACGCCTCAATGTTGTAAATGAATGTATTCCAGGCAGCAGAATTGAAACTTGGATTAGATTAGCACCATCATACATTAGGCAGTACAATCCCTCCTCAGTTATTGTCCACTGTGGGACCAATAACATTCGGACTACCCTCCCACAAGAATGCCTTGCCGCGCTTACAGAACTTATTCATGGAATTAAGCAGATTGACTCGCAGATCTCTATCGCCATATCTTCGCTAACTATACAAAAACACAAAGGACGCTATGCCTGGATTAAGGAATTCAACTCCAGATTATTTGAGACATGTGAACATTTAAATCTGAACTATATTGACAATAGCAAAATTATTCATAGGCATTTTGCAAAGGATGGCATTCATTCATTTTGACATGGAATTTTTATCTCTACAGTAAATCAGTTTTTCTTGAAACAAAAAATTCTCACATTGTTGAAGACAATCATTGAGACAGTGCAGGACAATGCCAATAAGTTTAATTCCCATTTCCAAATATATTCACATTAAATACTACAATCTTGGAAATAAGTCTTGGAACGCTTGCATGTAAATAACGGAAAACTGTCAACCCCTTTCCCCAATGCAATGTTCAGAAATGCCAATGTCTATATAGCGGTTTCCCAATGTGTCCAACATTGATTGATGGGGAGTGGGAAAGGGTAAATCATTGCTGTAGATGTCATGTTTGTTCCCAAGCACACCATCATTTCCATGATCATTAGAAATTCTGCATGGAATTTACATGCTGCAGGTGGGTTTGTTCAGTGATCTCAATAACCTACAGTAGCTAGTGCTTTATGATAACAAGTTGGTCAATTTGGAGGTACATGTAGGTGTGTTTAGTGATCTCATCACCAGACTGCAAGAACTACGGCTACATAGGAACCAGTTGGCCATGCTGCAGGTGGGTTTGTTCAGTGATCTCAATAACCTACAGAAGCTAGTGCTATGTAAGTTAGACAATTTGGAGGTAGGTGTGTTTAGTGATCTCACCAGTGCACCAGACTGCAAGAACTGTGGCTATATGGTAACCAGTTGGTCATGCTGCAGGTGGGTTTGTTCAGTGATCTCATTAACCTACAGAAGCGTGTGCTACAAGATACAAGTTATTAAATTTGGAGGTAGGTGTGTTTAGTGATCTCACCAGACTGCAAGAACTGTGGATATATGGGAACCAGTTGGCCATGCTGCAGGTGGGTTTGTTCAGTGATCTCATTAACCTACAGGAACTAGTGCTATGTGATAACAAGTTATTACATTTGGAGGTACATGTAGGTGTGTTTAGTGATCTCCCCAGACTGCAGGAACTGTGGCTATATGGTAACCAGTTGGCCATGCTGCAGGTGGGTTTGTTCAGTGATCTCATTAACCTACAGAAGCGTGTGCTACAAGATACAAGTTATTAAATTTGGAGGTAGGTGTGTTTAGTGATCTCCCCAGACTGCAAGAACTGTGGCTATATGGTAACCAGTTGGCCATGCTGCAGGTGGGTTTGTTCAGTGATCTCATTAACCTACAGAAGCGCAGTGCTACAAGATACAAGTTATTAAATTTGGAGGTAGGTGTGTTTAGTGATCTCCCCAGACTGCAAGAACTGTGGCTATATGGTAACCAGTTGGCCATGCTGCAGGTGGGTTTGTTCAGTGATCTCATTAACCTACAGAAGCGTGTGCTACAAGATACAAGTTATTAAATTTGGAGGTAGGTGTGTTTAGTGATCTCCCCAGACTGCAAGAACTGTGGCTATATGGTAACCAGTTGGCCATGCTGCAGGTGGGTTTGTTCAGTGATCTCATTAACCTACAGAAACGTGTGCTACAAGATAACAAGTTATTTAATTTGGAGGTAGGTGTGTTTAGTGATCTCACCAGACTGCAAAAACTGTGACTATATGGGAACCAGTTGGCCATGCTACAGGTGCCACCGTGAAGCAGAGCGATATACACAAGAAAGCAAAGGGTATGAAGGCTAGGTCAGCATCTATTAGTGATTTCATTGCCAAAACCAGAATCGGTCAGAGCTTCCGAATATTAAATTCATGATGATAGGGATGACCACATTTGTGGGAGCAACTTTCTTCCCAAGTTCTTTACCTGCACCATGTGTATTAACCTGCCAGTCCCATGCATAGAATACCAGCATTTTCACTGAGAAGTTGAAGACAAGGTGACAGGGCTTATCAAAAGTAATTGGTGTGATCTCTTTCAAATTGCCCTTGACATGAAAAAGGTATTCTGAAGCCATGATGTTGAGCTATCTTAGGAAACCTAACCATTCACAAGACTGGAAAATTTGCACTTTAATTGAAAGAAAAATTGAATTATTTTTATGAAAAATCACTGTCTGATTTGCAACCAATATGAGACAAAATATTTTATACAGTTCTCAAATGTTTGCATCTTTTTGGAATGTATGACTGTTAAACACAATATTTTCTAATTCAAATATAAATAAAGTTTTAGTATTTTTACATAATATATACACAAACTTTCAAGAACCACAATTATACAAATTGATCCTTTTGATTAGTAACAAAACAGAGTAAACATGGACAGTGCAATTTCTCATTCCATACAGTAAATGTGACACAATTTGCTACATGGGAGCCAAAAGAGGCAGTTTTGAAAATTGAGTTACTATAATCATTACCTTATTCAAACATTAGGATATCATATACTGAAAACACCAAGGGTCTAGCATATTTGGTTTTAAAGTTTTATGATGTCTATATTCTTATGTATTCAATTGTTTCCTCCGTATTTTATCTCAATTTAAAATTTGCTGCCTTTGGCCTCCATGGACCAGACTGTGTCACATATTATGAACATAGAAGTGAATGTTGCACTTTATAACTTTTGTACTCAAAGAGGCTACTTGATTTCACCTCAAGTTTGGTAGTGACATACATGTAGCTGCATATTTCACAGCTGGTTGGCGTATCGAATTGAGCATGTCGTCGTTAGGCAGGAAAAACCTCCTATGGGCTTTTGGCCCCTGAACATGTTTAAAACAAAACTGCCAATAGGTTACATATGAGGTTTTGATTTAAACATGTTCAGGGGCCAATGACACATAGGAGGTTTTTCCTGCCCAACGACGATGTGCTAACATAATTCCGTAGGGCATGGCATATACGCGCGCATAAAGCACATTTTTGTCAGCATGCTTACAGCGCAACCAAGGAAAGGCACTGATCTCACTGCCAAAACTCAAGGTGAAGTGAAGTACAATCAGGGCATGTTTGTGAGTCTCTCCTGGAGGATAAAATTGTGTACCTCCAACATAATATTTTACCATGCATCCAGACAAGTTCATTATAAAGTGTGAGCTTCTATGGGATCTGCGTAAGTGTTATAACGTTGTCTGCATCACATATTCTCCTATCTCAAAATGCTGCCTTGTGTACCTTTTTAATTATTGTCATCGATGCAAAGTTAACAGGATATATTACTTTTGTGGTAATACCAGAATATGTGACACGATCAAGGGAAATGAGTCGGATGTCGCTAATATTGATTTTGAGATATTGGCAAAGAAAGTGTTAAAATTCTTTTGTTTTATGTTGTTTTCAGCGATTGATAAATTGGCGTAACTTCAGAAAGAAAAGTCGTATCAACATGGGGTTTTCAGTTTCTGAAAGCCCTAAATGTCCTCTTTAGAAACATGTGTAAAACTCATTTTCGACCAGGGCCAACATGTCACATACCGTATTTAAATCGAATAAACGCCCCGAGGCGTTATTTTCCCAAGGGGGGGCGTGTTTATTAGAGGTCATTTTAGCACGACAATTCCCGTTAAAATCATTAGGTAAGCTTAAGGCCAGAGTAATGGAAGACACATTCGTTCACGCCCGAATTTGAGATTTCTTGATATTTATCAACACTAAGATGTATTCTTTCCCTTGAAACTGATAAAATACAACTTGCTAATATTTACTCGTATTTTTGCTTGATTTGTTTCACTCTTTTCAACTCTAAAAAGTCACATGGCTCAAGACAGCTTAGTAAATTGGCGGAAATAATGAGTCAGTAATGCTTGAATCGCGAAATATTTTGATTACGCTGCGATTCGCTTAGCGTGACGCCGCAACTCTGCGCGTATGTCCAACGCAGTCTAGGCGCATTCGGTTTGTTGTTCACGCCAGCAAATGTGGTGTAAACAAAAAAATTTGCAGTCAAAATGCCACTTAGATTTTTTAATTATTTTGAATTTTGGCGCACTGAAAGCAGACATTATAGATTTATTGGTGCAAAAAGATGCATATTTAGACCATGCACCAGATACAGCTTTTGCAAGCGTGAAAGTCTTACCGTTTTAAAATATAAGGACATTTTGTGCATAATTTTGACATTTTGTTACTAAAACGTCAATTTCTCAGAGTTCACTTTTGACAATATTGCACGATTTTTGTGACAAGATAACTCGAAAAATATGCAAGCAAAAGGTAAAGTTTTTGCACTATCGTTTAGAGTACATCAAAGCCTAGGGAAGGTTTTCTCATTTTTTCAAAATATTTGTTTTAAACAAAAATATACACCATTCTGTGCAATTTTTAGCTTAATAGAGTGACAAAATTGCTTTTTTCACATGTTTTTTTTTTAATATTTCAAAAAAAAGAGACGAATTTCAAAAAAATAAAAAAAACCTTCCCTAAGTTCATGTCTCTTCTTTATGAAAAGCTAACTGAATTTTTTTACTCGAATGGATTTTTTTTCTAAGTTGTCACAAAAAATTGAGATAAAAAGTGAATTTTTGTGATTTTTTCAAAAACTCGAGATTTTTGAACAAATCTGACGTCACCATGGGATTCCTTGACTCACTTCCTTTCCAAAAATGTATAGTTTTATATACTTTTGACATACAATTCAGAAATAATGATGCTCGAAAAGGTCCATGTTCCCTCCCATTACACTGGCCTTAAGTCACGCTAAAATGATGAACTATGAACTTTTGACACTGACTTTTGGTTCACTTCCGGGTTTCGGATGCAGATTTTCGCCATTTATTGCTGCTATTATGGACCATGTGAGCAACTTGGTAAGCTTACTACACAAGATAGCATGGAAATATCGAATTTTTGAAACATCTTGGTTGAAAAAAAAAAGTGGTGGGGGCGTTTATTTGAGGGGGGGTTTATTTGAGGGGGGGACTATTTGACTAAATACGGTATTACAATCCCATGTCCATTCCTAAAAGAAAGAAGCCTGCTGAAATATAAAATAACAAAAACAGCAATGACAATAAAAATTACACTAGGCAGCCTTTTGAGATACGTCATCATACAACAGCGAAGCGGACAATGATATGTTCTAAAATTTTGCAACACTCGCACTTTAAAATACCAATTATCGTTCAGGTTCAGACCTTTGCCAGCAAAGGTGACAGGAACGCTATTTTCCCACATGAGAAATAATTCCGACTATATGAGTCCATGCTCCCCTGGTCTAACCTCATTACCTCAAGGGTAAAGCCATGATTTCTCTGTGATACGGAAAAATGGAAAAATTCACGGAATTCAGGGTTTGCTCACAGAAATTTGAAAATGCCACAAAATAGTGAAAAATTTGTAAAATGTGTTGATTTGCAAAAGAAAACAAAGAAAAGTGATAATTTAGCAGTAATCAACCATTAAACAATCAATTCTAGCATTTATTCTAGGCCAACGATGCAAGATTCTGGCCATACAGCTATCGGAAGTACACACAAGACAATTGATGATGCTGAATTTTAATGGGGATGTTGAGGGGAGACTACAGTATAATTATGTAAGACAAATTACACTTTTAAAAACATGCTTGTATTCACTTTTCAGTGCTTTATATAATGTAAAACGGAAAATCACAGAATCGTCCAATTGTAACACGGAATTTAAATTTTGTAACACGGAAAAATCGTGGCTTTACTCAAGGAATTAGTGTAACAAGGCTCCATCTAAACTGCTCAAATAAAGAAAGTCCGCAGTCATATAACCCGTCCTACACCAAACCCTGATCGTGTTATGAACATTTAATTGATAAAGTCGTGTGCAGAATCTTGTTAGCTCCAACTTGATACCAAATTTGCCACCAAAAACTCTAAATTCAGAGAGATTGAGACCAGTATATGAAATTTGGTGCATTTTCAAAAGTTGCAAATTAAAAATGGACCACGCGGAGCTGTAGAGGTGAATGGCACAGCCGACCATTGACATAGCCCGAAACAACCGCTAGGGTCATATCGATCGCATCGTGCCCTAGTATTCATCAGTAAAGCACTGTAGCAATCCATGCGTTTCAAATTAACAATTGAATAAAGCGCGCACTTGGGATAGTCGACATGGGTTCATCGTGGGCAAGCAAGCTTGACCACATTGCCACGCTAAGCAATTTCGACCGCGTTATCGTTTTGATTTGCAACTTTTGAAAATGCACCAAATGCCATAAACTGGTATCAGTCTTTGTCACTTTTGAGTGTTTGGTATCAAATTTGGTATCAAATTAGAGCTAACAAGATTCTGCACACAACTGTATCAATCAAATTTTCATAACAAGATCAGGTTTTGGTGTAGGGCGGGTTACATGACTGCGGACTTTCTTTATTTGAGCAGTTTATAATAGCTGCCATGTGTCATACGTGTACACTGCAGAATGCAGAAACTGTCAAATGTCTATAGGGCAGCTATTGCAGATAGGGCATCCTGTACTAACCTACCTACCTGAATGGGTGACTCCATTTGAAATCTACACCCCCTGTGTGGGAGGGTCAAGTAATGTCTTCCATAGGGGGTGTATGGATTTCAAGTGGAATAGCCCATTGCTACAACTGCTTGTGTGATTCAACCGCAAAGTGTGCAATTCCATCTGTTTCACAAAGAGATTCAACCCAAAGAGACCAGACCAAATTTCTGTGTCACTCATACTTATAATCATGCACCTGGTAAACTTCTATTTGAACCCTGTGCTTGTTTGTATTGTACGAGTTGTATTGTACGAGCGTTGTGCCAATAATACGCACTAAGTGCTACATGCGCAGACCATTGTAATGCTTAAGCTTAATGATGCAAATTTTCATTCAATTCCAGGATCTTGCTGATAAATCCCAGAGGAACTTGCCATGTATGACCAGCCAAGATGTATTTAACATCTACAATCAAAGAAATAAATAGTTGGCACACTTTGACAATATGTTGGAACTATTCATTGCTGCTCTGAGAGTTCGGTGAAATTAGTATAACTATGTTTGATGAGAAGTACAAACCTTCCCCTCCTTTCCTCTTCACCTCCCCCCCATTCCACCTCAATCAATGTTGGGGGACTGGAGAGCCCAATGTCAAAACTGCTTTCATCAACATTGAATTGGGGGGAGAGGGGCAGCGATTTACGGTTATTATGCCAGAGTGTGCCAACATTAATTTCTTTGATTGTAGCATTACGCACATACATTGCTGAGTTGGTATTCTTTGGGTCTAATCTCATTGCTATATATAGTGTCCAATCTTAGCTAACTTGGCTTCAGCATGTCCTATATTGCCAGCCAAGCTAGAGAAGAATGTACTCTTTGGTATGGGGTGAAATAAGGCAAAGCCCTAATTAACTGCATACTACATACAAAAATATCATTCTTCCTAGACCAGGGTCATGAAGGTGCACTGCTGATTATCTTTTCCTGTTGTAGCACCTTCATTGCCAAATCTACCTTCTTTTTCAGCATGTCCGGTTGTTGCAGAAGCTCTCGTAGATCTTGAACGCTCATTTCTAGTAACATTCCTGTGAAAAGAACAAATACCACACACTTATGTTAGGGGCTGTGCAATAATTATGAGCCCGGGGAGGGGGGGGAGGGGGAAGAAATTTTTGGCGAGCGAAGGGGGGGGGGACAAGCAATTTTTGGCAAGCCGAGAGGGGGGGCAAGCGATTTTTGGCACACATTTGAATAAAACGCTCTACAAAGCCTTAGGAAAACAGTACGGAAACGCTTAAATATGTAAATTTTCCTGCTCGCTTCACTCTCAACGTACATCTAGACCATAATGAGGTTTGCAAATTTGGATCCCAAAAATTTGGCATGTTCGAGGTGGGGGGAAGATTTTTATGGACTGGGAGGGGGGGAAACAATTTTGGCAGACCGAGAGGGGGGGGCAAGCGATTTTTGGCGCGAGCCGTTTGAAATTTTACCCCGGGAGAGCTCATAATTATTGCACAGCCCTTATGTGAATAAATTTTGATTTCAAATGCAAAGTTTATTATTTTTTACCGACTAGTGTTTAAAAGCAAAACAAGGATTCCATGTGTACACACAGGTCTCTTTTATTTCACAAGGGGTCATTGGACTAAGAAAGTGCTACACATCCATGTTTCTAATAAAAAAATAAAAAATATTCCAATTAGGCGTCCATTTGACCTGACCAGGCAGTATCAGTATAGAACCTATCCAATACTATGTCACCCGTCCTGGTTGTGGAATCGAACAAGAGACCTGTCCCTCTGCCACTTGATGAACATGACTGAATCCCTTTCAACAACGAAAACAAGCTAAAGATCATCAAAAATGATAATCAGGGACGAATACAAGTACTGACATAATTTCCTGAAACTGATTTAACATTTCCTGAAAATGTGTATTTCCCTATACTTTGTACAGAGAATATCCAAGCAAAGTTTTCTGCAATCAGGAAATTTCCTGAAGATTTGCATCGCTGGATTATTTCATGAGCAACGTCAGGTATTCATTGCCATTCAACAAGATCAATGATTTCTGTGTTGGTGTCAGCAATAAAACTACAGAATAATTAGCCACTTCCTCCAAAATAATGAACTCAACATTTAAGTTTCAGACACGATGAATTTTACGCGCTCACACATATACATGAGTGTTTCTATTTTTTATTCTAGAACTTCTTGGTTACCTGTTATTTTGGGGGCTAATTCTCCATGTTGTTGTGTTTCTAGAACATATTGCTAATTTACCTGTTATTTTGGGTGCTAATTCCCTCTGTTGCAGTGCAACCAAGTTGTATAATTCTTCTCCAATTTCTTGCTTTTCTTCTTCTTTGTCCGTTACTTTACCACATGTACTGCAAAAAGAAAAATTTAAAAATATGCATTAAATTCAACATTTCAGTAGTTATGGAAACTAAATTACAAACATTTCCATTTGGCATTTAAATCAATTTTATTGACTCCAGAACCTATGTATTATCCTTAAATTGACATGAATTCTGTAAGGCCAAAAAAAAAGGTTTGTCTCAAAGCTTGCGCGCGCATTTGTAAAATCGCGCGATTTGAAAAAAAAAAAAAAAAAAAATCAGACTTTTTTCTCAAAATACCATAAAAATACCAAGTCGGGAATAAAAAATCGCATTTCGCATTTGTTTTCAAACCACTAGTGAGCTTTGAGACAAACCTTTTTTTTATGGCCTAATCTCATTGGTCAAACACCACATCGATAAAAAATCTGTATTACCTGCATAGGGCATACGACAACACATCAGCCAGAGAAATTTTCCGTAAAACCTGCAAATTCCTCACAAGTTATTCCAGGACTGCTATTAAAAGCAAGGAATATATTGGACTACTTTAGGTACGATTACCCCACTAAAATCCTTCATCAAATTAGAGTCTACCAACGTGTCAAAAAATATAGAACTCATGTTCACTCAGGGATAAACTTATTACCCCTACTCTGATTGTTCTCATGAAATACAGGAAAATATCTTTGGCCTGATGGCTTCATGGAAAACGGCACAAATTGTAGATATTTTCCTGTATTTTGTGCACAAGCAGGGAGTAAGCAATAATATTATTTGTATTCAGACTTCAATTGTATTATACCTCTTTACTTTGTCATGAGTTAGTGTTCATTCAGAGAAGATAATCTTACACTTCCCACAATGCATTTCTTCCAGTTCAATTTTCTGACCTGATTTGCTATCTAGTTCAACATGGCACAAACAAACTTGTCCCATTGGCACTGTACAACTCTAAGAATAAAGGAGCTGTGGTAGCTGTGTGGCACCATTTACATGTGAATTATATTATGCCAAACAACCACAGATGCTAGCCAGATCAACCAGCATAAATAGCGCCTCATTAAAATGACATCACATGACATTCCATGCACCTCTGCATTGGCTCAATGCATACAAAATTTTCAAAACTGAAAACATGCAAGTTTCATTCTTCTAGAACTCGAGTTAAAAATTAAACTGGGGGTCCAGCTATTTTGAATCTAGCAGATGAAAGTTTATTGTAAATGCCTGTGTGTGAATTTGTGCTGCCCAGTCCCATCTTCATGTTGCCCGGAAGCAATATGCGCAAGGATTTCCCCCCTAAATGTTCAGATCCCATGCATGTGATTGGTCAGTTCTGTGCATGTGATGAGTGCATCAGTGCATTCAGTGCCAAACTAATTTGCATACCTTATAGTTGTGTTAGTAGTTTGTATGTGCATGGGTGGATAGTGATAAAAAGTACCTCAACAAACAGAGCACATCTGGACCTTGCAAAATCTGTTTATTTCTTGACTATCAACCCATTTAACCAGTTTATTCTCAAAATATAAACAAAGGAAACCTAGTAATGGAAGTGTCCTTTGAATAAATGGGGTAATGTATCATATTGCAAGGGATTCTGGGAAGGGTATTAGATATCTTCCCTGGTGTTCATTATCATTAGTTAATTAGTAAGTGTTCTGTAAATAAATGGTATGGATATAATGTTGCTACCAAACAGTACCTGTACACTTAGGGATATCCTGAGGGGAAATTAGTCAAGTGTTAAATCAACAGTGTTTGAAATAATTAAGTCCTTGTCCTCTTGTCCAGAAATGGAAGTGTCCTTTGATGAAATGAGGTAATGTATAACATTGCAAAGGATTCTGGGAAGGGTAAGATATCTTTTCTGGTGTTCATATATCATTAGTTAATTAGTAAGTGTTTTGACATGGATATTATGTTAACACCTGTACACTATAAATATGTCTAGGGAGAGATACCCTTGGTGTGAGTTAAGGTCAGTTCATACTACGCCGCAATTGCATTGCAGTGAGGTGTGTTGATGCACTGCACTATACTGCAAAATACTACATTGCGATATCGCAATAAAGTTAAATACATTTTAACTCGAAAATGCGACGAGTTGCGTTGAGTTACGGCAGAAACTAATCGATATATCAGCAACACAATGCAACGCAAAGCAATTGTGGTGTAGTATGACCGGACCTTAAGTCACATGTTAAATCAGCAGTGTTTGAAATACATGTAAGCACAAGTTTGTCCTTGAGTCGAGAAATAACATCCACAACTATGATGAGCCACGCACTAGTCTGATGGAAATTACTGTGACATGAAATGTTTCAATATCACAATCTTCAGTGTTCGCTTTACCAAGGGGTTGACAGTGATTCGCCGATTCTCCAAATTTGGCCAAATTTGGGCGCCACGGTATGCTAGACAGAAGTTGCCGGAATCACAAATTTGGTACCAGCATGGGCGCCGCCATCTTGGGAAAAGGGGTGCTGGCGACTGTCGACTGACGGTCGCCAGCACCCCAACGCTACCAGCAGCTCCCAGCACCATGACTACGCCGTAACAGCACGCGTTCCCGACTGTCAATCATCAAGGGTCAATCACCTCGAACTTGACAACGATATCTGAATAGACTATTGCCAAGTCTTACACGTGTAGGCGCGAAATTAAGGTTAATTTTTGTGATTGAAACAGTATTTATCTTGTATAAATCTTGGTCTGGAGAGTGGGATTGTTGGTCGATTTGATGTATTTAAATAGATTAAGTTAATGGATGCGCTAAAAATATTATTAAAAGTATTAAAACAGCTATTCAACATTTGAAAAAATACGCTGTTGCAGGCTTGAAAAGGTCTAACCTTGGTTGCAGCAAGCCGTGATTTTCACGGGTAATTTTATTTCTTGAACGCTGGCTACGGGCGCGATGCAGCCGGTAGAAATCGCGGTAGTGTTCCAGGCCTACGCGATGGCAGGGTAATGGCGGCATCCATAGTTTTATTACATTTATCTTCGAGTGACGCTTCCCAATCTTTATTTATTCCCTGGCTTTACCTTATCTCAATCACATGTTTACTGCAGCACACCGACATCGCCTGGTTATTTGGTGCAGCAGAGATACTAAAATAAATACCCGGGATCGATTCGATACACGTGAATTGCTATGCACGATTTTGATATCAGACGAAAATCTTTGGATACCGGGGTAGAAAATGATGAATATCTCCTGTAAATGATTTCGTCTCAAGAAACCAGATCTGGTCTCATACACTTGAAAATATGTGTTGATCAGATATGATAGTCGTTAGCTTGCATCTTGAGAAAAGGCTGTGCGTCTTGAACTCAAAATCTGACCAAAATTCTAATTTTATATTGCGTTGGTCCTGTATGGACTACAGTGCGCAGGCTATAGCTGCACTCACTACTCCAGTGGAGGCAGTATGACCATTGACCGCAATGTCGTATACAAGCTTACTCACACAGCGAGAAATCAATTACCCCGGCTATTGTCAGTAGCCTTAGTCGGGTCACTTGGCTAATTATGCGTCTCATAAGGTCGGAATAAAATGGCCATGTGTGGCTATGGATTCAACCTACCATGGCGATTCCTACCATGAAGATATCGGGGCGATGACACTGTGTGCTGTGATATCAGCTTGTTCAGTTCTGAATATTTTTCACTACCAATTTCACCGAGTTAACCAATGATTGCAGGGGCTTTCAGACAAACTATTAAATTAAGATGGCCTTATGTTGAAATTAGGCTATTCCAGTTGAAACCCATACACCCTCTATAGAAGATGTGACCTCCATATTCTGCACAGGGAGTGCAAATTTCAAACAGGGTTACCTGAATGGGTGACTACATTTGAAATCTACACCCCCTGTGTGGAAGATTAAGGTCATGTCTTCCTTAAGGTTACACGAAAAACGATAAAAAAGCGATAAAAAGACGATAAAGTTGTTCTCTAAAACCGCTTTTCTCAGCAATCAAACATCGCAGTGAGTCAAATGTTGGTGCATGGATGTATCTTAACATTATTTTTGTGTGTTTATACAAATTTTAGAATCCGCTTTGAAAATCCTCCGCTTAAATCATTTTTACGCACCAGGTTCACATGATCAAAAACACGTTCCATGCAGTTTTTTTCAAATATTCGCTCCGTATAAAACCATGCCGAGTGATTGTTTTCCCTTTTTTGTATTGTACTACAAATTGACCAAAGAAATAATGTTGCCATGGGGAAGAACCAAATACAGTACCGATTAAATTTTATTTGCCCGTTTTTGGGAACAATTTTCGAGAATCTTGTACCACAAAACACTGTTATGTTACATTATCGATATCTGGATTGTGGAACGTTAATTTTGATTTCTAACTGCCTACATTATTTCTCAAAAGTATGTCGATTCCTTTAACGTTTGAATTTCACTCCAAATTTAAGCTACTTTTGCAAAAATCGAGGTTTTTCGCCATCGATACCTCCAACATTTACAGCGGTGATGAGATTGTTTATCATAAGAGCCTGGTATGCACTATTCCATAATAGTCAGTTTGAGATCAATCGATTTCACAGGTCCCTCAGCAGCTCAATCGGTTAGCGTGCCGAACTCACGTTCGACTATATGATACTATAGTTTTGAGCTGGAAAACTTTGGTACGTGTTCGAGTCCCTATGTGGTCCATTCCATTCCATCTATTTTATTTTATTTTTCTCTCTCACTTTTTTCTTTTTTTTCTTGTTCGCTTTTTCTTTCTGACTGCAGCGATTGATTGTTTTTGCCCGTTTTTTTCCATTATATAATTCAGGAATTTTTAGGCTATACTAGTCTAATAGGCGCGAAATATATTTTTACAAATTAGATTAACAAAATATTGGTTGTTGGTTTTGTTACTGTTGTTGTAGTTATTGTTGTAGGCCTATATTGCATAATCAGGGTATAAAATAAACATACTAGGCCTATTATAGCCTAGAAGCATTGATTTATTTCACGACAGATATCATCCAGGATAATTTTAAAATTGAAAATTTAGAAAATCCAAAAGAAAATTGCCGAAAACGGCTGCCCACAATCACCCACCCCCCCATCAGCCCATATGGTCCTATCATGGTCGCCCCTTTCCTATATATCCCTGCAACATATAGGATGACTCACGAGCCGCGGTTTGTCCGTGGCCCTAGTTCAGATTGATACGCTATTGTTCGCGTGAGTTCATTCTTTTCTGCATGGCTGTTTCCATTATTAACTTACGCCCCTCTGGAATCAAGCCTTGAAAATCAATTGTATTTAACCTTAAGGGGTGTGTGTATTCTAAGTGGAACAGCCCATTAATGACAGCCATTCACATGCTTGGGTTTTTGACAGACATGTTTTACACAACGCCATAGATGCAACCTAGCTTGCAATTTGCACATTTTCTTTCTATCAATACAATCAGGAACATCTTGGATCTTTCATAAAAAATGAAATGCATCAAACTTCAACTATATCATAATACTAATCATGGCGTGTCCGTCCCTTTGTCCGCGCGCTATCGTGTGTGCATGGCTCGCGTGCTTGTGGTGCGTATCGCGTAGTGCACGGTGTACCGGAAAGCATTACAGTGTGGCTATAAATCGTGCAGGTGCATCTCATCAGATCAATAGGCCTATTTTCAACACATATTTCAATATGGCACACGTGCAGAGGCCTATATACAGCAGAACATGTCTATTTCGGGGTGCAATATAATGCGGAGAATCTTAAACCCTAACCCTAACCTATTACCCGTTATATTAGGCCTAATTGCGTTCACATTTATCACGACTGATTTTATTACTTTAGCATGTTTTGTAACGGCCTACATCCAGATACTAATTTAGGCTCAGAATTTAGGGGAATCAACCCGAGAACCACAAAATCTAGTGTAATATAATCCTCCACGTGTTCAGATTGGCTTCTTGTTGACATATCACAGAAGTATGGAATTTCTTTTTAACAGTTAGAAATATTTTTTGATGTATATACTTTACTATTAGTATCCATATCACAACAGTGATGTGTATTGTGTAATTGTTATGTATGATCCAAGGGGAAAAATAAGCAGGCTATTTAAGTAAATTGTTCCAATGTCCATTACCAATCGCATAGAAGAGGCAATGTCTCCACCCCCTTCTACGCGCCAGTGACCAATGGGTCAACCATCTTGTATGTTGTGTAATTGTTATGATCCAAGGGGAAAAATTATCAGGCTATTTAAGTCAATTGTTCAATTCTTCCCGAGTCCGGGTATGCAATATTATTATTAATCGCATAGAAGAGGCAATGTCTCCACCCCATCTAACAGGCCGGTGACCAATGGGTCAACCATCTTGTTGTCAAGACCGTTGACCAGCCAATCTATGCATGATTCTTTATCACCTTTGCGTTCATGCTCGTATACACTCAATGCATACTCATTTTCCCCTTGGTAGGATCTGTGCTGTGATAGGGCAAATTACCTCAAGAACATCAGCTTTGTTTGCTTTCTGAATGTAAGATGGGGTCATAGGTTAAAAAGTAAAAAGAACATTTAAACATGCAAATCTAAAAAGCAAGAATGATATGCTCATGCAATTAATATTGAGGTGAGTAAAAATGTTTCTATATAATATACTGCGCCAAAAACTATCCTTACATTTTGAAAAAAAATCCTAATTTTAAAACTGAACCATATTTGGGTAAATTTATTTTTTTAATAGATGTACTATCTAATCTTGCACATTATGACACCCCATTGAATCCAATGTGACCTCATGAAGTAAAGTTAGAAGCATTTGATATGACAAAGGTCCAGTTTTAAAAGTGAGAAAGTAGTCATTCTTCTGACTAACTTGCAACATTCTACGTGGGTTGCATGGGAGCAAATCCAAAGAGTCCAACAATCCCAATGGATTCTCACAACATTTCATCCTGCTAAATGAGGTCAGTGCACAATATTTGGAGAAACCAAACAATTATTTGAATTCGCCCAGAAGTGAAGGAGCTATATCGATGAAAATTTATCTGTGTAATCACTGGTCCTTTTGTACGTTATGGTCCAAAAATGGCCTCATAAATAAGTCTACTTTCTTAACAGGTGGTGCGAGATGGGTGGTAAGCGCATAACCTTTTCATGATAAGATCCTCCACTTTCTTCACTGTGGTTGCATCATTCCCAAGTGATGGACGTCCACTTCTTGGCTCAGTGAGGGACATGTAGCAAGTTTGGAAATTCCTTTTTCAAAAAGCAACAGTGCCATACGAGGGGCAATCATCACAGTAGACAGCCTTCATTTCATCATAGATTTTTTTGGCATTTGAGGCCTATAACCCTTCAAATGCAGGAACGTAATCATGCTGCGTGCCTCAATTTTCTCCATCTTGCAGGTTATGCGCTTACCGCCCATCTAGCACCACCTGTAAAGAAAGTAAACATACTTATGAGACCAATTTTTAACCATAACGTACATTAAGACCAGTGATTACACTGACAAAATTTCATTGATATAGCTCCTTCACTTCTGGGAGATTTCAAAAACCTTTTGTCACCCCCTCGTATATATTCTGTCGGTCCGTGTCACGTCACTTCCGGTTGATGATGTTCGAGAGAAAACAAGTCCCTGATTCGATTTTTGTTGATGATTTCTGTCATTGGTGTAATGTAAATTTCGATCGCAAATAGTCAGTGGAATCAAACAACCGTTTCTAAGTCTTCAGAGTGAAAGAAACTTACTTGATTTACCGTTTATATACTGACAAACTTAAAATTAAATTCCATGGTCGAAAGTGTCGTTTTTTCCGAAATTGAATGTCACTCCAGCAACATCGCTATGTAGCCTTATTCACAGCCGGTTTCTGTTGTTCACAACAAACCGTGAGCCACATGCAGTTTGGGCCCGAGACAAGAGATAGCCCGGATGTCCGACCGACAGAATAGAATCATACCAGTGACCTTTGACCACAATTCAGTTGAATTACATGCAGCCTAAATGACACAGATATTCTGTCGGTCGGACATCCGGGCTATCTCTAGTCTCGGGCCCAAACTGCATGTGGCTCACGGTTTGTTATGAACAACAGAAACCGCTGTGAAGGAGGCTACATAGCGATGTTGTTGGAGTGATATTCAATTTCGAAAAACGACACTTTCGACCATGGAATTTATTTTTAAGTTTGTCAGTATATAAACGGTAAATCAAGTAAGTTTCTTCCACTCTGAAGACTTAGAAATGGTTGTGTGATACCACGGAATAGTTGCGGACGAAATTTACATAACACCAATGACAGAAATCATCAACAAAAATCAAATCAGGGACTTGTTTTCACTCGAACATCATCAACCGGAAGTGACGTGACACGGACCGACAGAATTGGATTTTTGTGATTTAAGTATACAGACCTTTACCAGTGAAATAAAATAATAAATAACTTGTTCAGAGGAAGAATTACAAATTTTAAAATACACACACACACTGGTCTGCAGGTAAAACAGTGCATACTCCAATTTGAGTTTCACTATCCCTCTGCAGACAAACATATTTTAAAGTTTTTACTATGCCAAAACAGACTTGCTGTAATATTATTTTTGATACAGTAGCACTATCAAGAACTGTCGATATCCGCAGTTCATGGGTGTCCACTGCTCAACACAAATTTCTGTTCAATCCCTAAAAATAAACTCCTATACTTACTTGCCAGCTTCATCTATATTAAGTGTATGCACAGCTTTATTGACTGCTTTTTGGAGGTCTGTGGGAGAGTCTAGGAGGTTTTGAATGGTAGAAATATCCAATTCCATCAACATGCCTGCAAAAAAAATTGTATACATGTGAAAAAAGGGAAATTCTTTATGTGTAGCAGATGCGATGGTGGTGGAATCCAATCATGCAACAGTAAATTGGTTGTTAATTGCTAGCATTCCAATTTGTTCCCGCTTTTGTTTGTGCGAGTTGCTTAATGCTCTGCATGCTAGCCATGCACTTCAATGGAAATAGTTCAAGTTTTGAAATATTTTCATGCTGACTCCAAATATGGTCCTGAAAATTTACATTTCTGAAAATTTTGAATTTTAAATTTTTTTGAAACATGTCGTCTGCAGTCGACACCCGTGTGAAGAGAGTTAACTAACAGAGGAGATATCTTACACTTCCCACAATGCATTTCTTCCATTTCAATTGTCTGAACTGATTTGCTATCTAGTGCAATATGGGTTGATCGACTCGATAGTGACATAATGTGCCTCAATGAGCTAAGCACATCTAGACCTTATTTTTTGACTATCGACCCATGTTTATTCTCAAAATGAAAACAACAGGAACTTGTGCAAAGTTAAGTAAAGAGGAGTGTCATTATGATGTAATGAGGCAATGTCTAATGTTGCAAAGGATTCTGGGAAGGGTAGGATATCTTCTCTCATTAATTACAGTCTGCACTATTTACAAATTCTGCACTCTGGATTATACGCAACAAACTCCTTGGTCAAACAGGATATTCTACAGGGATGACTTGACAAGTCAGTGTTTACAGAATAGCAATTGAAGCTAAGCACTAGTCTATTGATATTTTTGAAGAAACTGTGTACACGTATGATCACGTATGTTGACGCTCCCCAAATGTGATTTGGCACAAAAAGTTTTATGGTCCTGAACCTGCCAACCAACTGTTTGGTACATATGACATCATATCTATATTAAGCATAATTAATGATTTAAACCTATGATCTCAACACAAAATTAAGACACACCTCAACTTTTCGGTCACAACTTTGACCTTCATCAGGAGACTGGCAACCCAAGTTCGGGATCAGTGACCTTTTGGACACTTGAGTCAGGCCAAAACTTGGTTGTACACTCTAGGTAACTTGTACCGGCCCCCGTCGCAGTTGAGTGATGTTTGGTTTACTCTGATGTAAATTGACTCCTTCACAACCCTTTCAAAATATCTTGCATCCCGGTTAAGGATTTTGACCATGTCCACATCAACATGGTCGCAGGGAGATTCAATATGTACGTACTGGGAGACTTCCGACGAGGTTGTAGGTCAAAGTTGTTACGAAAATTTGAGATACGTCTTGTGTTGAGATAATAGGTTTAAATCTAAAATTATGAAGTCTACCAACACAGATGAACTTTCACGCTATAGTATATTAAGCATTTTGGAGTTTTGTTTGACTGCAATATTTCATCCTTGATTTTGTCAAACAAAAATCCAAAATGCTTATTTACTGAACAAATCTGATGAATCTATTCAATAAACATGTGACCTACTACCACAAAATGAGCGTAAAGTTGCAAGTTGGTATAGTTTCGATCGAGACATCCTGGCTGCAGTTGGTGTTCTTTGTTTCATGCACCTATTCAAGCCAGTATGTCTGTATGTCCTTTATGAATGGGGGCACAATGGCCAATTCACAAAGGACATACTACAGGTGCACGGCTAACAGAGAACATTAACTCAGATTCAGAAGCCCGATTGTCTCAAAACTACCAGCTAGTAACTTTACACTCATTTCGTGGTAGCTGATCGCATATTCAGACCTGCCAACCCCTGAAACTCCAAATGCGGGACACTAAAAAATCTTCCAAAATTCCAACGAAATTACGACGAACCTTCCGAATTCGGAAACATTGACACAGTGAAAAGCTGAAAATAACCTCTTCACCAATCCGAAAAAGATACGCAATTCATCGGTTATACAATGTTGCATCAATGAACCATGCACCGAGCGATGAGGCGAAAATAATAGCCTCCTTTTAATGGCAACGTTCATACATATCCAATGTATTACAATGGGCAACATGAATTTAACACGCAAACACGTGCTAATCAGGCTTTTAATAGCGCCACCACATTTTCAATGCATTTAAATAGGTATAGCGCCGCCGCAATTCTTTCGTGCCAGACGATATCGGACAATTTGTTGGGTTTTTTAATGATTTTTTTTCAATGGACAGAAATGCGAGAATGCGGGACGTCCCGCATTTTCGGGGTTTTAAACTTCGGAATGCGGGACTGTCCCGCAAAATGCGGGACAGTTGGCAGGTCTGCATATTACCTGTGATTTTAGCAGCACATTGATTTGGTTTTAAATCCAGCACCAGACTGTATAATTCTTCTCCTAATGTCTGCTTGTCTATGCTTCCAGTATCTTCACATTCTCTGAAATAAAAAATACAAACAGTTGAGACAAACATGTTTCAACTTCATACTCAACTAAAGGTAGAAAAAAATGTGCATTTTAGATGATACATAAGGTCGCATGTCACAAATAGGTCACCCCAAAATGGAGGAGCCGTAACATGAAAATGCTTTCTTCCCACTTCAAGTTTGGTTTATTCTAAAAGTATGATACCTATTTTAGAAAGGTTGGTGTCATTTTGTAGGTAATTATGTTCTTTGTCAAATACAAAAAACCCCAAGTCAATTGGACAACTACTTTGAGATTTATACTTCAATATGTAAGATGTGTCAATGGAGGAGCTGGGGCGGGTGAGCCGGGGCGGTGAGCCCCATAGGGTTGTACACAAAATTGTGAAAATATGGCAAACTTCAAACCTTTGTATCTTAAAAAGTACAACTAGCATGGACACCAAATTGCACATATATCATCCTGGATTGTTAATCAACCTCATAGTAGATCAACTGTAACAAAAGATGTAACTAATTAATTGCCTAATTAAATACTAATTAAGACAGTTTTCCCTATATGTTACTGTACAAAGTGTGCACGTAATGCTCCGACATTTCTAATTGGCCTATCTCTTGCCCGAGTCACCCTGCTTATTCAAAAGTACACATATTTTTAAGGAAATTTGATGAGGAATTCAATTATGCTATCAGTTTTAGTGCCAGACATGGAGGAAAAAAGTTTTGATTGATAATGTCATACAATTTGTAAAATTATTTTACAATTTTTGACCACCCTGTATGTTTAACGCAAGGGATACCAAACTCTTTCTTCCTAATTTGTTGGAAGGGCCCATGCAATGTCTTTCTGAATCCATATTTATTTTGAGCTACATAGCTTTCAGAAAAGAAAATATGGGGTTTACCATGACACAAAAGATGTTAATTTTGTTGATGTTCCACCCTGTATATTTCTTACCCACCCTGTATTATGATATTATAATTTGTTGATTTGGCATCCTTGTAATATAAGCTTTCCAGAAATGTATACTTTTAATGGTCTAAAATGTATTCATTAAAAGTTGTGTTGAAGTGAATCAAAATTGGTGATATTTTATCATAAAACATTATGTTACATAAAAGATGACCAATTCATGACATGCGACCATAACAACAATCAACCTAAAAGACTCACAACAATTTAAGCAATTTCTGGGCCTCATGGAAGAACAGAGGATACTTTAAAACATCCACTGAATGAGTAACCCAGGCAAAAGAAGAAATAAAACAAACAAACAAAGCAATCAATATGGCTTAGTAATACTATTTTGTGTATTGCGTAATAGAGATGGGTGACTATCACTTTCATGACTACGACTATAGTCGCCACAAATAATCGGGAGAAAGATCGGTGCAAATTAGCGATAACAAGTCAACAACGCCAATTTAATGATGATTTATGGACTTAAAAGATTATTTGTTGGTTAGTATTGCTAAGACAGTGATTAACGTTTTTATCACATTTTTGCAGTTTATTATGTTAGTATTTGGTATTGGTTGGTTTTGGTGCGGATATCTGGCGCTTTTAACATGATTTTTTTAACATAAAAATATAGTTGTGTTAGTCGACTTTTAGTTTTCAATAGTCCTAGTCGCGACTACCATTAACAGTCGAGACTAAGGACTATTGACAACTTAGTCGCCCAAGCCTATGGCACAACAGCTTTTGTAACCCCTATTGTTAGGTTCCAGACAGGCTTGAATTAAAACCAACATTTCCGGGGCAATTGGGGTTAGGGTTAAAATTGTTGATTGGAATGATCGCCCATGGGTCTCAAAACAATACTTTTATTCTCTAGTCTGAATACACACATCGCATTCTCTAAGTTTTAATCCCCATACCTGTGTATGACTTTCAGTGCACTCTTAATGCACATGGCTAGTAGATTATCATCTTCTAACATGGCCATGACCTGTTCATTACCAGCTTCCAGAAGCATACCAGTGATGCGATCCGCACTCTCTGGGTGACTTGATTCCACCTTGGAAAACAGGTGCTCCCCCAGGATCTCCTTTGTCAATGGAAGGGCAGACTCGGTCTCCATAGTTGCAGTGACACCTGCAGGTTGTGTGTCATCAATTATGTGTCAATGTCAATGTGGCATGCTACCTGTTGTACACAGAATGGTAGAATAAAATGTAATTTATGATAAGGATAATTCATGAACAAAAGTACATTAGTCAAGATAATTGCACACAACTGAAGTTTTTACCTTCAGCTCAAGAGCCGTAGGACTGCTGCAGCGATATTGTGGGCCCCTGTCTAGTAGGGTAAGGTCACAGGTTCAAATGTGCATAAACCTATGGTGTATTCCAACACCCATTGTAATTCTCATGTTATTTTTAGTGTTGCGCGCACACTATATGAGTCACTGGAAACTAAGAATTGTTGTCTCAATGTTCATATTACGCATACCCCTCCCCTTTCCCCACCAAACAATGTTGGGAGAAGATATGATGAAGATAAGCATATTGGGCATGCCAACATTGTATGGGAGTAGAAGGGGGACCATTTGCAATAAGGAATTTAAATTATTTCTAAGACTGTAGTCTTGTTCAAGACTCTCTCTTATAGACCTACTATATTTCTTATTCAACCTGGGGTGAGTTCCCTCACTCAAACCACTATATCAGCCCCATCTTTAGATATTTTCAAGAAAAACCTCTAGCTTGCCGGTCACCAAATAGTTAGTGATTTGCGGTTTTCGCCCTGCTGACTACAACTTCAGAAGGTTCATGATCATGATGATTACCCACTGCCTAGTCCTAAACTGTAAGCCTCATATTTGTGTGGCGCGGAAGTACACCAAATTGGTGTCTTATGACCTATGACCTGATAAACAACACAAACTACTCCACGTGGAAGTTGTTGACATTGTTTGTGAGTTTTGTTGACATTGTTTGTGAGTTTTGTTGAACAAATTCCTATTTTATAACAACATGTAACACACCAAAACATAAAGATCGACTATCTAATGACTTCATAGTCTACAATGATTCTAAATTTTCCATTATCTGCGGATTCCTTTCTGTTCAAACACGAATTTGTAGTTTCATATTCTTGCCGTGATCGCAGTGTTACGGCGAAGCTGCCAAATAATTCAACACTGATGGCCATGTGATGACGTTGTTCAATCCGGGTCTCTGTGGACTCTACCACTTCTTATAATAGGTATGCTAAACAGATCTTTTATGTCACCTTTGATTGAGTTCTTTTCCCGGTTCCTGAAATTTAACACGGAAATAGCCCCGGGGGTAACGCACCCCCTTAACCACCCTTATCGGCGGCACTGAATTTAAAGAACAACAACTTAAAAATGAATGAGGTGATGGGATCGCCCGGGTGATTTGTCGATCAAGTCAATTACCTCCCCTATAGCCTAGTGGACTAATCCAAAGTAATAATATCTAGTTCGCAAGGCAAACTTAAACAAGAGCACCAATGGTGCTGTAGCTCATTTTCCCTAATTAAATATGCAAATTAGCTAATTAATATGCTTAACATTTGAGTATTTTTGTTTATATCAGTTACTTTGTACCAAGTTTTGAATTTCTATGATCTTCACACAAAAACCGATTACACCTGTCTCACCTTATTAAAGCAGGGCCAAATTTTTATGAGCTGCATAGTCAATAAGATAACAATAATGTTAATTGGACCACTAAGTACTTATCTTCGAGACAAACAACTGGGTGAGAAGGAAAACAAGAAACAATTATATTGAGGGTTTAGGACCATTAGTGCTGTGGTCGACATGCCTTATGTCGACATAATGTCGACGTCGGCACGTATCCCGACATGTCGACATCAAAAAAAAATTATTAAAAAAAAGAAAATAAAAAATAAATAAAAAAAAATATTTTTGGCCAGAAAAGCAAGTTATAGGCCCAAAATTACTTGTTATTCAAGGTTGGAAACCAGAGAAATACTGCTACTAAAAAAAAAAAATGCAAATTTTTTTTTACAAAGTTGGATAAATTGTGACCGTACACCACGAATGAGCCGTAAATGTCCTCACTTGTATTCTGAGTTACAGTGTAAAATGGGCATGAAGGTCAAATTCATAATATTACCTCAATTTGGTGCTTCATGCCTCATTTTGAGATACTGTAACTCAGAATACAAATATGACCTTCATGCCCATTTACGGCTCATTCGTGGTGTACGGTCACAATTTGTATATATTTTGATTACCTTTGCTTCTATTGAACAGTCAGGGACACATTGAATTAGTATGCATTGCTAGCTGTTCAATAGAAGCAAAAGTAATTAAAATATACAACTGTATCCAACTTTTTATAAAAAATTGGCATTTTTTTTTTTTTTTTTTTTTTTGATTAGCAGCATTTCTCTGGTTTCCAACCTTGAATAACAAGTCATTTTGGGCCTATAAACTTGCTTTTTTTCTTCTTTTTTTTAAGAATTTTTTTATGTCGACATACTGTCGACTTCGGTATACGAATTATATCGACATGTCGACATTAAAAAACGGTGCCGACCACAGCACTAAGGACCATACACTGCAAACCCAAAGTGCCTATATTTCAGCAGATCCTCTAAAATTGGTTTGACAGTAACAATGAGGGATTAATTACTGAATATAGGCACAAATTTAGACCACTATTTGGGAGTATACAATCCAGAAGATCAGACCTCAACCGGGCAAAACAGACATGTCATTTATCGGTATGACATTTTCGTTATTGATGCTGCTCTATTTTAAGTTTGCACAGAAGAGGCATCTCAGTTTTAGTGCGTCGATTGTCAGTAAATTGCACATATACTCACTCTTAAATAATTGTTCATCAAACTAATCCTGCGTTCCTTATGAAAAGTACCAAATGCTGCATTGTATGTACAACCACCAAAAAAGATAAAAAATGCATCTAAAAAATTTGGTACGTGCAACCCTACGGCACTAAAATTGAAGTCATAAACAGCCTCAACAGAGTGACGTCATCGCTTTGCCACAGAGCTGACATGTACCATGTGACACCTGATCATGTGATATTTCGTATTTACGGCACTAAAAGTTGAAGTTGCATTGCAATTGTGTGCTCTGGAAAACTTATTTTTTTCTGGATTCATAATGGAGCATTAATTACAATTTCAAACATGAACGTTTAGGTACAACAACCCGTGTAATTAATATTATGACAAACATGCAGCTATTTAAGCTTCTGGAGCCTTGTGTGGTTTCGTACAAGCTCTAATGAAATTACGTGCGTTAGCTTTCTGCATACAGATCATCCCATACCGTACTAGCAGAGCTAAGCCCAAGTACGGTATGGGTTCCTCGTACTAAATAATATTATACGTGGGAAATACAACCAATACAAGATACAACCGAACCAGCTTTTCCATACAATAAACAAGAAATGGAATCCAATGTTTAAAACATATACATGTATCTGCACAGTGCACAAGCGACTGATAGCCTATCTTTAGTAGGCCCAGGGGCGGATTTACATTGTAGGGGGGGGCGCAGCCGGCGCGCGCCCCCTCTATTTTTTGACTAGCAAAGGGCTCCAGTAACTTAAAAAAACAAAATTGTAAGAAATTTAAAAAAAAAGGAACCAATTCGGCCATGAACAGCAAACAATGGGCCAAAACTGTTGAGTTTTCGAGGGGGTAACCCCCTTTAACACATTTTTTTCGTCGTCAACCAAAAGGCGCCCCCTTTATCAAAAATTCCTGGATCCGACCCTGAGGCCTATTGATGCTTTCAGGCCATTACGAAAAGTTTAGCGTGCTGGGTTGAATTCTGGCTTGCAATTGCCCTGTGTGAGGCTGCAATCCATAATTCAAATTTTGACAGGCCTTGGGGACTCTTGTTGATCAGAAATCTTGTAGTGGGTGAAATCAGTAATTGGATAGGTCATGGAGGTCAAGTGTATTGTTTATCAAGTTTCATTCATAACACATCTGTTGGTCCAATTACAACCTGAACTTGAACTTGAACAGGTCAGAGACACTGAAATTTAATACCAAACTGATACATGCACTATGGACCACAGTGGCCTCATCCCAATGGCATAGTTCAATAACCTCAATTAAACACTCATATTGCAAAATAACCTCTAATTGCAGAGTATGAGTTTGTGTACTCAAATTTTCAAAGGTCATTCAATGAATGTACAAATGTATTGGGGTTAAAGAACTGTGCCCTGATAGATGAACATGTTATGGATCCTAGTGATGTATGTTGAGGACTGCTTGAGTTCTGTCAGATGCTTAAAGTTTTTGTTCGGACTAGCACAGCAGCACTGCACTAGCTATGTCAGGGTATACATGATATAATGTGTTTAAGGTTGGGAATAGCTAAAGACCACATTGGCAGATGAGAACCTTACTGCACCATCCACACTGATGATGAAAATCAATATGAAGTAAAGTTTCTTGGATTGGATTCGATCATCATTTAATCTTCGGTAGTATAAACAGAGAGTGCGTACAAAAACATGCTCGTCGAGATATGGTGAGTACATAATTTCAGTATATTATTTTTTTAATGTTCAATATGTGAATAATTGTTATCCATGTGTAAAGTAAGAAAAATTGCCATAGTATTGTAAAGGGTAAAACAAAATCATAATATGAGAGAGATTAAAAAGACCTTCACTGACTTCAAACTTTAACTGCATGTTACTGTCACATAATAAAATTGCAAACAATGCAACTGCCCAAATTCAGAAAAATGACCCAAAATCATTTTTGTTTCGACTATACTAGATAGGTTTTAAGTAATAGCTGTAGACAGAAAATTTTACATTAGAAATGACCTAGATTAGCACATGTTTTGTTGATATTTTCAACTTAAAATATTTGTTTCACACCTTTGTCAGTCAAATGGGAGCAAGTTCTTGAACCTTGTCATATAAAACCTCAAACAATGCAAATAATTGTAACTGCCAAAATTCAGAATATTAGGATATCTAGGCCTATTTGATCTTTTTACCATTTACAGTGCATAACCATTATTTTTGCTTGTGATGTACTTTGCAATGCTTCAGGAATTCAAATGTGATACCATTGGTGGTGTTGGCACAATATTAACCTGATGTAAATGAAAACTATCGGGATTAATATTAGGCCTACAAATATTTGAAATCATCATGAACATTTATTTCAATACTTATGTTAAACTACTTTAATTAATAGAATGTAAGACAAATTTTGCATGTAATATGAATGTGAACCAAATCAGGAAAATATTCACCTTAAAGTATAGCAATGGTTGCAATGGAAACTGCAAGTTCAAAACATCCTCTACAATAGTGTAGCCAGCAGTGGGCAGGACTCAGAGTGCCCCCCCACCCCCCTGACAAAAAACAATTAAAGAGAAAAGTATTTCCCTGACAAAAAAATGAAAGAGAAATTTGGGAAGTCAAAGGAAAAGAAATTTTTTCTATCCTTGACCAAGAAAACTGGCTATATGCCCCTGACTTTCACCATTACAAACTTATAACAGGCAAATATGCTTGTGAACTTGACACACATAAACCATATTAACAGAGCAAGAGTGCTGGGAGTTTGCATATGGGTAGATTATTAATGATATGCATGACTATGAACTGACCTCATTTAGGCCTACTGGTTTTAATAGGCATGTTTGTTTTAAAATGGGATAGACTCTTATGGTTTTTTTTATTATATTTTGCAGGTTTTCAAAGAAGAGGAAGATAGAATGTTTGTGAAAAAAACCTACTCATCAACCTTTGACTTGGATTCAACAATGTACAATAATCAACATAATTATCTCATCATCCACTTCCATTCACTGTGGAATATATAAAAAAAAGCGCAGTGATTTATAGTGCGCTACCCACAGGCACAACGCCTAGACATTGATCCACAAGCCTCCACACACTTTACAGAACAATTTGAAATATAGAAACGAAGGAAAGGCCTTTGTGTCACATCAAACAGTCTAGTGACGTTGTTATCAAACTTGATTGTACATGCACCAGAATTATTTTCAGAATTGTGTAACTGCAAAGCTGACGCTTATCACTCCATCCATCTTGTAATACAGATCTGCATGCCATAAACCAAATGGAATAGGCAAATTATCAATGGACATGGAAATATGTGCTATGGAAGTGTAGAGGTACATAACATTAAAGAACCATCCAGGTTATTTTAAGGAATACATCGAAGACGACAATTATATCGTGGAACAGTGGCGTGAGAGAGTGCCTCTTATATTTTTCACTTGTTCGTAAACTGCATCATCTGGATTAGCCTGTTTAAAAGCCATCAAAATGCAAGGATTATATTGCATGTGACGATATGAATAGGGCCTATGGAGATGTATTTTTAGAATTTTCAATATGGATCTCCCCAGGGTGTAATTAAGCATCTTTATTTAAATTATCAGTGTGGTATTACTGAAATCGTCTGTTTGGTTAAAAATTATTCTAAAATTAAGATTATTTGTGATGTGGTATATCGAAAGCAGACACTCTTGGGCAGGATCATAAATGGAGGAATAGCCAAAAATCTGCCTGGGGTGATTTTTTTCACAATTTGGGTTTGTTGCAAATTTGTGATGTTATTAATGTTTCAAATATTGTCTGATAGTTTCAGACCGGAATATAACTAGCATCCTGTATTTTTTGAGACATTTTTCAAGGTTATTCCTACTCTCAACATTGTCAATGATATTTTTAAAGGCTGATATCTCAATTTCTAATTTTATAATACCATAACTTACAAACTCAATATCTTTGCTAAGGAATGTCTGATTTCATTAGGGAAAATGGCGTTGTGGAGCAAAATATCTCTAAATTTAAGATAGGCCTATGTAAAGACCTCAAAATTGGTAACCTGCCCAAAAGTGTCTGTTTTTGAAATGACATGTCACACTTTGTGGATGGATTTTTATTAGACAAAATTTAAAAGACATGTCTCTTTGTTGTGTATAAGAAGTCTATGTTTAACAAGTGTACATAATGTGTAACAAGTCTTGAAATTGGCCATGCGTCGCATTGGTAAATTATTCACAAACCTTAATACAGCAGTATTTGTGCATTAGAGCTATATGAATAAAGATAAATGAAAATATTTGAATTATGTCAGTACTAGAATCATAAATATATAGCACTTAATTGTTTTGTGTAGTCCATCAGTTACAACTTTTTCAGTTGGCTTGTCTTCTCTTTCATCATAGTTCAACAAGTTCATCATCATTATGATGGCTTTTTTTAGAATGAGAATTGGAATGTTTCCCAAATGTTTTTGTACAATGTCTTTATGATATGAACAAGTTACTGTTATGTAAAGATGACATATGTACAATCTGTGACTGTGAGCATGTGTTTGAGGCCATTTGCCAAAGTCAGGACGTCAGTCAACATTTTAAAAGTATACAGAGCACATTAAAATGCCAATTCAAACCAAGGTATGCACATCACCCAATTTAGGAAAACTGGCAAAAGAACGAATGCAAAGAACTAAGAAGAATCAATTAAAACTTTAACATGGCCTTTAAAACTCCTTGTAGTGAATGTGATGCTCATGCATGAAAAAGCAAGCGGCAACATTGTAAAATGAATGTCAGACACTCTGTTATAAAGCGCAGCTCTGTTATAAATACGCCTATAGCTTCAGAACTAATAATTGTTTTCACAATATTGCAACATAGATAGTTCTACTAGGATGATTCATTTTGATACCACATTCATCCAATTTCGTTCAATATTAAAAACACAGCACATATTAAAAACACAGCAGTGTTTTTAAAGAAAAATCCCCAAATTTAAAAGTTGCAGCTAGATTTGTATTAATTTGAATTCAGCACAAAGATAATGGAGGGTTTTACGTGTCCCAATGCTGCATAATAACCATCGATCGTTGTGAAAGGCAACTTTTAAATTCGGGTATTTTTCTTTAAAAGCTCTGCTGTGTTCCTAATATAGAATGAAATTTGACAAATGGGGTATCAAAATGCATGCAAATAAATCACCCTTCTTTCTATGTTGAAATATTGTGAAAACAAATATTAGTTCTAAAGCTATAGGCGTATTTATAACAGTTGTGTTACTTTTTGTGCAGATTTTATGTAATCAAAATAGTATTTAACTCCCAGGATTTAACTTTAAGAATTGACCATACATCATGTGGTTGGGAGAGGAGTGATGTTTCACAAGTGTTACAACTTTTTGTAGCAGATGTGTTCTTAAATGGACAATGTGTGATTTCTTTATGATACACAGATGATCAAAAGACGCCATGCATGCATATGTATATATATATCCTCAGTATGTTGTAGACAAATAATATTTGTAAAAAATATTTAAGTAATATAAACAAGACCCAAGACACAAACTAAAATGTATGCTGTATTATCCATACAACCCAGATATAATTAAAGCATTTAAAATGTGGAACAATATACAATAATTGCCTTTGTCTCATATCTCTGGTGCAACTTATAAGTTTAAATTATTTGTTCAAATGAAGATTTTTGAAACAAAATTCTTTCTTTGGAAACTTCACTATTTAATAAAAGACCTGCCAACTGCAAGTTGAATAACCCAATTCACAATTCACAAATGGAATGTATAAACTGCAGCTGACCCGGGAGCTGACCTTCACCCTGAATTCAAGTCTGGGAGTACTACAAAGTCCCTGCTATTTACCCATGGTAGTAATTCTACTTAATTGAGTGTGACAGTAGGGGCAACCTGCTTTGACCCACCAGTGATTGTTTAAGTCCCATGTGAATCTGACTGGTGGGCTCAAAAAAGCACGCTACAATTTTTCGTAATGCTTTAAATGATAGCAAGAAATGGAAATCGCCCCAAAGGAAAGATTTTAATCGTGAAATTGATCGCCACATCTTATGGATTCACATTATCCTCCGGCGGAACTGTCAAACTGTCAATTACAACGTCTACTAGTGGACTGGTTTTTAAATCCACTCTCATCAAACTATTCAAAACTGTAAACTACAATTTTATCCAAAAAATCAACAGAAGAAATACTAAATATTGCTTAGTTAAGTTAGTTTCAATGATGCTTACCGATCGAGTCGCCTTGATGGTGTATTTCCAATCATTTTGCAATGTGGTTGAAAAATATTTCCAAGACGCGAGCATCGCCATTAGGTATGGCCCGGTAACCTGGATAAAATTTAACGCAATCAATCGTCCAATCCTAGTTCACCTGAGTGATCACGTGGTTTGCCGAATGAAGCCGAATGAAACCGAATGAACGGTATCGGTGTCGGAACAAGGATTGTTACTTGTAAACAAATCGTTTAAGCGGCATCGTTTCAAGAAATTAAATTTACGATCTTTTGATAATTAGTTAGGGATCGTTTTATTTTAACCTCTGGCATGAGAGATTGAGAATGTGGGTTAAAGATAAGCCACTCTGTGTTCTCATTTTGCAACTAGAATAGGCTTCTCATAAAGCTTAAATTTGCAGGCCATTATCCTGGCAATCCATGTATTTGAAACATGGCGGATATACCAAGCACCCTCACTACGTTCGGGTCTGTGAGGGTGCTCGACCAGGCATAAAATAATATCATGACTATGCTAATCCTGACTTCCCATATATTGCATTGCGCGATAAACATGGACGACTGCTGCGAGTAAAAACTTCGGCGTGTTCTCACCGATTTCATCTAATTTGTGTAAGAAATATTAATCATCTGATTTCAATATGGAATAAAGAAGAAGAAACCGTATAACCACCTCTCTCATACGACTAGCATGACTAGAGACAATTTCAGTCAATAGTTATTACTAAGTGTGTGTAATTGCTAACGAAGATGAATTAAGAACCGGTAACCAACACGATAAAGGGTGCACCTCCATGAATGCAGATAGTCAACGACCAAATGATAAATGACAACTATCATCATGGACCATGCATGATAGTTGTCATGAGTAGGGACAGGCACATCTGAGCGAGGGCGCTATTTATTTTACTTGATAATAAAGCCCTATGTAAATCTGTGCCATTTTGTGCCACTGAAAACGCCATTTTTGGAGAAAATGATGAATAAAACCAAAATTAATCTGTTTCAGATGCTCTACAATGTAGTTTGCATTGACAACAGATTCAATGCTTTAGGAAGCAGAATGCAACATTGACTTCACTTTTGAATATTTTTTTTTCTGTGAGATATGCCTTGGTGAAAATCACCATTTTGGTCAAAAAAGGGGTCAAAAAGGGGCATTTTTGGGAAAAAATTCTATTTTGACCCAAAATTCATCTTCTGACAAAAGGGAAACATGGTTTGACAAAAACTTTCATCCTTTTCACATAACAATTCCAGTTTACTTATTTGCTGGGAGAAAGCACTTTTTTGTTATCGCTTGGGAAAAATCATTGTTTTTGCCTAAAATGGGCCCAAAATGGCCGAAAAATGGCAAAATTTGACCAAAATTAGCACAAAAATCACTTTTTTACCACCTTAAAATTTGAATTTTCATACAAAATTTCACAGATGTGTTGAAAATGATAACATACATAATATTCAACAAAAATTAGATTAAATTACAGTGAAAACAAAAAATTGACAGGGGGCACAAAAATTATCAAGTCCCCCCATGCACTCCTATGGTATTAAAGTCTTAGATTAGATTAGATTAGATAGGTTGGACATCCCGCCTATTATTTCAGGCGCACCCCTGATAACAGGGTAACAAAGACATATAAGTTAAATACATAATTATGAGTTCACAAAGCAGTCTTTCTGCGATAAACACAACATCATCATAAGATAACACGGAAAAGTACATAGGGGGGGTCCAGTCCCACTTCGTTGACTAAACGTCAAAGTGTCAAAACAGCATACAAACTGTGACTGTGCAATGAGAGGAGCACATCCATAAAATCCGATTAGGCAGCTCACTAGTCCAAATCGATCCGGGAGATCGATCAGAGTTGGAATTACAAATACAATAAAAATAAAACATAATAAAATTAAGAGCACATCCAAATTTGAGGCAGCTCAATTAGCGTACAGTACATAAACACGAGTACATTAAATAAGTTTAGTTCACAATTTTGCTGCAAGCCGTTCGGTGAATTTTCCAGTGCGCGGCTTGACACTCCCTGCTACAATACTTGGCAACTGAGCACCGGGTGCATTTTTTGAGCCCTCCTGGAACCTCTGGTTCTGGGGTACGACAACTCAAGTTAAAACACCTGTCCATAGGTTTTTCCATGTATTCATCCATTGCCTCACGCTCCAACGTCCCATAAAACTCCTCAAAATCATTGTCAAATTCAGGATCGGTCGATGAATCCAAATCCGAACTTACAATGTTAATGGGCGGGTCACAAGAGTCTTGGGGTGGTTTCTCGTGGGTGTGCATGCCAGACCCTACATCATGAGTGGGGTTATCCAACACTTGATGTGGTATTGGTAAATGAGGTTTGTCCATAGAAACAGTTTCAATTACAGTAGTAGCTCCGTCTTCTTCTGGCTCGGATTTTAGTTCAATAAACAAAGATGACGTAAACGTGGGTGAAGATGGTGATGAATGAGAACAATTGGATGCCAAATTGTCTCTATTCTGAGTTCGTTTTACTTTCCACTTTTCCAGCCTATCTTTATCTCTTCTCCTTGTTGATGGCGATTTTTTCTTTTTCTTTTTTCCAGCAGGAATAGACTTACTCGTTCCCGCGGGTATTTGAGTTACAGTTGGGTTGGCATGCACGATACATTCATCCAAGCTTGCTTGCGCTGGCTGGTGTGTATGTACACGGTCATCGACAGCCGTGTGTGTTGATTTCTCACTGGCGGGAGATTTGATCCAAACAATATCAAGAAATATCTTCTTTTCAGTTCTTTTGAGTGTCCAAAAATTAGTCAAACCATCAACATCCAATGCCTGCAACACTTGGTTGAGTTGCCCGAGTCCAGAGAAAAGTGGAGTTTCCATATTTTCTCGGAAATAAAAGATTTATCGGACAGCTAAGTTCAGAGCGTTGCAGTCACGGCGCCATCTTCATATCCAGAGAGAAAATGGCCCAATGTTCCGACAGTAATTTCATCATAACTTCACTTAGCAATACAGTAGAAGATTGATTTTGGTGTCAAATTGTTTCTGAGAAGTTCTCTCTTCCAATAAACAACAATTCATGTTAATAGAATTAATTTGAAATTTTTATGCCTGTCCCTATCATGAGTTCCGCAGTCTACCCGCTGCCAGCTGCCCAGCTCGGCCAGGTAACAAACCGTTCAAACCCAAGGGAACGTCCATTATATTATTAATCTCTTTATGGGATTAAGTCATCATTTGAGTGATTTGACTTCGATTATTCCATGTTATCAAAAGCCACAAGTAGGCTAATTGAGTACCATCACGCACGGACAGCTGACATTATTTTAGCAGATTTAAAAATAAATAAAAATACATTTAAAATGAAAAATAGATGAAAATGAATCATGATATTATGATTTAAAAATAAATACAAAAATACAGGAATTATAAATTAGTACTAGAGATTTATCATGTAAAATAATAAACAAATGAAGTCGTCATTTTAATAAATGACAAACTTATAAAATTAAAATCATGCTGGCCTACAGTACCATCTAAATAAATTTAAATTAATTCATGAATGAAAAATAAATGAAAGTTACCTGAAGAAATTAAAAAAAATAATAATATAAACAAATAATATATAGCTGTACAAATAAATGAAAAGGCCTATAAAAAGAAAAAGAAAAAGAAAAAAAAATCTAAAATGAATTCAGTGTAGGCCTACTTTTTAATTGTATTTTTACAAATTTACAAATTAAAAAATGATTATTAATAATAAATAGTAAATAATGATAATAATAGGCATAATAATAATAATAAATATTAAATAATAATTTATTAATATTAATAAATAAAAATAATAATAGATAATATAAATAATGATACACAATGATAAATAATTAGTAGTACTATTTAAAAATAATATTGATTACAAAAAAACATTTAAAAAAACCCAAAAAACGTTCATCCCATTTTATTTTTAATAATATTATCAAACTTATTATTTCTCCACTGAAAATTATAAAATAACTGTAACCAAATATATTATGACAAAATATTAATTGAGTGACAGCCAATCGATCAAAACCCATCACAAACATCCAGGCATCCATTGCCAAGACGGCGTAAGAGGATTAGGTATAATAACAAAGAACTAGTATTATAATAATAAAGGACGTTCCCTTGGGTTTGAACGGTTTGTGCCAGGTAAGCTTACAAAAATAACAGAATAGCTCCAACAGCTATTTACCACACCGAAATAATCAGAATATGCTTCAGAAATAATACCTGATTAACTGTCTGCCTCATCTATTACTCTCGAAGGCTAAATAACAAGCAAATTTGCTACAAACTCCACTCTGCCTCTCTCGAAGTCATGCTTTTTACGTGTAAATAAATCCACGTTTAAACTTTCGTCGCCCGAGATCCTATGAACACATGTTGTACGTTGGTTATACCTGGTTAAATCATGAATCGCTTGCCGCTATTGACGAATTTAGACTGAAGTATAAACTCAGTCCCCGATCGTTCACTGCTTTCCTCGAATTTTTATGTATGCTATATACCACTATTCAATAATGAAGCTCTACGATGCCAGGTACCAACACCTATATTAATCCGCATATCTTGTTTCAAAAAATAAGTTCGCTATAAAAGTCCTCAATTACTCTTTACGGAAAACGGTTTGGGAATGATTTCTTTGTAACTAGGTTTTTGGTTATTATTTTAGTTACCTTGTATTTTGATATCAAATGCAATGCGTGAAATATTATAATTAACATCTTGTACTTATTGTAGTAAACCGGTCCTCGTAGGAGTTCCTTTTCGTTGTGTGAACCGAGAGGTGAGAATCGTGGTGGAATTAACGAGGAGATTTTAATCAAAATTAGTTATTTAATACAATTATAGATGAAAATTGTCAATTGTTTTGAAATTCATGCACTATACCGATACACCCGGTGTTATTTTTCCCTCGATTTAGTTCGGATAACATTGTCAAAATGGAGGTTTTGAAATCTTAAAAATCCCATTCCAAATTTTCCTGCATGCTAGGTTGCATAATTCGGCTCCCCAGACCTGCAGCCAGACATGCAGCATGCAGGGAATTAATATTAAGATTGGGCAATGGGAGGTGACATCCCTATATAATAAAATTATGGAAGGCCTGGATCACTACCACGATTTCTACAGTCTGTACATCCATGACATGATGATATCGTGTCTGAGCTCCGTTTTTAAATTGATTTATAACTAAGCAAGAAAATTTCCCGTAAAGGCGTAAAATTTAGTTCCAATAATTGGAACTCACGGCTATGTCATGTGTATGTGTCGCCGCGATTTAGGGTTCATACCACTAAATCCGCATGTGAAGCGGTTTCCGGTAAAAGTTTATCACGACTATAGTCCCAACTTTGCATAAAAATTGTGCAAAATCGGTACAATATTAACAATTTTAGTGTTGCAAATCGTGTTTTGCTAGAACTTGTGAATGTGATCTCTACTAATTTGAACAAAAACACGAAAATTTGAGTGATGTTTACGATGATGAGCGCATGAACACACGAGGTCAAAACGCGGTTAGCAGTCGGACGTAAACACGGGAAAATCGGGTCTTTTTATATAGCGCTATTTTTCTCAAAAAGTAGACCTAAAATATGGTGTCATTTTCAGGTATGTTATGCAGAATTTTGTTCTGATTAAGATGATATCAAATATATATTTCAAAGTAAGACGTAACTTCGACTTATAGCCTAAAACGTGACCCCTATTTTGCACGTAAAGTCTATGGAAAGCTATTTAGTGGCATGTACCCTTTAGTGTGCGATCATCACCATATTCACATACATGTACATAGTCCAGGGTCAGCCGTGTGAAATCTCCGCGTTAACGCGGAAATCCATATTTTTAATATTCCCAAATCTGTTTAAATTCCTGCATTTCTGTGGTTTTTCAATTTCTCAAATCCGCGATTTTGGTAATTATTGGTCACCGTATTCCTTTTAAAAGGAATTCTTAAATTTGGAAAATGTATATTCAAAATAGTTGAAAGATTTGCTATAATATTACGGTACATTTAAATATCCAATCAATTGACAATTCCCATATGGGTCAGTCCATGTCAAATCAACCAATTTTCTGATAAGTTCCCAGGTGACCCTCTCAGATTTTGATGAAATTCCATCAGAATAATCTTTTGAGGCCACAATGAACCCATACAAAAATTTGGCCTCGTAGGCCATGTCGTTTTTGAAAAATGGCCGTTTTTTTTAAAAATTTGGCCCGGACTTTAGTTTTAGCTCATGTTCTGAACAGATATAAAGCTGCAAAGTCGCATTTATATTTTCAGAATCTGGCTCTAAATTTCAGATATCTGCTTTCCTTTCTAAGTTATGAGCACCCAAAGTTGGTCATTTATTCAACCGCAAGTGTGATTTTGTCATTTTGGGCGTCCCCTGGTGCCAAAAATATGTGATCATATGACTCAAATGTCATACATTGTCTATAAGTACATATCTGAGCCCACAAGCAAGTTTGAGCAAATCAAACCATTGATGGAGGAATAGGCGGCATCCGAAGTAGGTCCGGGTGAAAATTTGCCGGAGACCCCCTTTTTCTGACCAATGGTTGACCTTGTGGACAGTTAAAACATGAATTGAAATTTACAGCCATGAAACTAATGCAAACTTGCCAAAACCCTGGAGGCACCCTAGGGGAGTACCATTACCTACAACTTGAGAACAAGTCCTCAAACGTTTGAAATTTGTAGTTACTACAACTACCATAAAATTGTCTCGTTGACATTGCTGCATCATGTGCATCCACAGCTACATGTACAGTAAGTGTGACAGAGAAGAATAGCAGTCCGGAGGGGGGGGGGCACTCCCATATATTGACATATGTCATTGCCCATGAAAAGACCCCAGTATTTTTGGCAAATCCTACACCACAGGGTAGGGTCAGAATTATTTGATTCTCGCAAATCATCTTCTGTGTGAGATGTAAATTTTTACCAAATACACACAAGTTGAGAAGTCTATCAAAATGTTTAAAAAAGCTGCATTTGAAGAAAAAAAAGTGACTGATTTTTTAATTTTTGTGGTCGGTCGGGTAAGGGCAATCAAACTATTTTTTTAATTTTATGCCTTATTTGGTTGAAAATAAAATGGCTTTACAACATGCATCTGCTTGGTTTACATGCCCTTGCTTTTGTTCTCTTCTTCTGTAGAGTCGCCATGGCAACCGTTTCACCCCATCTCATCTGGAGCTGCATCCGTGAAACTTCTTCTTTCATCAAGAAGAACAGTGGTGTGACCTTCGCCACAGAACCTAACAACTTGAAGAACAAACACACCTTCAAGTACAATGGACTCATCCATCACAAGGTATCTGAGAGAAGCAAGCCTTGAAATAAGCAGATTAAAAAAGCGGCCCCTGGTCCTGTGATAATCTAGTGAACCAGGGGTGATTTTTAAAGACCTAGGAGTCATTTACATTTTAATTGTACACATTAGATACAAAAACCGACCAGGCTCTATTAGAAAAAAATGTAGAGCCTGGTTCACATGATTTAAAATTATGATGTGGACCAGGAGCCAAAATGTCATGACCATTGGGTAAATGGTCCCTGGGTGTCTGGTTATTTCGAGGCTTGGAGAGAAGCTGTAGGATTTTTCACTTTACATGTTTATCATGCAAACAAGGCTTCAAGCAGCCCTATTATTTCATTTTTTTTTTATTTGAACTTTTCCTGTGTCCTATAATTCCTGTTGTTGTTGTTTTTTTCACTTGAACTAGTGAAAATGTGTATTTTGTGTGTAACAGTTGTAGTAAATTTTCAGTCCATAGATTTTACTGGCCTCTATCTTTTACTCAGAATAGTATTAAATAGACATACCAGTCCAAAAATGATGCACACATAATGCAAACATTTAAAGGAAGTCTTTGGCAATCACAACTTTTTAGATTTATGGTCAATATGAGGTTGTTTTTAATAAAACCATGTGATTTGTGGTTGATAACTATTTTTCTAACATAAAGCATAATGTCATGTATATTTGGGTTTCATGAGGATATAATGTGCATGACAGTCTACAAGTCCATGTGATTTCCATGGCTCGAAAAAAGTGGGGAATTTGGAAAGCTCATTCCCAGGAAATGTTGGTGTTTGGAGGGAAATTCTCTCTTTTTTGTATATCAACATGCTATAAATTATGGAACATTTAGCTTGCTTCCCGAGAAATTGACATTTTTTCGAGCCCTGGTGATTTCAAGAGCAAGTTACATCAGCATGACACCAATCGCTTAAATATTACCAATTTTGATAGAGATAATAATTATTGCACGTGATGTGCACTTGTCTTCCCATAAACTGCTTGACCTGTATGATGACATGTCATTATGTTAGCAGAGATGTAAGACTTCCAGAAATTTCCAGAATTTCGAAAATGGGGCAAAAAAAAATTACAGACATGTTAATTTTTTATTTTATTTTTACATTTCCGGAATTGGATGATGATAATTTGTCATAAAAAGAGCAAAAAATACCAGTATGATGATGTAATTAAATTGTTGTTTGTTTGTTTCAGACTGTTGGAGTAGAGCCTGCAGCTGATGGCAAGGGTGTTGTCCTCATCACAAAGAGAGTCAAAGGAGGTAGGTGACTGGTAGTACAGTGTGGGCCAAAAACAACTTTACCCAATTTAAAAGGTTCATATCTCAAAATTGAAAAGTCTGCTTCAAATTGTTTTTACATATTCGTAAAGAACATCTTCCAAAGAGTATTTGGCGAAAAAACTATTCAAAAATATATTAAATTAAAAATGTGACGCTAGTTTTAAATCAAAGGGTCAAAATTAACTTTGTCCACGCGAAGGCCTACTGGCTGTCGTGTCGCATCACTTGCAATAGCGAGTTCGATAGAGAATGGGAACCACTCAGTATACGCACACATTTGTTCAGCAATTTTATATAACACAATCAAATAAATTAAACATAAACAATTAAAATGTCAAGCTACGATATTTCGTCATGATATGCAGCTTTCATACTGCAAAGATATAAAAACAATTCTCTTCAAATATGCATAAAGCAATTGTAACCTCAGACCTCATTTTTTGTCATTACGACATGTTATCTACAAGAAAGTCTGAAGTTATTGCACTTATTGCGTACGTGGTAGGCCTATGTTCGGCAAAGTGTTGCGTCGAGAACTGACTCTGGGGTTAGCTGCAAGTTCCCTTGAACCGCTGCAATATAAACGGCCAGATCGTGGGCGTCCGCTTCGTGCTTTGCATCTATTCATCACACTTCTGAAGTTATGAAAGTTGTTCGTATTTAGAGTTATGGTAGGTTTCGGCGGGACTCTTACGTTCGGGAAACGAATCCGGAATTGATGCTGCACTTCCAAAAAGCTTTCTGCCATAAAAGTCCTCTCTTTTGTTGTGAAATTCCTCTCATCTCATCTCATCTTGACACCTTGCAAACCTATTTAGAAATAAGCCGCGCAGTCACCAATGGTCACAAAATGCACGAAGGCCTATTTAAAATTCACAAATCGCGCCAGGTGAAAATGATAATTGCGTAATTGTTATACTAATTGTTGGTCACTGACAGTGAATGGGGATTAAAATCGATTGTATTTCGTTCATTCATGTAAAAACAATTATCACCATTCAAAGACAAACCAAACGTGTTTACCAATTACATGTATATGCCTGACGCATATGTGTGCCTTTATACTCTACCTTACTCTTAGCAATCGGACGAATCCCATTGAATTACGTGTGGACAAAGTGATTTTTGACCCTCGGACGTAAAACTAGCACCATTTTGTTAATTTAGCTTCTTTTGTTTTCATTTTTTCATCATATACTTTTAGAAAGATATACATTTAGAATATGTAACAATACCATGGATAGCTCTTCTACAATTCGAGCAACCACCCTTTGAAATTGGGTAAAGTTGTTTTTGGCCCACACTGTATAGTCTTTTCTTTAACTCACTCCTGGTATTGAAAAACTGTTTTGCCTAAATAATTGTAGAGCTCTTGATGTGGATCCCACAATTGAATATTTGAAGACTTTAGGAATCGTAATGTCTCAATCAAGCACATTGGCAGTACCCGGTACTGATTGTTTTAATCATTTGTGGCATCATCAGGCCCAAAAATTTGCTTGTCTATAGATGAGTTGACCTCAATGTCTATCAACAAAGGTAAAGGACTGATGCATGGTTTATCGATATGCTTGAGTGAACCGCATACAACCACTACACTTGTTCAGTAGCCTTTTAAAGCTGAATTAACAAGCTTTTTTTCAGTTTTCAAAAAAGCCATTCTCATGCCTGTTTTAAACTATGGTAATTATGCTGTGATAGAAAAAGTTATGTGCAAATTGGTCTTGGATATGATTCCAATAATTGAAACATTGCTCATGGCATACTGTTTATTATGCTTACAGTAAGGAGAAAGCCCAACAAGTGGTACGTCCGACGTGAACTGAAGAAGGATGCCAGGCGTACAATGAGGACCATCAACAATGTCCTGGGCAAGGGAGCGTACCGCAAGGATCTTAAGACTGTAAGTGAAAGGCTGCAGGATAGTATGTGACCAGAGTATGGATAAAATCTTGCATGAAAAAATAAACAACATAAAAAAAACGATACTTATTTTTACGTACAAAATCTGAATGTCTTCATTAATTATAACCAGTGGTATCTCAAAAGAGAGCCGATAAAATTCACTTGACATAAAAGTAAATAAAACTCAAGTGTGATTTTTCCACTGCAAAGTTCCTTTTTTTTGATGTGTCAGGTCATGAACACTTAACTACCCCCCCCATGGTAAACTTATAAAGGCCTTTTAAGATCCACTTAACATGATGTAAGGTTTAGTAATGGTGCCTATAAAAGCACGACAGTATTTCAGATAATGGTGAATCATTAAATACGTAATTGCACGACCTGTTAACTCCCATGCAGTGACTGTATTAATTTGGAGACATTTGTTTTGCACTATTTCTGACAATTGCACTGACACTTTGAAATAAAAGCCCTCAATAAATTGTTCCTTGCAATGGAACTGAAGCTGCATCAACCAAACGTTGATGTGTGCATAATTGCTGAGCATGCGTGACCAGCTCAAAAGAGACAATCTGCACATTGACGATGTCATAGTCAGTATCTCTTTGCAAAGGATTCTTGGAGTTGCCAAAACGATGAATTAACAGTAAAAAGATGTTAACAGCTCTTGCAACAGTTCTCCGCAGTGCACAAAACTAATTATCTTTTTCTTCTCTCTTTCTCTCGTTACAGGCTGCCATGCGTAGAGCTTGTGCCATTCTCAGAAGTCAGAAACCAGTCATGGTGAAAAAGCCAAGAACCAAAAGGAACTAAATCATTAATGAACAGTAGATACAGAACAGAAGAGATGAAATAAATACTTGGCAAAAAAAGGATTTTTACAATTGTCTGAATGTTTTTTATTTGGAGTGGTATTCTACACCAGAAACATGTCAACTTTGTTTCTTAGTTATGTGTAATGGATAGTCTTTGAGGATGAGCTCAATAAACCAGTGTTCATTGCAGTCAACCTGTCTCGATTTCAAGTGCAAGAAACAGCAGGAATTGATCCTTTGTTTCTTCTTTGTTCATATTATAAGATTATTCATTGGGTGTATTGATAATAAAGAGAACATACCAAAAGTTTGATAACGTCCTATAAACAAAAGTGCTTTCGTTAGGAGGCTGACCCCTTCCCTCCCTCCCCTGAAATGCAATTGTGAAATGTTAAAAGTAACAACTCAAGAGATCAACATTGACCTAGATTTAAAAAACTACTTTTTTTTTACAAATGTAATTGGACTTTTTGCCCCCCCCCCCCCCCAACAAAAGGGTAACGAAAATATTTTTGTTTCATATAGGATTCCGTCAAACTTTTGGTTTGTTCCGTAAGGCACCATGTTTATTTTGTCCAATAGCACTATCGGTGTCCGGTTAGGTACCAATGATTCTTTTTGTCATCCCCTGGTGATGTAATAAATTGTATCAAGCATAATGATTAACATTTGCAATGTGTTATTGTGTTCCATTTTGAAACAAAAGCACTATGCAAATGTTCACGGTACAATAGAAAGAGACATCGGTACCTATATGGACTCCGATAGTGCCATAAGACTTAATAATATGTTGTGCCCAAGTCATTTTGGACTTGGTAAATTTGAAAAGCCTTCTATTTAAAGGGGCATTTAGTGATCCACAGCCTCATCCCCCACTTTTCCTAAAAAAGTTGAGATTTTTACACCACTGGATACCTCTGGCTACATAATGTTTATGTACCAAATATTTCTTGCAGATTATTTCGTTTAGCAAAAATATCGCTAAATTTGAATTTCGTTCTGGTGCACCAGAACGAAATTACAACACATTGTCTATGGAGCAGTGTAATACACATAATCATGCATAACTCGCAAACGCAAAATCGGAATCAACTGAAATTTTGGAAATAAGCTTTTTTCGTGGATATCTAATGAAAAATGTCATAAAAAGAGGGTGCTAGGATCACGAAATCCTCCTTTAAGGGGGTACTATAATATCCCTGGCCAATTTTGTGCCTATTTTTGCATTTTTCTCAAAAATTATAGCGCATTGGTGACACCGTGACAGGTAAGATATGTATATGTGACACGATCAAGGGAAATGAGTCGGATGTCGCTAATATTGATTTTGAGATATTGGCAAAGAAAGTGAAAAAATTCTTTTTTATATTGTTTTCAGTGATTGATAAATTGACGTAACTTCACGAACAAAAGTCGTATCAACACGCAGTTTTCAGTTTCTGAAAATGTCCTCTTTAGAAACATGTAAAACTCATTTTCGATCAGGGTCGACATGTCACTCATTCCCCTTGATCATGTCACATATTATAGGGGCAAAGACAACAACTACTGCACTGAAAATTCAGCAACTCAAGGCAAGTAGTTAAATTGATTTATCATTGATCAAATTTTGGTTTCCATCATTTTTGACTAACTCCACAACTGTTGTCTGTGCTGAAATAAAATTTCCAGTGCAGTAGTTGTAGTCCTTGCCCCTATAATAATAATATACATTATCTTTCTACTTGTCATCAATGCGCTATAATTTTAAAGAAATAGGCACAAAATTTGGCAGGAGTGTAGTACCCCCTTATTTGGCAGGAGTGTAGTACCTTGTGAGGGCACGGTGGCTCAGTGGTTACGGCCTTGGACTCATAATCTGAGAGCTTGCTCGACGTGCGTGGGTTCGATTCCCCGTCCCACCACCGTGTTGCGCCCTTGGGCAAGGCGCTTGCCTCACCCCACCCAGGTGCAATGGGAAGCTGTTAGGGGTAGTCACAGTCGTATTGATGGACCCTCGCGCCACTTGTAGGCTGCAAACGTGGTTCCGACATATTCTAATGACGGCGGAATAAATGTAAAGCGCTTAGAGGCTGTTTACGGCATAAAGCGCTATATAAATGTCTACATTTTTTAAATACTAGCTGGGCAAATTTCTGGAAAATGACCAAAAATTGGTCTGTTGCTATATGATGATAGACCCGATGAACTGAGGTAAATTGGCAAACTTGACCCGATGAATTGAGATAAATTGGCAAACTTGACCCGATGAATTGAGGTAAATTGGAGGTAAAATCAAGGAGGTTCAGAGCAAGGAAAGTCTACGTTAGTGTTAATAAGCATGGAGGTTCAGAGCAAGGAAAGTCTACGTTAGTGTTAGCAAGCAGGGAGGTTCGGTGCAAGGAAAGTCTACGTTAGTGTTAGTAAGCAGGGAGGTTCGGAGCAAGGAAAGTCTACGTTAGTGTCAGTAATTAACGAGGTTCGCAGCAAGGAAAGTCTACGTTAGTGTTAGCAAGCAGGGAGGTGCGGAGCAAAGAAAGTCTACTTTAGTGTTAGTAATCGAGGAGGTTGAGCAAGGAAAGTCTCGCTAGTGTTAACAAGCAGGGAGGTTCGAGCAAGGAAAGTCTACGTTAGTGTTAGTAAGCAAGGAGGTTCAGAGCAAGGAAAGTCTACGTTAGTGTTAGTAATCAAGGAGGTTCGCAGCAAGGAAAGTCTACGTTAGTGTCAGTAATCAAGGAGGTTCGGAGCAAAGAAAGTCTACGTTAGTGTTAGCAAGCAGGGAGGTTCAGAGCAAGGAAAGTCTACGTTAGTGTCAGTAATCAAGGAGGTTCCGAGCAAGGAAAGTCTACATTAGTGTCAGTAATCAAGGAGGTTCAGAGCAAGGAAAGTCTACGTTAGTGTCAGTAATCAAGGTGGTTCGCAGCAAGGAAAGTCTACGTTAGTGTTAGTAATCAAGGAGGTTCAGAGCAAGGAAAGCCTACGTTAGTGTTAGCAAGCAGGGAGGTTCAGCAGGAGGTTCAAGCAGGGAGGTTGAGCAAGGAAAGTTCACGTTAGTGTTAGTAAGCAGGAGGTTGAGCAAGGAAAGTCTACGTTAGTGTCAGTAATCAAGGAGGTTCGCAGCAAGGAAAGTCTACGTTAGTGTTAGCAAGCAGGAGGTTCGAGCAAAGAAAGTCTACTTTAGTGTTAGTAATCGAGGAGGTTCGAGCAAGGAAAGTTTACTACGCTAGTGTTAACAAGCAGGGAGGTTCGAGCAAGGAAAGTCTACGTTCGTGTTAGTAATCAAGGAGGTTCAGAGCAAGGAAAGTCTACGTTAGTGTTAGTAAGCAGGGAGGTTCGGAGCAAAGAAAGTCTACTTTAGTGTTAGTAATCGAGGAGGTTCGGAGCAAGGAAAGTCCACGTTAGTGTTAGCAAGCAGAGAGGTTCGGAGCAAGGAAAGTCTACTTTAGTGTTAGTAATCGAGGAAGTTCGAGCAAGGAAAGTCTACGCTAGTGTTTACAAGCAGGAGGTTCGGAGCAAGGAAAGTCTACGTTCGTGTTAGTAATCAAGGAGGTTCAGAGCAAGGAAAGTCTATGTTAGTGTTAGTAAGCAGGAGGAAAGTTTCTACGTTAGTGTTAGTAAGCAGGGAGGTTCGGAGCAAGGAAAGTCTACGTTAGTGTCAGTAATTAATGAGGTTCGCAGCAAGGAAAAACTACGTTAGTGTTAGCAAGCAAGGAGCAAAGAAAGTCTACTTTAGTGTTAGTAATCGAGGAGGTTCGGAGCAAGGAAAGTCTACGCTAGTGTTAACAAGCAGGGATTTTCGGAGCAAGGAAAGTTTACGTTCGTGTTAGTAATCAAGGAGGTTCAGAGCAAGGAAAGTCTACGTTAGTGTTAGTAAGCAGGGAGGTTCAGAGCAAGGAAAGTCTACATTAGTGTCAGTAATCAAGGAGGTTCAGAGCCAGGAAAGTCTACGTTAGTGTCAGTAATCAAGGAGGTTCGCAGCAAGGAAAGTATACGTTAGTGTTAGCAAGCAGGGAGGTTCGGAGCAAAGAAAGTCTACTTTAGTGTTAGTAATCAAGGAGGTTCAGAGCAAGGAAAGTCTACGTTAGTGTTAGTAAGCATGGAGGTTCAGAGCAAGGAAAGTCTACGTTAGTGTTAGTAAGCAGGGAGGTTCGGAGCAAGGAAAGTCTACGTTAGTGTCAGTAATTAACGAGGTTCGCAGCAAGGAAAGTCTACGTTAGTGTTAGCAAGCAGGGAGGTTCGGAGCAAAGAAAGTCTACTTTAGTGTTAGTAATCGAGGAGGTTCGGAGCAAGGAAAGTCTACGCTAGTGTTAACAAGCAGGGAGGTTCGGAGCAAGGAAAGTCTACGTTAGTGTTAGTAATCAAGGAGGTTCAGAGCAAGGAAAGTCTACGTTAGTGTTAGTAATCAAGGAGGTTCGCAGCAAGGAAAGTCTACGTTAGTGTCAGTAATCAAGGAGGTTCGGAGCAAGGAAAGTCTACGTTAGTGTTAGCAAGCAGGGAGGTTCGGAGCAAGGAAAGTCTCCTTAGTGTCAGTAATCAAGGAGGTTCCGAGCAAGGAAAGTCTACATTAGTGTCAGTAATCAAGGAGGTTCAGAGCAAGGAAAGTCTACGTTAGTGTCAGTAATCAAGGAGGTTCGCAGCAAGGAAAGTCTACGTTAGTGTTAGTAATCAAGGAGGTTCGGAGCAAGGAAAGCCTACGTTAGTGTTAGCAAGCAGGGAGGTTCGGAGCATAGAAAGTATACGTTAGTGTTAGCAAGCAGGGAGGTTCGGAGCAAGGAAAGTCTACGTTAGTGTTAGTAAGCAGGGAGGTTCGGAGCAAGGAAAGTCTACGTTAGTGTCAGTAATCAAGGAGGTTCGCAGCAAGGAAAGTCTACGTTAGTGTTAGCAAGCAGGGAGGTTCGGAGGAAAGTCTACTTTAGTGTTAGTAATCGAGGAGGTTCGGAGCAAGGAAAGTCTACGCTAGTGTTAACAAGCAGGGAGGTTCGGAGCAAGGAAAGTCTACGTTCGTGTTAGTAATCAAGGAGGTTCAGAGCAAGGAAAGTCTACGTTAGTGTTAGTAAGCAGGGAGGTTCGGAGCAAAGAAAGTCTACTTTAGTGTTAGTAATCGAGGAGGTTCGGAGCAAGGAAAGTCTACGTTAGTGTTAGCAAGCAGGGAGGTTCGGAGCAAAGAAAGTCTACTTTAGTGTTAGTAATCGAGGAGGTTCGGAGCAAGGAAAGTCTACGCTAGTGTTTACAAGCAGGGAGGTTCGGAGCAAGGAAAGTCTACGTTCGTGTTAGTAATCAAGGAGGTTCAGAGCAAGGAAAGTCTACGTTAGTGTTAGTAAGCAGGGAGGTTCGGAGCAAGGAAAGTCTACGTTAGTGTTAGTAAGCAGGGAGGTTCGGAGCAAGGAAAGTCTACGTTAGTGTCAGTAATTAATGAGGTTCGCAGCAAGGAAAATCTACGTTAGTGTTAGCAAGCAGGGAGGTTCGGAGCAAAGAAAGTCTACTTTAGTGTTAGTAATCGAGGAGGTTCGGAGCAAGGAAAGTCTACGCTAGTGTAAACAAGCAATGAGGTTCGGAGCAAGGAAAGTCTACGTTAATGTTAGTAATCAAGGAGGTTCAGAGCAAGGAAAGTCTACGTTAGTGTCAGTAATCAAGGAGGTTCGCAGCAAGGAAAGTCTACGTTAGTGTTAGCAAGCAGGGAGGTTGAGAGCAAGGAAAGTCTACGTTAGTGTCAGTAATTAATGAGGTTCGCAGCAAGGAAAGTCTACGTTAGTGTTAGCAAGCAGGAAGGTTCGGAGCAAAGAAAGTCTACTTTAGTGTTAGTAATCGAGGAGGTTCGGAGCAAGGAAAGTCTACGCTAGTGTTAACAAACAGGGAGGTTCGGAGCAAGGAAAGTCTACGTTAGTGTTAGTAATCAAGGAGGTTCAGAGCAAGGAAAGTCTACGTTAGTGTTAGTAAGCAGGGAGGTTCAGAGCAAGGAAAGTCTACGTTAGTGTTAGCAAGCAGGGAGGTTCGGAGCAAAGAAAGTCTACTTTAGTGTTAGTAATCGAGGAGGTTCGGAGCAAGGAAAGTCTACGCTAGTGTTACAAGCAGGGAGGTTCGGAGCAAGGAAAGTGTACGTTAGTGTCAGTAATTAATGAGGTTCGCAGCAAGGAAAGTCTACGTTAGTGTTAGCAAGCAGGGAGGTTCGGAGCAAAGAAAGTCTACTTTAGTGTTAGTAATCGAGGAGGTTCGGAGCAAGCAAGTCTAAGCTAGTGTTAACAAGCAGGGAGGTTCGGATCAAGGAATGTCTATGTTCGTGTTAGTAATTAATCAAGGAGGTTCAGAGCAAGGAAAGTCTACGTTAGTGTTAGTAGCAGGGAGGTTCAGAGCAAGGAAAGTCTACGTTAGTGTTAGTAAGCAGGGAGGTTCAGAGCAAGGAAAGTCTACGTTAGTGTCAGTAATCAAGGAGGTTCGCAGCAAGGAAAGTCTACGTTAGTGTCAGTAATCAAGGAGGTTCGCTGCAAGGAAAGTCTACGTTAGTGTCAGTAATCAAGGAGGTTCGGAGCAAGGAAAGTCTACGTTATGCGACTTCTGTGGCCGGAAGCAAGGGGTCTGGCATTATGCAGGGGGCTAACAAATGTTAAGTTTTTTGACGGATCCTGCACATTGACAGGTAGTTAACACATTTTGAGCTTTAAAAGACCCAAAAATAGCATGGAAATATTGTCATTGGTCCGAGAAAATGGAAAATATATATGTTTTTTTTTTTATAACATTCTCCCGATATTTTGTTCAACAACACGAGGGTCTAACATTAAACTCCTTTGAAAGTGAAACAAAATGCAAATATCCATTTTTTGCTGCTGCTCATTTATGACCAGCTGATTATTAGCCCTATACAAATTTTAAAAGTCATTTGTCCTTTAAGGGTACTTTGTAAAGTGGCCTGCATGCTATTGACCAAACTTAGCTCAACATACTCAAGGTCGTGATATTTTCGGCAAAAAAGGGAAATTTATTTTTATGACCTCACCTAGGGGAGCACAAAAGGTACCCATGACCAATGATAGAACAACATCCAAGAGCTAGAGATTGGTGTATGTACATTGTCTGATTTATATTAGCTTGGAATGACCCGTTCGCGAATTTGGGCGCCATCTTGGACTCCGTGGCCCCTAGATTTTTTTCTGATCGTCATTCTTCAAAGAACATACAAGCATTTTTGAAGATTTAAGGTAGCTGCCTCGGATACAACACCCTTGCAGAAATATAGCTCCTGTGTCAAATCAATCAGGTATATTCATTTAAATCTTTAACATAACATAGGCAAGTATTTCACCCACCTATTTTAAGAGTCTTATAAGAATTGTAATAATTCTTTTGTTTTTCTTTATTTTTTAAATATTCCCTTAATCATTGACAGTTTTTGATTTTTTTTTTGCCCACTTAGGAAGGAGCTATGGTTACCAAACTTTCAGGGATGGTAAATAAACTTATAATATCTAAATTCTCTTGTCAGTGTTTTTTTTTTTTTTGGATAAAGTGTTTACTTTTTTTTTTTTTTTTTTTTTCCACTTTTTATTTTAGGGAATGTTAGAAACATTGTAGCTTAAAATACACACACTTAATTGGAAAAAGCTGACGAGAGAATTTAGATATTAATCTTACTTACCATCCCTGAAAGATTGGTAACCATCTCCCTGTTGGCTAAAAAAATCCTAGAATTTAGATAATTTAGTGTTTCTAAAAAAAAGAAAAATCAAAAAATCATAAAAAAAGTTCCAACATTCCTTTTAAATGTGGTTTTTTTTGAGAAATTGGCAAAGTGCCAAAAGCCCTTCCCTATAGTAATTCAATGGGATTTTGAGATGACAAAAAGTTGCATAAATCAAAAATGCTCTTTTTTGGAAAAAATTAAAACTTGGCAAGTAAGGTTTTCTCATCAATACACACATCCTATATCATTTTCAAGGAGTTCTGAGCATGACACCTTAGCCGATCATGACCATATAATGACACATGAACTCTCATTGTGTCATTTCATCATATTTTTCCGAAAAGTCGTCATAGAGCTGGGTCATTTCGGGTCACACGGTGAGTCCATTTAGTGAATTATCTATTTTTGGTGTACAGGGTGGGGTGAAACGCCACGCATAAAGGTGGATCGACTTATCTATATGAGCAGAGGAACTGACCGTTTAAACCAACAGAACGGAGTTTCGGGCTAAGATGGAGACAATTTTCCAAAAGCCCTTTGAACCGTTTTGCCCCTCCCCCGAAAAAAAAAGCTGGCCACGCCCCTGCTCATGCCCCGTCATGTTCATGTGTACGCGAAAAATATTCTTGCAATAATGACACGTATAAGGCTTCTCACTCGTGTGAATTCGCTCGTGGAGTATTACCAGAAGAAGGGAAACACTTGTTCACTAGCGTAACCAACGGGCAGGGGGCAAACTCCCCCGTCAAAAATGAACGACAAAGGTGCCCCTCTGATAAAAAAAAAATGAAAGAGAAAATATGGAGGGCAAAGGAAAAGAAAAAGTTATAAAAGGGGCAAGGAGCCCCTATTCCACCTAAATTCACCCCGATCATAGACCAAAATAGCGTTAAATACAATTTTATCACAATACAGCCATTTTCATCCCGACCATGGACAAAAATAGTGTATACAAAGTTTTTGCGCGCTTTTTGCGAAGACATGTACAGTCTTTCTGCAACTGCAATTGTTTTCGTCTGTGCCCCTGAAATTTTATTTTGCCCCCACCCCACCATGAAAGCTGCCTACGCCCCAGCACTTGTTGCAATAATGGCATTTAAATGACTTTTTTAGCTTATGAATTCGTTCGAAGATTTTCATACTGTTAAACTGTGTTAAAAGGGCATTTCGTGATCCACAGCCTCATCCCCCACTTTTCTCAAAAAAGTTGAGATTTTTATATCACTGGAAACCTCTGGCTACATAATGTTTATGTACAAAATATTTCTTGCAGATTAATTCGTTTAGCAAAGATATCGTGAAATTTGAATTTCGTTCTGGTGCACCAGAACGAAATTACAACGCATTGTTATGGAGCAGTGTAATACACATAATCATGCATAACTCGCGAACGCAAAATCGGAATCAACTGAAATTTTGGGAATAGGTTTTTTCGTGGATATCTAATGAAAATGACATAAATAGAGGATGCTAGGATCACGAAATACTCCTTTAAACCTTTATCGCAGAAATGGCATCGGTAAGGTTTTTTATTGGTATGAATACGCTCATGTACACTTCTATTGCCAGCATCAGTGAACCGTTTGTGACAGTATTTCATTCAAAAGGTTTCTCTTTCATGTCTGTGTAAATCAACACGCCTTGAGAATGTTTTAATGCAATAGCTGCACTTAATATTTGTAATTTTTTTCTTTTGAGTTCCTAATTGAGTGGGCTTTGTTCACATTTAAGGGAAAGGACCCTGTCAGCAAAATATCACATGTCCCTTCTTGAGAGACGGATCCAGGGTTTCAAACAAGTAGCGGTGATCGGGAATCATTAAGTTATAAGGATAGCCTACTCGGTCTTTTCTGGAAATCTGTAATGTGGAAATCCATAATTTTCCGAAAATTAATTTTGAGAAAGGAAGGAAAAGGTACTGGAAACTTAACACCAGTTAACATTCCTTAAATATAGAAAAGGCTAGAGAAAAGGGATATAGAAATATTAAATATAGTGAATCGGAAAATCTAGAAATGAATGGGAGATCCGACTTACTGTGTGCCAAAGTAAGGAAAGTGACATGTGGAACGAAGGGTAACACCAATGGCCGCTAATTGGTGTTTTTAATTTCAAGTTAGTGTAAAAAACAAAACCTGTGTTTTACCTGAAAACAAATCGAATTTCCTTGTAATAGTAACACCATATGGGATACTAGAGCATGCGCAACGCAAATCGTAATAATGTGTAGAATAGAACTTGGTGGTATCTCATATGATAGTCGTACTATGCTTAGTCTCGAACAAAATCGCCATACGTAGCTGGGTCATTCTTCGGTAAGGTGTCCAATGGCAGTCCCGCCACTTTCAGGAGTCATAACTAAAATACGAAACATGATTTCGAATTTTATTTTTTGCAGTTGTTTAGTATTGACGTTCCTTAAAACATCAAAATATTAAAAAGAAGTTCTTATTTTCAAGAAAATTGCTTATACAGGGTGTCACAAACCCCAAAACCCCATGTCCCGATTTGGGTCATCAAAACATTTGATGCTGATATCTTTTAGCGGATAACTTTCATAGCCAGGAGTAAAAATAATTTCACCCTATATGTCTCAAATTTCCTGTCCCTATGTCTGCGTCATCTACCGTCACGAAAGTGCCTGGAGAAAAATACTAATTTTGTAAGGTCATTTATTTGACATAGAGAGCACAAGTCAATATGCAGTAAATTCATTTAGACATTTTTTCCTCATGTTGGCGCAACAAATTCATCAAAACTATAACAATTTCTTCACTCATACGGGTGGGTACCTTTATTAATCATCATCTCCGAACGCTTCTGATACCTAAAATGTTCGCATTATTTATTTTACTTTTTTTTCAAAATTACAACAGTTGTACGTTTATTTCTATTCACCTCCTTTTGACCATGTGTATGTTATAGTTGTACCAGGGTCGTAAGTTTGTTAATTTCGTAATATACCATCACGTCATATCCGTCACAATTTTGTGACGGATATGACGTTTGGAGGTGATTTTCACTATGAGAGAATCATTTCCGTCTCTTGACGGAGATGATACAGCAGAATTTCCATTCCTTGACAACATCAAGCTGATAATAAAGATTGAGCCAAACACTTTTTTTATTACACTGGAGACATGTCTCTTTCTTAATCTGTAAAAAAATTAACAGAAAAATCATTTTGAAATGTCTATTTTTTCCAAACCTTCAAACGTGCACCTTACCGAAGAATGACCCAGCTATTGAAAAACGAGAGGATTCGCCGTACTATCACGGCAAATTTTGACACGAAGATAAGGATGATGACGCTGTGCGGGGATAGATGGAACCGGGAGTATTAAAGAAATAAGGAAGAAGTATTTAGAAGAGTTCAGAAGGTAAACCATCATAGAGAAAACACAGTTGATGATGACAGCAAAAGTCAAGATATGGAGAGATACTCCCGGCAATTGAGGCTTTGAAAAAGAAGAAAGCAGAAAGCCTATATCAGCAGAGATGAGAACATTGGCGACAAGGGACTAACTAATAAAAGGAAATCTGCAAGCAAATTTATACACATCGGGAGACTGCCCAGATGACATAAAATCAACACTGATTCCACTGACCTAGTGTCACATGAGTGCAAGAATTCAGAACTATCAGCCTGATTCCGCATGCCTCGAAAATCATTCTGCTCCCAAAACAGCTTGTGACATCATCGTTTATTTAGCAACAGCCAATGACATTGACACTTCTTGTTCTTGGAATCCGAACAGAGGATGATTTAAGCACTTCCCAGCAAGTCTTGCGGTTAGCACAGCTGTGTGAGTGAACATGACACCACTGCCCGCCCACCGCATACACACGTGCATGGTTAAATTTGAATTTGGACAGATATATTTACAGTAAAAACACCTTCAAAAAGTTGGTCGATTTCACATTTTATGTTATCTACAGAAGGTGTGAATTATCCTTCATGCATACATCACTTTAGATCTGAAATCGACCAAGTAATAATGACACACGGGTAATTCTAAAACAACATCTTTTGCACAGAGTTCAATGGGATTTGAAAAGTAAATTGACAGTTGAAACTCTAGTGATAACACTTATACAGTGCATGATGGGACTTCATTAAATCATCCTCTGGAATCCGAACAAAATAGCGTTAGGTGTTATTAACTTGTTACCAATATCATGGTAATCGATCTGCACATGGAAATAGTATACAAATATTGACTGCTATGAGGGGCATGGTTAAGATTATAGGCCCAAGGTGATCTCAAAACCATGCTATGACCCGAGGCGCAGCCAAGGGTCATAGCATGGTTTTGAGATCACCGCGGGCCTATAATCTTAACCATGTCCCGAATATAGCAGTCAATATTTGTTTTATATACCGAATGGACACGTGGATGTTGCGATTGCGCAGTTTGATCGGAACGCACGTGACCGGTCCATAGTTCATTTCCATGGACCGGTCCATAGTTCATTTTGCGGGCATGGTTAATTCAATGACTGCACTTTCAACCAATCAGATGACAGGAATCTCTATATGAGGTATATAACATCTACTATTTCCATGATCTGCATACTCGTACTAAAGAACTCGTTGAAAACTTTTCGATAGGATTTGTGGATTTTGTCGCTTGGATTAATTTACAATCAGATAGTGTTTACTTAAAGTGTTTTCCAAAGCACAACTCTCTTAACTCTTAATGGCTCTCTTAATCAGTCACGTAGTTATCATCAAGAAAGCGTAAAATATTTGAAACATCGAGCAACAAAATAATAAAATGAAAGATAACACAAGCGGCATTAAGCTGATTATCCCTTTGTTTACTTGCAAAAACCACACCTCACCTCACCTCGCCTCACAGGCTGTGTCACCCACTGTCGGATGTAGCCCTCCTCATGTATCAAGTAGCTTCCATTTGCTTCTGTTCTGTGCTTCTCTTGCCCAGGTTGTACCCAGATAGGATGTGAGATCATCACGCCATCTTCGTTTTTGTCTTCTCCTTCTTCTCTTTCCTGTTCTTGGCTGCCATTCCGTTAACCTCTTTGTCCATCTATTGTCGTCTCTACGAGCTATATGTGTCCCGCCCATCTCCACTTTGCCTCCTTGATCCTTTCCATGATATCTTTGACATTTGTTTTGTCCCTGATTTCCACATTTTTTACTTTGTCACGTATGGTGATATGGAGCATTTTCCTGATATGATCCTCTCCATAGTATGCTGTGCTACCTTGCGTTTTTGTTCTAAAAACTTAGTTGTTGTCCAGGTTTCACAACCATAGGTCATTGTAGGTAAAACACACTGGTTGAAGACTCTAGTCCTCAGTGTCATTGGTAATCTTTTGTCACATATGATTTCTTTTAGCTTTGTGTCTGCCAAAGCAACTCCAGCCAGCCTTTATTCTTAGCATGACTTCTTCTCTCGTGTTGTCTTCCATCTTTACTGTCTTGCCCGCTGTCTTGCCTAGATACTTATAACTTTCTACGTGTTCTATCTGCTCATTCTCTACTTCAATGGACTTGTTTGTCTGGTAATTTGTCATGAAATTGGTCTTCCCCTTGTGTACATTCAGTCCTATCTTTTTACTCTCCTTGTTCAAGCTGTTTAGTTGCACCTCCATATCCTCAACTGACCCAAAACGACCTTAATTTACATGATTTTCCAACAGGTGGCTGTATTATTTATTTGACAATAACCCTGGATAATCATTATTAGCCTCTAAAGGGCAGTTTGCATGTATTCAAATAGCGCAATAACAGTATCTGGTTTTGTCTTGTGGTTAATTTATTTGGTTTTAAGTAGGGCCCGATGCAATTATAATTTAGCAACTGCTTCGCGTCTGAAGCAGTGGTCATAGTGATAGTGAAAGGTGCTTTCAAATATTTGATTTGATCATATAATGAGGGTCGAAGGGGAGCATAGTTGTGCATGCACTCAAAGGGTTGTCATTTCCGCCCATATGCATTTTTCTTTGGAGGGGGAAACGCTCAAAACTTGTCTGTCTGTCTGTCTTATTGGAAACTCCCGGAGGAACTCGGCAGGGCGATTTTCATCGCCATTTCACCAAGCTGACACAGGGTCAATTTCTACAAACTTTTACGTCTATTTGGAAACATCATAGCCTGATGGTCCATTTTTGGACGGTACAATGATTACTCTAGGGTCTGTTGAGTAGAAGCAATGGCCGAGATGGGGTTCGAACCCACAACCTTACGATCATGAGTCCAATGCTCTAACCATTGCGCCACACTTTTGTTCTTATACATAATTGTGATGCGATCAAGCAAAATCAGTCGGAACTCTGAAATATTAAATTTTCAGTTTCTTATATGATAGTAAAACGCATTTGCAAAACTGCATTTTGAAGAAACCCCCATTGAAATTGAACAAACAGTTCCAAAGATATGAGCAATTAAAGAGTTTCCAAAACAGGAGGAAACAAAAGGAAATATTTCCTTAGCTTGGCTATATCTCAAAATCAATATTTCCAAGTTCCGACTGATTTTGCTTGATCGCATCACAATTGGTCTTAACTCAAATACCCACAAGAACTGTGGAAATATAAATGCGAGTATTTACTTTCTTGAAAAGATTAATATGCATGAATTACTATTAATTATATCACTCTTAAAAATCCCTAGTCACTTTTGACTAGAAACTAGTCAAATTTGACTAGATTGCGGGTGCAATAGGATCTTACTAGACTCTAGTCATTTTGACTAGGATAATCTAGTCGACAGGAACGACTAGGGAGTCTTGTCAAAACATGACCAGAATATCTAGTCATTTTTTTTCACTTTTGACTAGAAACTAGTCAAATTTGACTAGATTGCGGGGTGCAATAGGATCTTACTAGATTCTAGTCATTTTAAATTCTAGTCATGTTAATTTGGGGGAAATGCATCATCTCTTGTCCACTTCACGCTAAGAGAGGAACATTATGCCTCAACACTGTGGTGTTAAATAGCCATCAAGTGTATTTGATAGCATGGTGACACGTATTACAGAAATTATCTATAAAATTACGGTCTTGAAAAAGCTTTGCTTTTGCTTTGCTTTTTGAAGAAGGTTGGTGCTTTCAGCTGCTACGGCTATGTGCACCACCAGCTGTACAAATCTTTCGTAAACAATACCTTTGTTCGATCCTATTCAATACCATGAATTCTTTCTCTGCTTCACTGCACGTTGGCTATGCTATGCTGAACATGTACGGATACTTTTGCTGTATTTCTTCTCGGATGCTTGTGCGTAAATTTCCTTTCAAAAACCAAACGGTGTCTTCTCAGAGCCACACCAGGCCGAATCAGCTGAAGAAGTGGCTATAACGTGGCCAAAACTAAACATGGTCCTCCGAATACGCCGAAATCTTCGCTTCCACGCCTGTTTCCCCATTGCCCAAGTTAGCATTACCCATCCGACACCACGTGGAGGTTTAAGGTTGGGTTGCCCGCGTGCAATCACTGTGTCAGCTCTGCGGGCCTTGCCGGACTGTCTTGAAAAATGATGGCAGAAAATTATAATGTATTTGCTTGAAAATATAAAATCTATGGTGTTAAATAGCGTTTGCCCTGTGTTCTTCATCCGTGGTTTTGTTTCCCATTATTTCAACTGAGTATAATATTTAGGATTTAGAGAAGGTCCTCCAAACACTAGCACTCATCACAATAATCATTTGTTACAAAATTGTTACCCAATTTGTTACCGAAATTGGTGTGAAAACTCACACCAAATTCTGCACCCTCGACTTGGAATTGACTAGAATTTCTTGACTAGAATTTATGACCAGGCGTAAATGACTAGATATGCGTTGACCAGGCATAAATGACTACATCAGCGTTGAAATGATTAGAAAATCTCCTCAAAATGACCAGAATCTCGTCAAAATATTTTGACTAGGATTTCTAGTCGAAAAAACGACTAGGTATTTTTAAGAGTGTAGAGTACAACGCATTTTTTTAAATAAAATTAATTGGCTAAAACTGAACGAGGGCACTCCCACTTTGGAGGTAACGCGTATGTAGGTGCGTCCGGGGGCGCGTCAAGACCCATTTTTCTTCATCCTCTGTCACCCACAAACCCCTTATTTTTCTATTCGATCTGTCACCCAAATGCCTTATTATTTGAACATCAACTTTTATTTATCACTGATTTTGTTACTAAAGTCTGCATAAAAAGTAACGCAGCTGTTATAAATACGTCTATAGCTTCAGAACTAATCATTGTTTTCACAATATTTCAACATTGAGGGAAGGATGAATTATTTATGTTTTATTTTTGTTAAATGTTGTTCAATATTAACAACACAGTTGTGCTTTTGAAGAAAAATATACGAATTTAAAAGTTGCTATTATGCAGACCGGGAGCACGTAAAGCCCGCCATTATCTTCGTGCTTACTTCAAATCAATACAAATAGCTGCAACTTTTAAATTCGGGTATTTTTCTGTCAAAACACTGCTGTATTGTTAATATTGACTAACAAAATTGGACAAATAAATCATCCTTCTTTTTATGTTGAAATATTGTGAAAACAATTATTAGTTCTGAAGCTATAAGCGTGTTTATAACAGCTGCGTTTCTTTTTGTGCAGACTTTATTTTGAAATAACAAAGCCAATAAGAACGAGAAATTCAATGTTCGAGGCATCTTTTGGCTCTCACCCAAAGACTCCATTTTAAGGGGGTACTACACCTTTGTGGTAAATTTGTGATTATTTTGCATTTTTCTCAAAAATAATAACACACTGGTAAAAAAAAAGTTATGTATATTATTGGGGCAAGGAATCCAATTACTACACTGAAATTTCAGTGACTCAAGACAAGCGGTTCAGTATATAAATTTATGATAGGAAATAAGGTACATCCTAGCGGTACCTTATTTCTTATCATAAATAACGAACTGCTTGTCTTGGGTCACTGAAATTCCAGTGTAGTAATTGGATTCCTTGCCCCTATAATATACATAACTTTTGTTACCACTGTGTTATTAGCTTTTGAGAAAAATGCAAAATAGACACAAATTTATCGAGGGTGTAGTACCCCTTAAAAGAGGTAATATTCTTACCCAATGCCCCCTAATTTAGGTCCAAACGATCCGTCGCTCACCGAATGATCCCATTTGTAGATTTTGCTCACACCGAGTTCCAAACAATCATGTTCTCACCAAATGACCCCATATTTTTGTATATTTTGCTCTCACCGACTGCCCCTTATTGTAAAAGTATCAGCCGCACTTATGTCCATTTCATATTGAAGTGCCTCACCGAAAACTTCCGTAAGGAAGTGTTTGCGTAGGAAGTGTTTGTCGTATAAGGTATATTGCTGATCCATTGATTATCCTTTTCTGGTGCATTGTGGGATAGAAAAGGGGGCAAGTCGATCGCTAATTTGCTCCCTTATCTATCCCACCCCGCACACGAAAAGGATAATTAATGGATCAGCAATATACTCTATTAAAGGAAGATTATCTTTTCATCAAGAACTGAAAGCCATCTGACAGGTTTATCAGGGCGGTTTGTTATCGTTCCACACGTCAAATTGTTTGATTAGCTCGTGCTTGTATATAAGTTTATATTTGTTTATAATCTTTCATTTCTTATGAGATTATGGATTAACGGGCCTTACGCCTGCCAGTATTATATGGCTATGATAAACAGATATATAATTCATGATGCTATTTTGATGTGTACAGACGTTATATCATTTATTTGTTTACTTTGTACGTTTGGCCGAAAGAGCAACCACAAAATACGTAAGTGACCTATTCCCAAAATGGTTGCTTTGTACTCATACATACCTTTGATGATATGGTACGATTAAAGTACATTGTTAAACTACGCAGCTTGACACTGCATTAACCACCGGAATATCATGACTTATTTGCTTCAACAAGATGAGATTCCTTAATTTGCAGTGTTAGGCAATAGAAACAAATTAGTTTGATCTTTCGATCAACTATCGATACTTGGTCGATCCTTATTATTTATGAAATCAATTGATTGACTATTGTTAATTGTGATTACATATGCATCTTAGTACTGCACTGATATTGACTAATATAAATTTAGCAATAATTCACATTAATTAGTTGTTAGTTCATTAATAACAAGAATCGAAGCAGCATCGGCGGTCGATCCAAAGATCGAACAAATTTGGTTCTGTTGCCTTATAGTCAAGTCATCAACATCCGTGTCCGAGTCCGTGTCAGAGGCTTCCGAGTCCGAGTCAGAGGCTTTCCGAGTCAGAGTCATCAACATCCGAGTCCAAGTCCGCACGTAAAAATTAAACACAAAAGTTCTTTGGATTTCCCATTAATTTTGAGCATAAGCCGAAGTGTCATGTCAATCACAGTCTATCGGACAATCCCAGTGTCCCATAATCCACATTAAGCAAGCAATTAAGCATGTTCGCACTTGTAGGGAAGAACTCAAGGCATACTTTGGGTTCTGATTGGTCGATTTACTCATGGAATGAAAAAGAAAGCAACTAACATTTGCAGCTATAATTTACTAACCAAATAACAGTCGTTGTATTATTTTGTAAATTAAATCTAATACTGAACTAAAATTTTGCAACTCACTTTGCTACGTTGCGTCCGAAAGCATCGGACTTCATCAGGCATAACTGCATTTATTTCCAAATAAAATCCGCCCACAAAATGGTGATGCTTTCTCCAAATACTTAAAAGGAGTATTTCGTGATCCTAGCATCCTCTTTTAATGACTTTTATGACATTTTTCAGTAGATATCCATGAGAAAAGTTTATTCCCAAAATTTCAGTTGATTCCGATTTTGCGTTTGCGAGTTATGCATGATTATGTGTAATATACTGCTCCATAGACAAAGCTCTGCAATTTCGTTCTGGTATACCAGAACGTAATTCAAATTTCACGATATCTTTGCTAAACGAATTAATCTGCAAGAAATTTGTTGTACATAAACAATGTGTAGCCAGAGGTTTCCAGTGATATAAAAATCTCAACTTTGTTTTTGGAAAGTGGGAGGATGATGCTGTGGATTCCGAAATGCCCTTTTAACTCCTGGCACAGGAGGCGATTTCCAAAAATGATTGTTCTTTCACCAATCAGTCACTTTCTCCACTTCATTGACAGATGTGTTGTTTTATAAACCAGACTCCAGCAAGTCTGTCAACATTATTGGTTATACAAACTGGTTCAAATGTACCTCCTTTTGAAGCACAACGACGACCAACACACATATAGAGAGTCTACAATCTCTCTTCATATTCTGCCAAGAGCAAACTCACTAGCTTTCCAATTTTGTACTCATCAAATAGCCATGATCTATTAATAGACCATTCTTCCAACACTTCCTGCGGATATTCCTATATATTATCAGGGATTCCTCTAATGGTGCAATACACTGAACATTATAGAGAGCAGGGGATTTCCCAATAATCCAATTAGATATGATTCAATTTGTTTTGATCAACTTAATGAATGACAGGGAATTCTCCAAGGTGTCATCACTCATGAAATAACTTTACTTATGTAAATAAATAATCAAAATTAGATTACACAGGGCACATACACAACTGTCATGAGGTGTTTCACAATAAATGCTTGAGATAATCCGTAAGATGATTCTTAGAGACCTTAGAGGCCATTTATGTCTTTAACAAGTTGAGCACGTCTCATGAAGACCAAAAAGCAAATGAGGCAACGTACAGTGTCATCGCCCCGATATCTTCATGACAGAAATCGCCATGGTAGGTTGAATCCACAGCCACGCATGGCCATTTTGTTCCGGCCTGTTTAATAGTTTTGAGACGCATAATGGGCCGAGGGACATCCGAGTAAGGCTATTGACAATAGCCTGGTGACTGACCTCTGTACGATCAGTGAGCATGGTATACGCCATGATGTCATCTGCTTTTAGACTGCCTCCACGAGTGGCCTACGCTGCGCTATAGTTCGGCACATATAAAATCAGAATTTTTGTCAGTTTTTGAGCTCAATACGCAAGGTTCTTTCTCAATACGCAAGCTAACGACTATCATATCCTTTCAACGCATATATTCAAGTGCAAGCATAAAAATATGAATTCTTTAGAATAAAAAAATTACGGGAGATATTCATCATTTTCTACCTCGGTATCCAAAGATTTATCGTCTGAATATCAAATCGTGCATAGCACATTCACGTGTATCGATCCCGGGTATTCATTTTACTGTCTCTGCTGTATAATGTAATTATTAAGCAGGCGATGTCGGTGTGCAACGTATTTCGGAAAGATCTAAATGACTGGAAACTGGTGGAGAAAGCGGAAACTGTAATGACTGGGAAGGGACAACGTGGAAATAGCTTGACAATGTTGCTGCTTGGCAGGCAGGTAAATAGCACTTGAGATCTTTTCAACTGCGTGAGCTTCAGTGGTAAATGTGCAGGTGTAAAACGATAAGCAGTCCAAAATGGTAGGATCAATAAGTTTTCAAATTTCAAATAGGACCTTTAGCTTATGCGCAGAGAATGCGGTATTGTATGAGTGCCTGACCCTATTCAGGCCGCGTCATCATCATGATCATGGTCATAAAATATCGCAATGATTTATAGTGTGCTACGCACAGGCACAATGCCTAGTCATTGATCCACAAGCATCAGCACACTTTACAAGTTGTCGCTGACCAGTGACCACTACGGTCCCACATCATTCCATAAACTATTAAACAACATTTTGGGACTTTGCTGCTTCTAGAGCGCACACCCTAGACATTCCACATTCCTTCGCAATCAGCTCCCCGAAGGTACAACGAGACAAATTAGCAGTTCTTGTCCAGGGGAATTTCAAGCTAACTCAAGTTTCTACGAGAGCGTACTAGGCACCGCCAGGGTTCGAACCCACAACCTCTGGCACCATAGTCGAACGCCTTATCGATTGAGCTAACTTGACTGTACCTTGTGACATTTGGCGCCCACTCGAGCGTAATACATCAAGTATTTGTTACGTTAGTCGTGAACTTCAAGGTAGCATTTGTTGACAGATAAGAAGATTTAAGAATTGTTGAAGTCAACCACCTTCTCTTATCTTGTCAAGTCAACAGCATCTTTCTAATCCCATCAAGACAATACAGATAATCTACCTGTCAGACAGGTGTGTCTTTATCACAGTACATGTCATATGACATACACTCAAAAATAGAGGCATCGACACATGATCGTGGATAAAGAGATACACGAATTCATCAACGAATCTTTTAACGAAGGATTTAGTACAGATTTGTTTTGGCCCTATAAATACCACGAACACTACAGAGAAGTGAACACTAGCACGTAGGCTTACACCATGGCAGATCCTAACCAGACCCAAGATGTCGACATTTGTAGCGGAAAATTAGTAATAAATGTGGCAAACCCAAAGGATTGGATCTGGACTGACGTCGAGAGAATTTTCATCCTTGTTGCATATCCGTGTTGTGGGAGCGTCGGTATATTAGCAAATCTTGCGTTTCTGTTCACTGTACTTCGAGTACGTCGTATGCACACCGTCGTCAACCTGTACCTCGGTTGCCTGGCACTCGTAGACATAGAGATGCTGCTTTCCTCTGTTATATGGCATGGTTTGGTGTACTCAAATTCCGATATCAAATACAACTACCCCTTTAAGAGCGATGCTAGCTGCTGGGTACTGTTTTTTCCGTTTATTTTGGAGTTTCTGCTTCTTTGACTTTGATCACCATGGTATCTATAGATCGATTCCGGGCAATCTGCTATCCTTTGCAACATGCTGCACGCGGTAAGGCTAATGCCTGGAAGTATATCATCGGAACTGTTTTCTTCTCGGTTATTTGTGGGGCAATTGGTACAGCTTGGCGGGGCAAATTGACTGTAGTATGTTTGGCATGGGGCAACTCATCGGATGTAATAAATGAGCGTGTACATATCTACAGGTCGTGCTCTCCAATTATAGAAAATGCCGATTTCATATCTCAACTAGTCTTGTCTATTATGTATTTCTCAACATTTTTTATTGACTTGACAATGTATGCGAGAATCATGTGGACACTAAGTCAAAGAAAAAGTCCAAATCTACCCGGAAATGATGCTATGAAAAGTACACGAAACCAAGTGGCGCGAATGTTAATTATCACGGGCGCCATCGTCTTTATCTCCTATTTTCCAAACCGCATGACGATCATTCTTCAACTTCTAAAACGATATTATAATATTGTTGTTCTATCACCACGTCAAAATGAAGTACTTCTGGTGCTTACCCGGACTTTTGTTCTCCTTAATTCCACGTGTAACCCGTTTGTGTATGCTTTTAGTAGCAACTTTTACAGAGGTGCATTTTATGAAGCGTTTCGTGGTAAAACTGATTCGGATTTACTTCGCGAACAAGCACGTCGCGTAAAGGATTGTTCAACGACAGCAAAATATATGTAAGGTATTGTGAACATTTAGAACATATTCTTGACTGATTTGAAGACGTAGATAACAACGAAAGTAAGCAAGATTTTACCGTTTGGAACATGTTCCTGACTGCTTTGAAGAAGCGGACAACAACGACAATAATTAAGCAAGTTTACACCGTAGTCATGCTCCTGATTTATTTGACGACATTACGGATAACAACCACAATAAGTAAGCAAGTTTATCCAATTTAGAAAATATTCCGGACAGATTCAAATTGATTTATGAAGTAATTATTGTCTTAGTGCTATGGGACAATAATCTTGTTGTGTGTAATTGTGTGTTTCTAATTGCAGTTAAAGCCATATTATAACATTTGCTGAGGAGAACGCCCTCAACATTGTTTAAATTTTGGTTTTTACACGATTGTAATGTACTTTAGTCAATAAAGATACTCTGCAAAAATCAAGACTTTAGGTGCTGTAGTTTTGTCACAATCCAAGATTTTGAATAAAACGATGGAACCGGCGTTTTATTATTACGATGGAAATATTAGTCGAACACGTATGCACAGTACGTACACGGCGTGCGGATACACATACACACCCGAGGATCGTACCTATTACAACCACGGGAGTAACATGCATGGGCGCTACTAGTAAATTCCAATTTTCTATGCTTTACCTCACTTGTTCGGCTCAAAATTAAAAGGGACATATCTGACAGTAAAGGCTAACATTTTATGGAAAATAAATACTAATCTATTTTACAGAAATGTTATAATATGGCTTTAAGCATGTTAAGTGCCGTCAAGAATATGATCAGACAATTGTATCACATCAGGACTTTTTACACTTTGCACAATAACTTTAATATAATCTAACAAGTAAGTAGCGTCTGTACATATACTAAGTAAATTATTTAAAGTTGTCTGCATATCAGATTGCATCAAAATGCTTGTTATTCACAGTTTTCAGATATTATGTTCAAGACTGACTTGTTAAAATACAACACAAGATCCGCCTACTAAAATGTGTAGATTAATGGTAATGAAACTAAATTATTATTTCTGATCGTTTCAAGAGGATCCATGTTGTATTTGGAAGAAGCAATGCTTTTTATAGATATTACAACTGATGGTTTACAATCATTTTGATACATTCTGTATAGTGGTTTTGTATTCATTGATGTTTGTTATTCAAGTAAGTAAGTGGTTTTGTATTCATTGATGTTTGTTATTCAAGTAAGGGTTTTATTTTCTTCCCTATAAAGATGTCAGAAGCGGTTCTTTGCCGATAGTCGTATCTTCCTGAGGGAAAGCCGAGGGCACTTCAATAATACTAAATTGATACAGGTTTAAGGCTGAGACCTTTGCAGTAAGAATCATTCGGTGAGCCTGAAGGGTGTAGCCCGTCACTCAGAAGACCTGGTAGTCATAAGACCCGCTATTCAGAAAACCCATTATTCAGAAGGCCCGCTAGTCAAATAACGGACTTTTTGAATAGTGGGCTTTTTGTTGTATTTTATGTAAAAGATCCGGTACTCAGAATTTTTTTCTGACTAGCAGGTTTTCTGGCTAGCGGGCTGTATCCGTAACCCAGAAGACCCGCTACTCCGAATGCCCACTATTCAGAATTCTGACTTGTTTTAATCATTTTAAAGAATTGGGTTAGCCTAATCCTAATCTTAACTCCCAATCCCTAACTCTAACCCTAATCCTAACCCTAACCCTGAGAACTAGGTTTTCTGAGTGGCGGTTTGTCTGAATAGAGGGCGTGGCGTTGTTTGCATATCAGATTGCATCAAAATGCTTGTTATTCACAGTTCACAGACTAGCAGGTTTTCTGGCTAGTGGGCTGTATCCGTAACCCAGAAGGCCCGCTACTCAGAATGCCCACTATTCAGAATTCTGACTTGTTTTAATCATTTTAAAGAACTGGGTTAGCCCTAACCTCTACTCCTAATCCTAATCTTAACTCCCAATCCCTAACTCTAACCCTAATCCTAACCCTGAGAACTAGGTTTTCTGAGTGGCGGTTTGTCTGAATAGAGGGCGTGGTTCTGCAATGGCCCGTTAATCAGAAGGCCCGCTCTCAGAAAATATTTTCTGAATAGCGGGCCTTCTGCTTAATGAATGTTCTGGTTAGCGGGTCATTTTAAAAGAAAAACAAGCCCGCTATTCAGAATTCTGGTTAGCGGACCTTCTAGGTGACCGGTTTTCTGAATAGTGGGCCTTCTGAGTAACGGGTCTTCTGAGTGACGGGTGACCCCGGTAAGAAAAAAGATACGATGTCTATGGGTGAGAGTAGGACTTTTGGATTTAAAGTAGGAGAACATTGGGTGTATACAAATGGGCTATTTGGGTGAGAGCCAAAGCAGTTCAAGAGAAGCCTCAAACATTAAATTTCTATTTTGAAAATGGCTCAACTAGCTTTGTTATATAAGTATGAATATCAGTGATAACAGAGAGACTGTGAGAGTTGCTGTTCAAATTGAAATATAAGGGAGTCTGGGCGACAGATCGAATGGAAAAATAAAGGTTCTTTGGGTGACAGAGGAGGTGTTTTAAACAAAAATGCGGTCTGTGGGTGACAGCGATGCTTGAATATCTAGTCATACCGCAGTTACTGTCCGTTTTCCTATACACAATACACAGTGCTCTCACCATTGACGCGTGACCTCTACAAACAGTGTATGTTATAGGTATATGGGCATTGCCTAGTTAACATCACTGTGTGAAAAATAACCGGCCAATATTTTAACTATTCTCCAAACTTCTAGCAAATATATTTCTCTAACATGACCTAAAATTACAGCTAGGTTAGATGTTCAGAAGGGGACGCACTTTCGTAGAATATGAGTGAGGGCAAAGCATAGCTAGCTCATAGCTAGCCAACTCCCCGTTTTGATTGAATGGAGATTTGACCGAAAATATTGAGCTATATTGGTAACGGACCGCTCCGTTTTGAAGGATGCCACAAAAAAAACGGTACAAGCTACATTTAAACTATTCTAAATAGGTTCTAGAAAATATAGTTTTGTAACATGTCCTAAATTTTTAGCTAATTTAGATGTTTGGAGAGGGTCGCACTTTTGTGTTTTAGGAAGGATATGTAAACTACAGATAACACCAAAAATATGAAGAAATTATTTCCAAACCGTGTTAAGTCAACAATCATTATGTTGCTCATTTTGAAGAATGCTGGTTAACAAAAAGCAGGTCATTGTCTCATTTCGTGAACAAAGGTACACATACCATTGTTTCCTTTCGTTTCCTTTATAATCGGTTACCCAACTGAAGCTATAATACCAGCTTTATTGCGATGTCGCACATGTAAAACAGACACTTGTGCACAACCAGAGAAGATCTGATTTAATCAGTTGAGCTGCTTCAATGAGTGTTATCTTGGTTTAATAGCTTTTAATGGGGTTTAAGTCCTGCAAAGGTCGAGATGAATTCTACTGTAGACATGACTGCATCATGTTCGAATTTGGCTCAACAAGCTTTGTTATTTAAATAAGTAACAATAGCAATGGTAACTGAGAGTTGATGTTCAAATTGAAAAATAATGGAGTCTGGGCGACAGATCGAATGGGTTTGTGGGTGACAGCGATGCTACAAAGGGGGGTATTAAAAGTCGGCATCTAATGTTGTTAGTGAGGACACTATAGGCCTTTTACATCGACCTAACTAGCATCGACCTAACAGTCCATGAGCAGTGATGAGTACGGGTACGGGGCCGCTGCCAAACTAAGGGGCAAGTAAGGTATATATTTATCTTGAACTTTTCAAATGTTTGCGTGCATTTTTTCTGATTAGGTGAACCACTGACTTTTGCGCCACTAGCTCTGCCCCCTGGGGCATGGCCATGGGCCTATTACCAGGCTGCCTGTGTGTTGGTAGTAGCGGCATGTGGATCTGGGAGCCGACTGTGTGCTCGCTTTTGCCATGGGATGTTGGCTGCTGGGACGCATGTTGGGACTGCCGGCTCGTGGGTAGTAGTTTGGGGCCAATGGGGGGTGCTCCGGTGGGTGGAGTGGGCGGTGGTGGTGGTCAGGGTTTCATCCAAGTAGGTTATGAAAAACATGTAATTTCCTCTTTATATCTAGTTTCATCTCAATTGGTGCATACTTTATATCTTTTATTTATTTTGAACTTTTTAAATGTTTGTGTGCAGTTTATCGAACTGGGCGAACCCCTGACTTTAGCACTTCTAGCTCTGCCCCCTGGGGCATGTCCATGGGCCTATTCCCGGCTGCCTGTGGGTTGGTAGTGGCGGCATGTGGATCTTGGATCCGACTGTGTACTCGTTTTTGCCTTGGGATGTTGGCTGCTGGGGCGCATGTTGGAGCTGCTGGCTCGCGGGTAGTGGTTTGGGGCCCATTGAGGTGCTCCGGTGGATGGAGTGGGCGGTGGTGGTGGTCAGAGTTTCATCCAGGTCTTTACATTAGTTTAGGTAACCGAGGTGCTGTTGGAGTGTTTTTCGGGCTGATCCCGGTGTTTGCCTGCTGGTAGCATGTCTTGGGCGCAGGGATGTTCTTTTCCATTCAGTTATGTCCCTGTGCTTGTGTTCTGGTTTTTGGATATACTGGGTCAGATCTGACGCTGCTCAAGCTTTGGCCCCAGATACCTTAATCCATTGTATTTTGTCATAAAAAAACATTTTCCATAATATTGTTATTATGCATATTTCCTTGATGCTTTTGATGTAATGTGCAATCATATGCCCTATGCCTTAAATGATATTTATTATTGTACTGCTCTTGATATAATTTGTTGTAATGTGTGCAATCGTATAATACAGGGTGTCCCAGAATGATCTGTACCGGGAAAGATTAGGTATGAAGGGCATGTTAAATGTTCATATTGTTTTACATTTTAAGTTTTACATATATTTAGCTTTCTCAGATTTTTTAGATTTTAAAAATTGGACGTTTCTAGTAGAAGTTATAGAAGATTGCGTAAAATGGTGAATTCTAAGTTTTGACAACGCAACCTATTTTGAAAATCTGTAACATTACTAACCGTTCAGCACAAAGTTATTTGGAAAAAGTTATGCAGGTATTTTAGTTGTGCCCTGTTCATATTTCCACTAAATAGCCGATATCTATCTATTATTTATGACGTTACGAAGCAATCATTACATGGAATTAAGGATTTGCGGCCTAATCCCATTCTCTCTTTGGCGGTAGTTTTAGTTATTGTGGTGTGAGGTCCATGTAATTTGAAATGCTTGCAGAGGTCGAACTGGTTGTGGTACAGAAAAGATGGCTCCTCAATTTATTGTGCAGCAGCGTAGATTCCTTTCAAAAACTTACTGGCAAACCGGCAGCTATGTTGAGACGCAAAGAAGATTCATTAGACGATTTCCGCGAGCACGCGTTCCAGTCAAAGGAGCGATAGTGTATAACGTAAAGAAGTTTGACGAGCACAGAACTGTCAGGAATCGGCAGAGTGAAGCTTCAGGTGCTCGTAAGACTGTAAGAACTAGAGCGAAGATTGCAGCTGTCTGGCAAGCTTTAAGGCCCAACCCCAACAGTAGTTGTCGTCGAAATGCTGTGCCAAACATCCCACGTTCTTTATTTAATCGTATCGTGCCATTTTCAAGGGTATGCGAGTCGTTTGCGCTGAAAATGAAAAGCAGTTTTTCATTGATTTTACATTATTGCATGCCACGCCAAAACAAATAAAGGTAGCGTGCTGAAATTCACAGAATAAGTAGGAGACATGTCCAGCATTATAATGCATGTATCTAAAATAGATACACTGCCCGTCTTCTATTTTTAGTTATTTTTGCAAACACGGTACAAATCATTCTGGGACACCCTGTATAATGTTTTATATGCCGTTTTTATTTAGAGAATAAAGGTATTGGTTTTAGCCACTGGAGTGCATCTATCGTCTCATATAACACGGGCGACATCATTATTTTAAGTAAAACAACGAGGCGAAAATAATGATGTCGCCCGTGTTATATGAGACGATAGATGCATGACAGCGGCTAAAAACAATACCTTTATTCTCATTCTTAAACACTACTTCAATTCAAAGAGAAATATCATAAGTATTACAAATTTTAAGCAAATTAAATCCGACATTTTACAAGGAACTACCTATGGCGTAAAATCGATTAGTCCCGTTGTTGCTATGCGCCTTCGATTGGTTCAAATAGCGAGTACGCGTACCACGTCACACGGGTAAGAACCAATAAGATTGCAGGAACGTTCTCAAGTGTTTAAGAATATGTATTATAATTATGTATGGCCTTGTGCCACCTGGGAACCAAGGAGAACAGTGCCAGTGCATTGGTTGGGCACCCAGGTTAAATAATAGATAAATATTACGGGTGGGGGGGGGGGGGTTAAAGGTACTGCAAGTCTGAAGAGAGGTTTGGTAGCCTCTCAAGATAAAAGTGAGCCCAGTTGATTAGTACCAATTTACTATTTGTTATGAAGACTCTTCACAGAGAATTCAGATTATGTCCTCTTTTAATTTTGTCCCAAACAGATAAGGCAGTACAAAGAAAAGCGCTATTTAATACCAGCGCATATGTCGCCAATGCTAGAAACCCCATCGACCGTGACTCGGGTCAGTTCCTTTGATGTGTTATGACCGTCCCGCACGCCATGTGCGTACTAATATTCGACCAATATTTCCATCGTAATAATTAAACGTCGTTTCATACGTTTTATTCAAATCACGGATTTTGTTACATCAACAACACTTAAAGCCTTGGTTATGTAGTTTACTAAAGTAGATTACAATCGTATAAAAACACAATTTTGATAAACATTGAGGGCGTCCTCAGCAAATATGTCCAGGCGGTATAGGACACGCGACACGTGACGTTCGAGGCTGGCGAAAATACAAGGCTGACAGCGCCATTCAAAATAGACGGTTAGCGGTTTTAAATTGAAAAACAACATACGTCGTACTTACAGTGAGGTACTTTATAGAGAAAGATAATTTTACTTTGACCCCACATAACAAGATTTCATGATTATGTGTTAATCCAATGGCGACGTCAAAATGGCGATATCGCATTCACCACCGCCTGAATATGTCTTTAAAGTATTTTATATTATACCAGAGAAGATGTAAAGAAAGGAGATAGATCCAGCTATCCTCAAACAAAATATGTGTGTTGCCGCTCATTCAAAAGCAATCACGCTATTTAGGTTTAACAATAAAATACAACAAAAGGGTTCGAACCCATGACGGGTGTGATACACAAGTTACTGCTTACTAGTTTTAGGAAAGGTCAGTATACCATCAATACTATGCATACCATGCATGCAGATCCTAACATCCAGTTTATTTCAAATAAAATATGACCGAAGTTCCATGGCAAATAATAATTTTGCACGCTTGGTTACGCTTTCAACCTCTACGATTCATGATACAGACTATTTTCAATTATCAAAATATCTTTATTAGGTTTGCAAGAAATGACAGGAAAATACATAAAATATAGATGATCAAAAATCATCCCTTTTCTAACAAAATCCTAAAACACTCGCCTAAATAATTAATATATGTTCCAAAATGGGCGGATTTTTTCCGAATCTTTACAAAACTACATTTCTTTCTTATAGTATCCACGTGTGGTATCCCTTCAGAGCAACATCAGGTACTTAACACACACGTGTCATTCTTTCAAGGGATTCTCTATAGAAACATTGGATATGGTTTCAATTCTGGAGTGAAAATTAATCAACCGTAGTCGGCAACACACATCACATCAAAGGCTACTTTCAAGTAGATGTGTAACTACTTGAGAATAAAGGACTATGAATAGGTGCGACAGGATTACCTACGGGATTATCTCAAGGATATAATTCCGTTCTCCCTCCTTTCTTTACATCTTCTCTGATTATACGTAGGGTCTTTTTATCTTTTCAGTTTCGAGAGCTCTATTATTTAGAAACGAAAACGCAAGGGATTATGTGAGTTTATCTGTAATTTGAATTCATTGAAGTTTGAAGTACCAATCAGCTTTTATATTTCAATAGATGTGGATGCCTGCTGTCAATTAAGGCTGGATAAGACAAGATTATATTTATAGAACACACACAGTGTGTGGAACACCGGTGTTTTTAGTGGTCTAGCGCATCTCTCGCTTTTATGTCCTGTAATACCTATAATAGGCCTTTGATGTCGTTAAAGTGGTTCACATTAATGTGACAAATTGCCAATTCGAATGAAAAGGTCTATTTTTTTCTGTAAAAACGTTGAAAAACAGCCCTTAAATCACAAAAGATCCATAAAAATGTATCTTTCTAATTTAATTTTTGCTTCCCCTTTAACAATGAAACGTGATATTAAAGGAGTATTTCGTGATCCTAACATCCTCTTTTAATGACATATTTCAGTAGATATCCAAGAAAAAAGCTTATTCCCAAAATTTCAGTTGATTCCGATTTTGCGTTTGTGAGTTATGCATGATTATGTGTATTACACTGCTCCATAGACAATGTGTTGTAATTTCGTTCTGGTAAATTTCTCGATATCGAATTAACGAATTAATCTGCAAGAAATATTTTATTCATAAACATTATGTAGCCAGAGGTTTCAAGTGATATAAAAATCTCAACTTTTTTTGAGAAAAGTGGGGGGATGATGCTGTGGATCACGAAATGCCCTTTAATATAAAATTTTCTCACAAGCTAGATAAGACCCTATGTTACAATCATGGAAAAACAAAATAGTATACGCAGAAGTTGAGATATGAGGGTGGAAGTAGGACTTTTTGAATGAAATTCTCGTAATTCCAATTTGTGTTTAAATAAGAAACTTACAGCAAAGACGGCTATAAAACTGACTAGTTCCTGTTTTGTATTTTCATTTTTTATGTTTAATTTGTTTTCATAATGCAAAAAGCCAAATTGTGCGCACTTCATAGTGGATATTTTGAAAATTAGGAAACGTGTTAGCTCTGGTTTGTAACTGCAGTGACCTGCTCATCAATTTTAATCTGACAACGAGGCAGCGATTATATCTGACACTTGAAAAATGACAATCACTAAAAGAATGATAAGAATCTTTTGAAAGGTTTGAAGTATTGACTTGTAAAATTGAACGGAGATTTCTAGGTAAAATGTTTGTATTTGTTTAGCAGCAGAAAAAATACGTTTGATGTGAATAATAAATCCCTTTATGCTTGTCAAAGTCAGATTGTAAAACTTTTATCTCAATATGACAATAAAGATAATTATGGTATGCGAGAACTCTAACGAAAACCAACCAAGTTACAGTGGATAGTGTGTTCGGTAGTACATCGAATATAATGTATATATACGTTGGGTTTCTAATTTTACTGGCAAAATCCCCTGGTGTCCCATCGCATGATCTACCACATGAGGTGGGTAATGGCCAACACCCAGCAACCGTTACATTGTTGTGTTTTAACTAGCAAAATTACCCGATGTCGCCTCGCAAAATTTACCTCGTGTGGTGGTTAACGATTGCCGCATCACTCTGAACCGATCTGTTTGTACTAAGCAGTGGCGTTATCCGATAACACTAAACCGCACCACTCGGTAAGTTAGTCCGAGATGCTCTGACGATAACACTCCGATCGCCATGCAATCTACGTTTATAAGTTTATAGGTGTAGTAGGCCAGTGGGACAACGGAACCGCTACGTGAACGAGCTATCGGCAAGTTTACACAGTAGAGACACGCATTTTGTTTCATGGTTTTCTTGAATTCCGAAAAGAAACACAGAGGCCCGGGCACAGAGGACGTATATTTCGGAATTTAATTGATTACCATTACATCGAAAGTACTATCGAAGTATATCATGTAACATCTTAGATGCAGAGAAACTTGTACTATCGAAGTATATCATGTAACATCTTAGATGCAAAGAAACTTGTACTATCGAAGTATATCATGTAACATCTTAGATGCAGAGAAACTTGTACTATCGAAGTATATCATGTAACATCTTAGATGCAGAGAAACTTCATCATAAAAACCTTCCTTGTGGAAGTATAAAACTTTTTCTTGATCATGTTGATGGAATTACAGATAATCATAGAAGAGTTAACGGAAATTTACCATGGCAACTTCCAGATACTTGGACAGAATTGAAAGTCACAAAAAGTTAACGATACTCCTTATTTTAATGGACTTTATCGATTAAGAAATCGATGACATCGATAGGAAGAAGCAAAATAGTGTGACACGATTGCTGTTACAGTGTGTTAAAGGTACACCAAAACTTTAAGTTTTAAACTTATAAAGTGAAAATAATTATCTTCCTAAAAGACCTATACATACCTATTTAATTGCAGCGACAACTATTACTGAAAAAACAGTGTCATCATGATGAATGCAACCGATGTAACCATTGTCACATTGACAACTATTATCGAAATGGACGTTACAAATGTATTCACGGACGTAAGCGACATTGGTGAATCAGAAAATGATTTAGTATCCAATGCATCACCATCTCAAGTTACAACGGACTCTGTATCCGATGCATCACCATCTCATGTTCATTCATATCACTATGCCATGCTCTACTTTACATTATCGCTACAAGTTGTGGTCTTTATCTTCGGGAGTGTCAGTAATTCTCTCTTCTGCGCAACATTTATCCGATATACGCGACTGCAAACACCATTCAATGCTCTGGCATTCGCGCTTTGCGCCAATAATTTTGTCGCGTCAATCTTCTTGATGCCTTCTTCACACGTGCTGGCGCAATACCAACATAGAATGCATTCTCTAGACACGCCACTGTGTTATCTGAATACGTGCCTGTTGAATATGTGCAAATGGAACGCCGTGTTGATCATGACCGAGATGGCAGTTATCAGAGCGAAGATGGTTTTTGCCACACGACTTTGGTTGTTAAAAAAACGAACAGTGGTCGTGATGATTATCGGCAACATCCTCTCGTCCAGCGCATTCGCTGTACATCGCAGTTACTTTTCCAACAACAACGTGTGCATTCAAAATACACAGTCGGAAACGGGTGGGCATTTGTTAACGAATATCGGAGTGTTTTTGAGTCTCTTTTCGACGCTATTAATAGGGTACGTAATCCTTGCGTTTGTTACCCATCGTCGTGCAGCGGAGATTTCACGACGGGATCGCGGCAGTAATAGATACGAGATCGCCACTATTCGATCTTGCGCAATTATTGTCATCTCGTACACCGTACTTCACTTTCCTTATATCATATACGCCTTTCGTCTGTATATTGGTGTTAGTGATGATCAAACCTACTACACGCATTCGTTCTTTGTGTCATTTTTCACACTTGTTTATATAGGTGATTCTCTAATATTATTGGCAACATCCACACAATACCGCAAGCATGTCGTCATGTTATTTCGTCGTTCCAAACCTAGGAGTTACCCTGTGATTAAATGAAGAACTCACATAGCTTATTTGCAACATGTTTGCGAGACATTCCATTTTTTGCCTAAACAGCGTTTATAATAATCATCTTGATCCCTATGGTTGTGATGGTGTATATCGCATACCCCATCGGTACACTGTAAAATATGGCCGTAAAAAAACGGACGCCCGTATTTCGAAATTACCTGTAATTTTACGAGAGAACCAGCCGTAACCACCTACATACCGCTACAACCACCCACACACCTACATGTAATACTAAAACCCATGTGTATCACTAATTCCCACTTAATCTGCTTAAACACACTGAAAGTAAAATTTAAATTCCGTAATTTTACTGGTCCCCGTAAAAGTACGGGGAAATCCCCGGGGGGAAACCACTAGCAAGAAATTTTCCGGTTATCCCGTAATTTGTTGTAATTACAACCCTAATACAGTCTAAACGCAGGACAACCGATTCTTTTGTTCTGCTTAGTCGCGCTAAAAGTCGATCGATACATGTTAAAATCAGCACAATTCCGAGATACACCTTTTTGCTATGAAATTTATTTTCTCGGTCAAATATAAAGCAAAATTTTTTTTTCTTCAGTAATGTCAAATAAAAACATAGTGCTTGGATGAACATTTTTTTAAAAATCCTGGTGTTAAAATTAAGCATCAAATTGTGTCTTTTAGTGTGATATTTTTGATTTTTATAGGCCTTTAGTTCGCCCGTGAGCTTTTTACAGAATTCATTTTTAGCGTCTCAAACTAATATAGTTTGCTAAAGAAAGATATTTCCCACCTCTGTAAAGCACATCGTGTGGGTCTATATATTATAGTTTTGTCAGAATTTCCGTTTTGATTCCATAATTTTGACTACCAGCTGAAATATTTTCAAATCCACGCGTGAAATCTTCGGCTAATACTAGCATTGTGGATCGATATCTCTGGGTGCCCGGCCTGGATAGAGTGTTGCCAGAACTTCAATATAGCAAAGAAATTACCTGGTGTTTCAATTGTCATGAAGGTGACTGGGTATAGTGCCTTTAGTTTGTGTTTGTTTGAAATTGCTTAAACCCACCGAAAGTCATAATGAAGCAGCCAAAACAATACAAGGTTAAACATGGAAGTTTATAACAACCTATTATAATGACCTAAAGGAAAAATCATTTATGGCAACAATGAGCCTTGCATTGTAAGTCATGGTTAAAATGTGTTGAGTACCCACCCCACCCCCATAGGCCTACATAATATTACATACCGGTACCTTATAATATTTATATAGCACGGCTATAGCTATACATTTATAAAGTAGGTCCTATAGCGCTAAATTATGACAAATAAGCCTACACAAACCCGAACGCAAGTCTGAAGGGTGTAATGAAAATGCCAACCCGCGATGCCCGATTGGGGGGGGGGGGTCATTCAAAATTCACCTGGAGATAGGAGGGACAGAAAATTAAAATCCCTCTAATAACACGCGAATTTTTCTAGGTTTGGACAGTGGATTTTCCCATGGACCTCATCCTAGGTAAATAAACAAACAAACAAACAAACAAACAAACAGACAAAATGGTTTTCATAATCATGGAATCCATAGCCCCTATAAATTGAAATTGCAGGCTATCACGGGAGCAAATTTCCAAAATTCACCTCATTTACCAGAATTGGGGATTTGGGCTACCAAATCGCTGGTCAGGCAATCCTGGTTTTCAATGGAAAAGGGACATGGTTGACAACAATTGAAATATCGATTAATTCAGCTGGTTGCTCTCGAGATAAAGTACTGATTTTGACATTTTCGGAGGATGAAGGGAAAAAGGGTAAAATAAAAACGGAAATTCTGACAAAACTATAATATATTGACCCACACGATGTGCTTTACAGAGGTGGGAAATATCTTTCTTTAGCAAACTATATTAGTTTGAGACGCTAAAAAATGAATTCTGTAAAAAGCTCACGGGCGAACTAAAGGCCTATAAAAATCAAAATATCACACTAAAAGACACAATTTGATGCTTAATTTTAACACCAGGATTTAAAAAAAAATGTTCATCCAAGCACTATGTTTTTATTTGACATTACTGAAGAAAAAAAATTGCTTTATATTTGACCGAGAAAATAAATTTCATAGCAAAAAGGTGCATCTCGGAATTGTGCTGATTTTAACATGTATCGATTGACTTTTAGCGCGACTAAGCAGAACAAAAGAATCGGTTGTCCTGCGTTTAGACTGAATAATAATGATAATAATAATAACAATACTAAATTAAAATTTGGTTTCAATTAAAGTAGAGTTTGTTGGCATTAAGGGCTCGGATAGAGACGTTTGCAATTATTTTTGTGGGACCTTAGAGCTCATCAGACATATCGAATTGCATTTTGATTACGAGGAATATCCTTCTGATATCAAATATTAAGTTTGATTTTTTTGAAATTCGCGATATAATACATATTTTATGGAAACTTAATTCCGCCCTTTAAAAAATTATGTTCATTGGATATCAAATAATGAAAAGGTTATTACAAAACTGTTGAAGAAAATGTAAATTTGAATCTCGCTTTATTGTCGGGATTGATTAAATTCGATATTCGTGGTGCTCTAATTAGATTTTCAGCGGATTAAAAGAAAAGAGAAATATTGCAGGAGTTGAAATTAAATATGGAGATTACTCGTTTACAAGAAGAATTTGATTATGTATTATGTAGAAATTGAGTATAAGGAAACAATTTAGTGTAAAAGGTACAACGGCGTAAGACACATTTTTTAAAAACTTAAGTGAAAATATCTTGCTAAAAGACGTATAAATACACATATCATGCAGCGACAACTATTACTGAAAACGGTGTCATCATGATGAATGCAACCGATGTAACCATTGTAACATTGACTACTATTATCGAAATGGACGTTACAAATTTATTCACGGACGTAAGTTCATCAAGCGAACTTGGTGAATTCGAAAATAAAACGGACTCGGTATCCGATGCATCACCATCTCATATTCATTCATATCACTATGCTATGCTTTACTTTACATTATCTCTACAAGTTATGGTCTTTATCTTCGGCAGTGTCAGTAATTCTCTCTTCTGTGCAACATTTATCCGATATACGCGACTGCAAACACCATTCAATGCTCTGGCATTCGCGCTTTGCGCCAATAATTTTGTCGCGTCAATCTTCTTGATGCCTTCTTCACACGTGCTGGCGCAATACCAACATAGAATGAATTCTCTTGACACACCCCTGTGTTATTTAAATACATGCCTGTTGAATATGTGCAAATGGAACGCCGTGTTGATCATGACCGAGATGGCAGTTATCAGAGCTAAGATGGTTTTCGCCACACGACTTTGGTTGTTAAAAAAACGAACAGTAGTCGCGATGATTATCGGCAACGTCCTCTCGTCCAGCGCATTCGCTGTACATCGCAGTTACTTTGCCAACAACAACGTGTGCATTCAAAATACACAGTCGGAAACGGGTGGGCATTTGTTAACGAATATCGGAGTGTTTTTGAGTCTCTTTTCGACGCTATTAATAGGGTATGTAATCCTTGCGCTTGTCACCCATCATCGTGCAGCGGAGATTTCACGACGGGATCGCGGCAGTAATAGATACGAGATCGCCACTATTCGATCTTGTGCAATAATTGTCATCTCGTACGCCGTACTTCACTTTCCTTATATCATATACGCCTTTCGTCTGTATATTGGCGTCAGTGATGATCAAACCACTACACGCATTCGTTCTTTGTGTCATTTTTCACACTTGTTTATATAGGTGATTCTCTAATATTATTGGCAACATCCACACAATACCGCAAGCATGTCGCCATGTTATTTCATCGTTCCAAACCTAAGAGTTACCCTGTGATTAAATGAAGAACTCACATAGTTTATTTGCAACATGTTTGCGAGACATTCCATTTTTTTGCCTAAGCATCGTTCATAATAATCATCTTGATCACTATCGCGTACCCCATCGGTACATTGTGACCCGTCGGTACATTTCGCCACATGACAATAAAAGATTTTACTTCAATTTAGCACACTACCGTAGAACCTCGTCTACAAGCATATATAGGGCTTTGGATGAAAGGTAAATGATTCGGAAACAAGCGTGAATATGCCAATACAATAGATTGGCCTAAAAATAATACTTGTTTGTATATGCTTGGATCTGTAATTTATTTACTCAAACTCCTTAATGGCGCTTGGATTAATGTAGCTTTCATCAGACGTACTCTATATGCTTGTAGACGGGGTTTTACGGTATAGCATTGAAATGACGAGTGTTCCCCTCAAGTACTTGGCACTGTCTTGATAATTTCGGAGGGCACCCAGTGACTCCTTTCAAAAAGTGTCCAAATTTTTAAGTCGTCGGTATATTTGCATTTTGTTCGCCCTCCCTTTGGTCTCGAAGCTGGTTACGTCACTGTTGATCACCGATATTCTGGCTACAAATCTATATACGTTAGCTGATAAACTGAGTAGATATAGCAATTTAGCACACTATAGCATTGAAATTACGAGTGTTCCCCGCAAGTACTTGGTACTGTCTTGATAATTTCGGAGGGCACCCGGTGAATCCTTTCAAAAAGTGTCCAAATTTTTAAGTCGTCGGTATATTTGCATTTTGTTCGCCCTCCATGTGGTCTCCAAGCTGGCTACGTCACTGTTGATCACCGATATTCTGGCTACAAATCTATATACCTTAGCTGATAAACTGAGTAGATATATCAATTTAGCACACTATAGCATTGAAATTACGAGTGTTCCCCGCAAAGGAAGTACTTGGTACTGTCTTGATAATTTCGAAGGGCACCCGGTGACTCCTTTCAAAAAGTGTCCAAATTTTTAAGTCGTCGGTATACGTCGTATTTGCATTTTGTTCGCCCTCCCTTTGGTCTCCAAGCTGGTTACGTCACTGTTGATCACCGATATTCTGGCTACAAATCTACAGTCTGTCCACTTAGAAGTACAAAGTAAATAGACCTCGGAAACGGGAGGTATGAGAATAATTATTTCAGTGCAATGCTTCTTTGGCGCGCCAACTGCTGCGCGATTTGTGCACCACGCTCTTTACGCGTCGCGTCGCGCTCGCGTGTGAAGCAAATGCCACAGATTTGGTTTGTACTTCTAAGTGGACAGACTGTTTTTACGTTAGCTGATAATCTGAGTAGATATTCCCACAAATGTTGTGATCTTTTGTACAGTTAGCTATCACGATCAACAATGAAGTCCACCAGTACTGAATGGAAACTATTTTCCCGGTTCAAAGTTGGACATGAAGTCAAACAATCGCAATTTGCTTAGCCGATCTTAATATTAAATCTGAACTTCTATAGTAAGAGTGTTGCTTAGGCCTACCCAGTAATCTTATCCAATCCAGTTGCATTCTAGCCCCTTTAGCCATCATAGTTATATCATGGGTATAGCCCGGGGGGGGGTATAGTTATTAAATAAATAGGTTGAATTGTATCCTTCTCTCCCTCCCAAAGGGGCACGGGAAGATGTATAAAAAATTTGACATGATATTTGACAACGTTGTGATGTGACGCGCTTCTGTGATTGGTAGCTCTTGTTGTCGGCTCTAATGTCAAGTTTGCCTGGTCGATTTCTTGTAGGGTAGGTTATAACAAAAATTAAAACTGCTTATATTTAACGGCGTTTTATGGCATAAAATAACATAAAATGCCCATTGTCATTTGTTCAAAGTATCAGATACGAAGGTAATGAATGACAATAATAACTTTGCACCATCTATTTTGAGTTCATTGTGTGAAATTGTCGGGTTTTGCTTTGGGCCTCGGTATGTTTGGTCGGAAACCACCACTTTATGCAAATTGATCATGCATGACTCATGGCTCTGTTTGGCTGATCGAAATTGCATAGCATGTACACATTCCAACAAAGGATTTGAACTGGTGTCCTTCACCGTAATCAGTAGCACAACCTCTATAGCCGTGCATGCGCAGGTCACTGTGTACATTCTCATTTACATGATCATCCTCTCATGGCAGTGTATGTGGTTCTCATGAATATTTGGCAAACAGGCCAATGGTGCTGCAATTGTATTGGCTGTGGATGGCGATATGTAAATTGGGTGATGATGTCACAGCTCATTATAGTTTCTCATTCGGTCTGTGGTAACTTGTTGTAATGAAATTCTCCCACATAGGGGTATAGATTTTAAATGGAGTTACAGGGAAACTACATTTGTGACTCCTCGCCACAACTGAGCCCGGATGTCGCCAGTGCCACTATTGAGATATGCTCCATCGAACTTAACAATAAACAATAGGAAAGAAAGGATTTATTGACTGTTTTATTGATTTTTCACTACTTAAATGTCAAGTACTATAGACATGATATACATCATTTTAAAGCTAATTTCAAGCAGAATATTTTGGTTGAATATCTCAAAAATGATGATTGGCGACATCCGGGCTCAGTTGTGGCGAGGAGTCACATTTGAAATCTACAACCATGTGTCTTACATGGCGGTGGGGGTATTTTTTCAACTGGAATAGCCCAATGAATGTGACCATCTATTTTCGTTGAAAATAATACGATATTCGAAGTTGATCGTTTGAAATGTGAGAATTATGAAATGCGGAAACAATAAGCCCAATCGCCATTCTAACTTCCGGTTTTTGAGACCAGTTTTAGGACACTTTGACCTCTGACATATCGGGAAAATTGACGTAAATATTATAAATTTTCTTATTATTGTCGTTATGTTGATCATTAAAAATACTAAATAATTAATTTATAAAATACTAATATTTTTTATATTTGTTTTAATTATTGATAAACATTTTAGATTATATTTTGTACGTACAAAAACTAAATATTTCTGATTTTTTTGAAAGGTCAAAGGACAAAGTGTCCTAAAACTGCAAAAAACTGTCCTACAATGCATTGCAAACTTCTAATGCCGATTTGGCTTATTCTTATTAGTTTTGTTGATAATAAAACTCCAGTATTGATGAACTACGACATATGTGATGCGATCAAGCAAAATCAGTCGGAACTCGGAAATATTGATTTTGAGATATAGCCAAAGAAAGGCAATATTTCCTTTTATTTTCTATTGTTTTGGAAACTCTTTAATTGCTCATATCTTTGGAACTGGTAGTTCAATTTCAATGGGGTTTTCTGCAAAATGCAGCTTTGCAAATGCTTGTTACTACCTCAGAAGAAACTGAAAATTTAATGGTTCCGACGGATTTTGCTTGATCGCATCACATATATTTTCAATTGAAGAGGGGCTAGCATCTAAGTCTTAAATGCTTTCTAAAATGAATTTGTTAACAAAATATCAAAGAGACCATAATTTGCTCTCAGATAAGAATACTTTAGATATTATTATTTTTACATTATATTATGGCCCTGCTTAAAAGCCATCCTTTTGCTATGAATTTTAAAATACTGACTCACAAATGTAACTTAGCATAAATTAACATGTCGACCTAATATTAGGTAGTGTTTGTATTGTTTTGTGGGATGTAAATGTAACTTAGAATAGATTAACATGCACACTTAAAGGAGGATTTCGTGATCCTAGCATCCTCTTTTTATGACATTTTCAGTAGATATTCACGAAAAAAGCTTATTCCCAAAATTTCAGTTGATTCCAAATTTGATTTTGCGAGTTATGCATGATTATGTGTATTACACTGCTCCATAGGCCACCAAATTTGACGATATTTTTGCGAAACGAATTAATCTGCAAGTCATTTTTGGTGCATAAACATTATGTAGCCAGAGGGTTCCAGTGATATAAAAATCTCAACTTTTTTTGAGAAAAGTGGGGGGATGAGGCTGTGGATCACGAAAATCCCTTTTAATATTTAAATTGGATTGAGTCATTTATTGCATATATAATGTATTTAAATAAACAGTGTTTGTATTGTAACGAATAAAAGTTGTACAAAGTGATCATCACGTGATGTCCACCGTCCATTATTCAAAATCGCGTACTGTGATTTGCCCAAACGCATCACTTATATCTGAAATACTGAGTGTTCCCTATTTACGTCTGAAGCGTGCGCATTCTACGTTGAGGGTTCATACCACAAGATAGCCTTCCATAGACTTTACATACAAAATAGGGGTCGCATTTCTGGACATAAGGCGAGTTAACGTTTGTTTTGAAACTTTCATTTTATATCAGCATAATCAGTACACATTTTTGCATATCTGAACATATCTAAAAATTACTTCAGATTTTAGGTCTAGCGTTATATTAAAAAGGGCCGATGTTTTGACCTTGTATTATTGAACTATTTGGTAATTGCTCATATTGCACCGATTTTTCACAATATTTATGTTAATTTGGAACCAGTAAGTTAAAATATTTTATCTTTAAACCTAGTCTAATGCTGTAAAATGCTCAAACGTCTTCATGTAATCGAGTACCTGAATACAAAACCCACCTAAGTCCATACTTTGGCCAAATTCAGTTAATCATGGGAAATTGTTGCTTATACATAGGGCTGTGATATGTATGAAATAATAGCTCAAATTTACCCTCTACGTGTGTCTATTGAGCATGTGAAATCCAGCATGTATGAAAGAACCACCCAATTCCAGGACTTGAGACTTGTAACACATGGATTGAAATCCAGTATGTATAAGAGAACAACTCAAGTCCTCTTCTAACACATCTATTGCTGGAGAGTGACTTTTGACAAAAAGGGTTTTTTCAAGGAAAGTGGGTGGTTATATTACATGACAGTGTGCTCACGTTGAAACGTTGGACCCCTACATTGTATCCTGACTCCGATCCCTCCAATCAATTTAGTAACTTCACGAAAGAGAATGAATGCCCTATATACTCTTGCTAAATGTTTGCAATGAATTATGTTTGTTTTATGCAATACATGTAGTTTAACAATTTTTTGGATTAGGGTGAACTTACCCCACCATATGGGCCAACCTGCCTCAAAATGGGGCAAGTTTTGTTTTATGTTAAAAATTTTTTGTTGTGTCAGTTATAATCATAACACATAGACCTAAACTCGTAAGTGAGATACACACATTATGTTCATGTAAAATGTGTTACGATGTTTTACCGTTTCCGGTGTATGAAATCTTATTTTGGTTCAGAGGTCACCTACAAAAATCTGGAAAAGGTATCAAATTTGACTTGCTTGCTAACAAAATAAGATCTTATGCGATTTCCAGTCACAACTTTAGTGACTTTGCACATTGCTTCTCATTGAAGGAAATATATCCCCGGTCGCCAGTAATTCAGGGCATGCCGACGTTTATTGGAGATCATTGATCATGTATAAGTCCCGGGTATACGTACGACTCCGAGTATCTGGCATGCAGCAGAAATTAAAATGGGTCCTTAATATCTAAAGGCATGTGAAATTAAAATGAGTCAAATTTACACAACATACAACTCAGGTAACCTTTATACGCTCCAATTAATTTTTCTGCAATTGTTCAAAACCTATCAACCAAGGGTGAATGTGCATACTAACGGTCGCATACGAAATAAACGCACGTTTACAAGAGTGATAGAGCATTTTGCTGTAAACTGGACAGAAGAACCATTGTAAGAGGTCAAAATCTATCATGGAATCTGCTAATTCCGAAAAGGAGCTGTACAAAAAAGACGATTCGGGGCGTGCTGGAAATAGTAAACTGAATCTTGTGCTGTTAGTTGCTGCTGTATGTTTTGCCTTTACAGCCTTCGTTATTGCCATTGTGAGTTTATCCAAACAGAACGGATCAATATCACCTAGCGTAGTCAACGTAGGTAAGTTTTGATGTTTGCTGTCAGCAAGTCAGCAGTTTGCTGACAGGGTCCTTTTGCTATCTTGGCTTTTTGATCCCTAATTTTCTTATTTTAATAACGCTAATATCAACATGAGAGACGATATTGATACTGTGACTCTTTGTAGTACGAGCAGTAGAACACTTGAGCTTCACGGGTCACATCGTCATCATCCCTATATCTTCGTGTCAAAAATTGCCGTGATAGTACAGCGAATCCTCTCGTTTTTCAACAGCTACGCATCGCGATTTTGTCGAGATAGGCCGAGCGACTCAGGCTAAGCATACCATGACTATCATATGAGATACAACAGAGTTTCTATATTCTACACATTATTACGATTTGTGCATGCTCTAGTACCCCATATGATATTTCTATTACAAGAAAATCGATTTGTTTTCATGTAAAACCAGGGTTTTGTTTCCAGTACACTCACTCGAAAAGCAATACACTAATTAGCGGGGCCTTGCAGCTTGCTGTGGATATCTTTTACTGCATTTTAAAAGTAAAGATTTTGAAATCCAAAGTAAAAATTGTGATATATTTAATTTTGAGAATTACAATTAATACTTTATATGTATAAAGGAACACGTTTAGCCCATTCAGTTAAGCTCCAGGTGCAAGCCCTATAACACAATGTATATGTAAACTTTCTTTATCTGTGTCAATAATAGAATATTGATTTCAACGGAATATTGAGCTGTATGGAAAAAATATTTATAATACAGGGTGTTGCACTGTGCGGGTCCAAATATTTTAAACAATCAACAGGCAAAATGTAAATAACATTTACAGGGGCCAAAATGTAAATGATATCTTGGTGAACAACTTTAAAGTTTAGGACCATAAGGCCCAAATGTAAAAAAAGAAATAAAAGGAAAAGAAAAACCCATTTACATGGTGCTAAAAAAACTCATACTCTGCAACTCTAGGTTAAATTTTGTACTATGATTGTTTAATTGAGGTTATTGAACTATGCCATTGGGATGAGGCCATTGGGGTCCATAGTGTATAGGGCTAATTTCACGAATAAGAATGGTAACGACGACGACGACATATATAGAAGCAAGCAAACCATGAATTTATTTCATTCATACTCGATCAGCATATTTGTCTAACATTTGCAACTATCGAAGCACTGTGTCACGAGATCTCACTGGTCTGAAGAGCACAGATTTTTCTATTATTTGCAATTGCTGAGCCCGGTTATATTGGGGCACTGTGTCACGAGATCTCGCTGGTCTATTCAACATACCCGGTCAACATGTTAAACTACACTATAGCTACATAATCGTATATTGTGTAAATGTACAATTTTATCTTTTGATATTAAAGGTATATTCAGTGATCCCAGCGCAAGTGTAAAAAGTTTAAATTGTTTATAAATTGCTCAAAAGTGAAGTCAGTCTTATACGATGTGCCTATGTAAGTCATTCAAATTGTCATTTGGTATTTTTGAAACGAAAAATTGGCAAAAATGAAGCAAACAGCAGTATTGGCGAGTTTTACCTGTGCCATATTTGCCAAACTACTTTATAAATATGAAATGAACGGAATAACTCATATTATTGGGCTAAATTGAATCTTAAATATATATAAATAGCGCCCTCAATATGCACAGAAATATATACAGTTTATAGATTAAAAAATCATAAACAGGCATAAAAGATTAAAAATTTGATAAAGAAAAGAAAATTTCAGTTAAAATAGTTAAAACATATATGGTCGAATCCAACGAAAAGTGTACACGGAATGTTCAGGGCCATAACTTAAAAGTATTAATCAATTGGCATTCGTTTTTGTATTGTGTTTATTCGCCTTGATCATACGCTTCGCGCCATATATAATAAGACCCCTTCTGTAAAAAAAACTTAGACACAGAGACTCCAAAACATGCTATTTTTACCCATTTTTTCAAAATATTTCTTATAGTATTTTTAAAAACATCTAAATCAGTTATGAAAAGAAGTCATTGGATTGAATCTAAATTGATTTCCTGAAAGGTGTGTATTCAAAGATTGCCTGTTCAATTTTTCACATATTTGTACATAATTATGAATTTTTTGTGATAATTTTTAGAGTGGTATTTTTTACATTACCTACGAATACAATTTTTCATAGCACTAGATATATCTTTAAAAATGGAAATCACTAATAAATGCGCAATTGATACAAGCTTTGATATGTCCAATACTGAAATGCATTGCATTCGGACATCTTTATTATTGTGTTTAGCTGCCAGAAATTCTAAATGGCACAAAGGTAGGTTTGGTAAAAATATGCATTACCTCCGAATACATGTTAAAAGCTGTGTCATTTCCACAAAGTGAGAGAATAGTAAACAATAGTTAAGCAATAGGTGCAGGGTAATACACTCTTTATTTCTACCAAGTTTCAATAGCCTGCGTTTAAATATTTCTGAGATGTCAACAATAAAAGCAAGTATTCGTAGGTAAATTTCGGTAACCGAATGTTACCTACGAATACAATTTGACATCATGACAGTATTGTGAAACACCGCCATTCATGCCAATGCCCATATTGGTACATAACGAAGGCCTGTATGTTTGCTATCAAATCATATCTCAATGAAAGTTGCGAATTCACATACATGCCCACCATGCAAAAGTGAATACGGCTTAATTGTTGAAAAATATGTACTGAAATAGACGACGGTCTGCTCATTTGAAAGAAAAAATCAGATTCAAAGAAGATTAGAAGGGGATAAATACTTGAATTTGTCAACAGTCATGTGTGCTTCATTTTAAATGTTTACCGACCTTCTGGTTTCTGAGTAATTTGTGTCCAAATTGATTTATTCGAAGGTAACTTTTGACGTTTTCGCTAAGGTTACCTACGAATACCATGGAAAAAACGACTGTTCTCATTGTCTCATGATCTAGACAACACAGTGATGGACCCTGGTATAAAGCTAATTGTAGTTGCCCTCAAACGAAAGGCCACAAGACGTAACTGACTCCAAGATGGACTTCACAAGTCTGCAATAAAGGTTTTAAGCGATTTGCGTGCAATTAAGCAAATTAAAGTCACTTTAGTGCCTTTGTTTCTTACTTCAATCCTCTTTCAACCGCTGTGAACCGACATTATTAATACATGATAGGGTCTAAAGTATCAATAAACGCACATAAAGAAAATAATACATTCAAAGTGCTTTATAAAATGAAGTTTTGATTGCGATATCCACCAAAAGTCTAATTCTTACCTACAAATGAAGAGCTTTGTTTTCAAAACCCTTACATCCACTTGCCAATTTGAGAACACATCAAAAATCATCAAAATAATCACTGATATAAGGTGTTTTTCAACAAAAGCAGTTTTTGGTGGAATGCTCATGCTACCCAAGCATCCCGCCAAAAACTGCTTTTGTTGCAAACCTCCATATATCAGTGATTTTTTTGATAATTTTTGATATGTTCTCAAAAATGGGCAAGTGGATGTAAGGGGTTTTGAAACAAAGCTCTTCAAATACTGAAATGTTACTTACGAATACAGCATAATACATGACATGTGTAATGAAGTGTCCCTACCAATGGAAATTAATTGTCAAAAACTTTAAGAGGTACCCCAGGACACTATCATTACCCATATACGGATTCATTCAACAATTATTTATTATGTAAAATTGCTGATTAACTACTTGTATATCAAAATGAAGTGGTCAAAATCTTGCTAAAAGCATCACAATTTGTTTTGATCTAAGGTAATAGCATTTATTCATTTGGACGTACCATCTGAAAGAGATCTAAAACTACCATTTTATTAATTCATTACCATAATAGCAAAATTTAAACCTCTAAACTCAATATAGATATTGTTAAATTGCTCATGTTACCTACGAATACCCGGGTTTCTTCACCTTTTCATTGTATAAAGCGTTAGGTGTATGCGTATAATTCCTAATATTCTTGAAAACATATAGCCTACTCGTTCTTATACAATGTGTAAATTGATTCATACTCATTTGATAAATAAAATACAGAAACTGACCTAAACTTCAAAAACAAAAATATACTAGCATAAATTGACTAAGATCATATTGATCGCGTTATAAAAATAAAACAAATATTTTCTGGTTGAGCTAGCATTTTCCTGACACCCTGTGGTCTACATTACACGAAAAAAGCGTTAATGGGAATATTCCATTTGTTTTAGGTTGATTAGTATTGCGATAGTGAAAGCATCCTAGTGGTATTCGTAGGTAACATTGGGTTTTGATATCACATTTACTATCACACGTCCTGAATTTATTTTTCAAGATTAGTAATGGCACTTTTGGTTCCTATAAGGCCAATATGTCATCAAGCAATGGGCAAAAGGAAAAAATTGTGGGGACATTTTTATTTCGGGCTTTTATTTTTAGCCCGTGGACACTTTTGGTTGGATTCAACCATATGTGTATATTAGTGTGATAGATGTTGGTATTTAATTGTAAAGGTTTAAAATTGAAAATTATGTAATGTTTTGTTAGAAACATTAATAAATGATGCCATCAAACAACCGTGTCATCGTTAGATTAAACACCTTTTGAAACCCTGGATCTGCCTCTACCGCTGCCGCCTTTCTGGGAGGGTCCTCTGCCAGACTCTCTGTATACAGACTTCTCTGTAGTCCACTTGCTCATTGTGCATACTCTGGCTATTAGTGTGGCATGGGTTCTAGGCCCACTTCTTCCACTTTTTGACAATATTTCATTTCAGGGAAATGGGGCTAGGCGAATTTATGTATGGCGTAGGGTGGTGAGAAATTGATGTGATGGGATTAAATTTTATTCAATATCTAAGCTGACCGACAGATCATGCTACGGTTTTACGATTTCAATTACTATCCAATATAAATATAGTCCGAGAGGGCATTCGCCACTTGCACGGTTCCGCCATTATGCACTATGTGCGGGGAGAGCCTCGAACTGGCAGCATACATGAATGGGAATTGAACCAGTCATAACATTCTGTGTAAGGTTACGTAATTCTTCCTTTCATGGATGCTGCCAGTTCGAGGCTCTCCCCGCATATAGTGCATAATGGCGGAACCGTGCAAGTGGCGAATTGAGATAAACAACACGCATGTGAAATGTTCCAAAGGTTAACGATCGAGACGAGTGAAGTGAATAGAAGAGATTGAAATTATCTTGCTTGTCTCCTTTTATGTACAAGTGCGCATGTTGCAATTTAATTTAATTTAAATTTATTTATTCTAATTGTATGTATTTCACATTTAAGGTGGGTGGTTCTTTTAATATATTTAAGGGCTCGGTCACCCACCTTTGAACAGTATTTTTTGTGGGACTTGAGAGCACATCAGACACACTAAATTGCATGCTAAATACGGGGAATGATCTTCTGATATCAAATAATTTGGATTTTTTTTAATTCGCGATATAATACAAATTTTATGGCAAATTATCAAAAATTTACATTTTTGACTTTATTATAATCGAAGTACACTTTATCATGTTTATAAATCAAATGATAATGTACTTAAAGTGTATGTATGTAGCTGGGATGAAAAGCCGACCATCATACGGACATTTTGACCTTTCGTATTGAAGATATACATAAAGTTTCCCCAAAAGACCTAACATTTTTAGGTCTTTTATGATATGAAACTTCATAAAAGACTTGAAATCGGAATGATGAACTTTGAACTTTTGAGGTAGTCTAGTGTCCTTTTCAGTTTCACACATATTTGAATAGGGATTGTTTGGGCACTTACTTAATGTTTATGGATCACATTTTCTTCAATATTTTGTCAAGTTGGCATCGAATGTTCTATTCTATATTATTGGGCAATAGTGTTTTTGCCCATAGTACGTAATTTTGTGTTTTTGATTGCAAAGATCTGAAATTTTTATTCCCGATTCGAATTCTGCACCCGTTAGAGGGCTTCGCAATTAGGGTGCAGAATTCAGCGAAAGTTTGACGATAATTTTGTCTTTCTGGACACTAAAAGGCATTCGATCCTTAATTTATTTTTTCAATAGAGTCTTTTATTAAGTAACACAATGAGGTTGGTACCGATTTTATATACCAACTTTTAAAGAATTATTTTCAAATGTCTGACCTGTGTATTTCCTATCGATTACAAATTGGGGTGTGTTAGTCCTACGTATACATAGGCACATCGTATAGGACTGGCAGCGAGTCTAATACTGCATGCTGTTATCGACGAGTGTTAGAAACAACAGAAACTGGTTGTGAAGGAGACTACATCGCTAACAAACAAGCGTCCTTACCAACCAGTCAACTTTAAGACAAATAGGTGAAAAAGGACACTTTTACGATTTGTTTTCATTAAGTTTTTTATTTCACATGATCCATACTCATATCGCCTAGCAAAAAAATGAAAAATATTTTTTTAGACTAATCAAACTAAGTATAATTACGTCTATTCATGCTATTATTCGTAGGTTTAACATCTGAAAGTGCAAATTATGACGATGACAAGGTCTGGTTGATGAGTCACGGTTCACACCTCAAGAGCAATCTTTATTATATGCAAGTATCCATTCATTTTGTTCAGATATTGTAAGCAACAATACACATACCCCCTCCTCCACTCCACCCTCCAGTCTCAAGTCCTCATCACTTTTAATCGCTCTGACTTTTAATCAAGCTTTCGGCCAAGTGACCTTCATCAGGATTCACTGATACAAGAGAAACAAAACCAAAATAAAAAATGAATGTATATTTTGAAAACATGCGAATATTGTAACATATAAACTTATCATTGAATAATGGGCTGTGCAATAATAATTATCAGCCTGGGGGGGCATCTAAACATTTAGGGGTTAGGGGGCATAGACGAAAACAAATTCCCGGTTGCATAATTTTGACCTGGTAATATCGGTTATACAGGGTGTATCAAAATGATTGGTACCGGGCTATGTGACATTTTCAAAAATATATCAAAAATATAAAATTGCTAATTAATATAGTTTTTGTACTATAGAAATAGAAAGGGGCATATGTTAACTTATTGATCTATTAATCTGAAGTTGATAGGTTGATGCATCTGGGAGCTATTGTCATTTAAACGAAGATCGACGTAATCATGGTTTGACTTACACAACACAAGATGAATAGGTTCACTGCTTGAACCATTTATTGCATACATACTCTTCAACTCACCTCAGTATACATAACATAAAATTGCTTTACACATGCTTTTAGAAAGATAGTTCCTGAAGTCCCTGCCTTACGACTCTGGCAGTGTGAGGTGAAGCCCTATCTTGAAAGAACTAGGATGGGTGCATTCTGTAACTGCCTGGCCCATATCAAATTTTGAAGCATTGCAAGTTATAGCATGCTTGCATGGGATACGCCTTGCTCTTAGAAACTGTCTCCTAAATCTTCTCTGCACGTCTCCATAGCTTCGTGTCGACCAGTGATTCTTAACTATGAATGCACACTGAAGTGTGGAATACTGTGGAGCCATTCCAATAACTTTTACCAGGTCTAAACTAACCTACACTCTCTACAGTCTATAGCCATTCTGCCACACCATCTACTTAGTAATATCAAAAATACAATTTAAATTACCGCCGTGGATGGTGTTGATACACAAACTTCTTTCACCCCACCTAAGTCAATAATATTACTCTCAAGCAATAAATATTGATTATTATCTTTATATATATTATGAATGAAGAAATAGGCAAGGAAAATATTAAGCATTTCCATGATTTTCAACATATCGTCCTCCCAAGGTATTTGCAGTAAAATAGAGGTTTGAAAATGGTGCGCTACTGATCCAGCGTTTACGATGAAAAGTGTAAAAACACCTACTTTCCTTTAGAATCATGTAACTTCTGAATAGAATGTGCTATCTTTATGATCTAAAATTCTTAGAGAAGATAAAACTACTATAATTACAAATATTTAAACAATTACCCCAAACTGGCACACAAAAAAGTAACAAAATTCGGGAAAAAATGAGAAGTCTTCGTTACCAATCATTTTGATACACCCTGTATAAACGGTTCCAAAACGTGTACTGTATAATTTTAAACCATAATGGATAGCAATTTCATCAAGTCATTTTCAACATTCTTGTCATTCAAGTTATTTAAAAGAAATGCATAGATGTGAGTAGGCCTATTTGAAATCCCTATGTAAAAAAAAACCAAAAACTTTTTTTCGGCCTCAAATTTCATAAATGGCTGTATCTTCTGGTGAAGGACAAATTGTTGGACAAAAAAGTACCACACATGTAATATGTAACTTATCAGGCTACATTTCACACTTTAAATCAAGTTAAGGGGCCTAGCAGTGTTTTAGTTCTGGTCAAATTTATGAGAGGGGGTTACTTTTTGCATGCTCGGTTTGGATTTTGGTGGGAAATGCGCTCCTTGCCCCTTTACGTTTCCTCTGCCTTCCCGATTTTCTCCTTCATTTTTAGTCAGATGAGCACTTTTCTCTGTCATGGGGGGGACACTCTGCTCCACCTCTCCCCGCCTACGCTACTGGGTATCGGTATCCAAAATTACTGAAAATGTATCTCTTCTTCCCAATATACAGAAACGAAGAAACTGGCCAGGCGGACGGCTTTTTCCCGGATATTATAAATGCAGGTAAATTCAAGATATGCACTGGATCTACATATCTTAATCCTAATTGAGAATGGATGTCGAAATGGCTAGTTAGGGGGTTACTGAACAGAAAACGTCGCCGCTGAAAATATGCGCCGAGGCCTTAAAAGAACGAACGAGCTGTTACAACACTGTACAAGGACTTGAAACAAGTCTAACGATTATCAAAGAAAACAAGTCTAACACCATGATTCTTGAACTATATAGGAAAAAAACTGCAATGAACTCCGGAACCCTGGGAACTCTACATAATTTTACTCAATTTAGCCTGAGAATCTTTAGCATTTTGTTATGCAGGGTTATGTAGTTTAACACTTTCTGTTATGGAAAACAGACGTTCTAAATTTATTTTATATATTAAAGTAATACAAATTATATACTCTTGTAGGCTGGACCTAGTTCAGCAAAAATATCCATGTTTAAAACCCCCTGAGCACTACCTGCCGATCTAACATTGCCTCTGATTGGCCAATTACATGATATCTTCACTTTAATCACCAATAAGAATGGAGCTTTGCAAATAATTCATCCCAATTTTTTTTGTGTGATGAAATTATTCTAACAATGTTGCTGATTGGTCCAATTGATAATGAAAACTTCTTTTTGGCCAATAGGCAGGTAGTTCTCATGGGGTTTTAATACTATATAATTTATTAGAATCGTTTTTGTAACAGTTTGCAGAATAGCCAATAAGAAGTGTAAGACGGTGGGCGACGTCTGGACAAGTTGTTGGATCAGCGAGGCCGGAGAGACATCACGAGGAGGGGTTGGGCTGATGGGAGGGTGGTTTGACGCGTGCGGTGGTAAGATATACTATAGTATGTACAATTCAGTGGCGTATCAGGGGTTAGTTGTCAAGGGGGAGGGGGAAATATTTTGTTACGGTATATTCCGAATTATAGGCCTAGGCCCATATAATAATTATTACTCCTTCCAGGCAATCTTATTGGTAGAAAGACTGGAAAATCTACGGGCCTGCAATATGCTGAATCGTGCTGGGGGAAGGTTGCTTTGGTCCGGGAGGGGTTGGGGGGGCAATCAACACAAATGACCGTACGGGAATGCTCACCCAGGAAGAACACTGTTTTTGGACTGCGCAGCCCTTGAATCTTACCAAAAAATAATTTAAGCTCTAAAAGACCCCTAAATTGCGCACTCCTCACATTTCTGCTGGTTGTTTTTTTCAGGCGATTTTCAACCAGAAAGCCAAGAAAGACCCTTGATTTTGACTGTTCGCAGCCCCAAAAGACCCCCTTTTACCGGCCCATCGTTAGCTCTTAAAGACCCATCACTTCAAAATTTCGGGGGAGCATCAGCATACCCACCAAAATGTATGATGTCCCCCACCGGGCCTTTGGTACAAAGTAAATTTAATCTGGAAATCTATGTGTTGATGACCACAATAGGGGGGATGCCACCTGGTCCCAAACGGCCCGTCGGTACATCGCTACCTGTCGCCACATACAAATAAAAGAATGCTCTCACAGTCTGATTTACTATTAAGTATCACATTTGTGCTTGTTACGCGAACATAGGCCGGAAGAATGCACCCCTCACATTTTTCAGTCTGGGAGACACCCCCTTAAAATTCCTAATACAAAAAAAATAAAAGCAATAATTGACCCACGTATCTTCCTTTTTAGCCCCCAAAAACTGTGTTTTGGGCCAAAATAGGGTAAAATGACCAAATTTCACTTTCATTTTGAGCTAAAATAGTCTGAACTTGAACAATTTTCGCGCGCAAATGCGTCAGACATATCGGTACAAAATAATTATGCCGATATATCTAGGTGTAAATTATACATTAAAAAATAATTATTCGTACAGACGAATAATTTGATACTATTTTCATTCAATTTGGAGTATTTTTAAATTTTGTCGTGTGAAATAGTTATTGTACCTGTTGACCTATACCTCATTAAATGCATCATGGAGATACATGACCATTGACTTTTTAATTCCTTAGGACCAGACGGATAACTTGTGATATTTTATAACTTGCTCAAAGCATTTTCAACTTGTATCCCCATGTGACCTTTGATCTCAATAACTAAATTTTCTTAAATACTGGAAGCAAAACGTCATGGTTATACTGTGTCTTCAGTAATCTCTATCTCCACTACCCATACTGCAGCTACTGTCCGTTTTCCTATACACAATACACAGTGCTCTTTCCCATTGGCGCGTGACCTCTACAAATAGCACTACGTTAAAAGTATGGGGATATGACTAGTTAACGTCGCTGTGTGAAAAATAACCGGCCAATATTAAAAGTACTCTTCTAAAGTTCTAGAAAATATAGTTTTTAACATGTCCTAAATTTTTAGCTAATTTAGATGTTTGGAAATATTCGTACTTTGGTGTTTTAGTTAATGTTTTAGGTAATAGTGCATTGCCTAGTTAACGTCGCTGTGTGAAAAATAACCGGCCAATATTAAAAGTACTCTTCTAAAATTCTAGACAATATAGTTTTGTAACATGTCCTAAATTTTTAGCTAATTTAGGTGTTTGGAGAGGGTCGTACTTTTGTGTTTTAGGAAGGATATGTAAACGACAGATAACACCAAAAATATGAAGAAATTATTTCCAAACCGTGTTAAGTCAACAATCATTATGTTGCTCATTTTCAAGAATGCTGGTTTACAAAAAGCACGCCATTGTCTCATTTCGTGAACAAAAGTACACATACCATTGTTTCCTTTCGTTTCCTTTATAATCGGTTACCCAACTGAAGCTATAATACAATCTTTATTGCGATATCGCACATGAAAACAGTCACATGTGCACAGCCAGAGAAGATCCGATTTAATCAGTTGAGCTGTTTCAATGAGTGTTATCTTGGTTTAATAGCTTTTAATGGGGTTAAGTCCTGCAAAGGTCGAGATGAATTCTACTGTAGACATGACTGCATCATGCCTGTCTCAAAAAGCTGGCTACGACACTGCTCCTCCTCCTCATTATCAGTATTCCTCTAAACATCTAAAAAAAGTAACTAATCCCCTTAGGCCTGGGTGCTCAATCTCGCCGATTTACTCTTCGGCGTGCCCGGAACCTAAGCCGCAGACCCACGCCGATGCACATGTGCTGAGAAATAAAATACTGTTGCGATATGCACTAACAAAATGTGTGTCTGCTCGATGAAAAGCCATGTTTAGTCACCCATTCATCGGCTTGATCGGCCCAACTCCTGCATTTCTCACAACCGGCTTATAACACTTGACAACAATAGCCTTACAAATTAGTGCGTTGATTCTTTGCCGGATTATATCGACTGATCCGCAAATTGCTCACGGTGAGTAAACTCAAGTAGGTACTACAATAAACATTAATATAAAGGTTTTGAGTAATGAATGACAAATCGCAGAACAAGAAGATGGCAAGATGTTGCGAACTCGATGCCCATAACTGCTCGCGATTTCGCAACCAGGGGTATGGCTACACTATATTAATAATATCGTCGGCGTACTGCGGCTTGAAACTTCTAGCCGCAGGAGAGCCATCGAAATGCTCCGAGACGACGCAAAGTTAATCTGCGAGATTGAGCACCGGGGCCTTAAATAATGACCATTATTAAAAAACGGGCGATTGTATTACAAATCTGTAAAATGCGTTGGAATCAGAATTTATTTTTGCACATTGACTTAATATTGACGCCACAGCGTACATTTAAATCAATGTAACCCAAGATTTAAAAGTTGCCGTAAATTGTATTGATTTTGTATTCAGTATAATGGAAGGAAGTCTGTATAATGATATCTGCGTGTTTTTGTATTGTTATAAGTGCAATTTTCAAATCTGAAATACGCAGAAATAAATTCTGCTTCCAATGCATTTTACAGATTTGTAATACAATAGCCCCTTTTTGAATAATGGTCATTATTTAAGGGGGTTACTTTTTTATGAGATGTGTATTATAGTTATATGTTATTATTATTATTTTAGGATTACGAGTTACTCCTGAACGACAACGTACCTTCGCCTTTTCCGATCCATTTACCAAATCTCCAAACCAGGCATTTGTAACGCTACCAGGAAATCCCAATAAGTTCAACTGGCAAAATATAACCGGGAAGACCATTGGTTTCTGGCAAGGAACCAGTGGTGATGAACATTGTCTTGCAAAGGCAGAAGGAATTGTTGTAAGTTGAGTAAAAATCCCCCTCCAAACTACTTGCATAGCAGCGGCGGCTGAACGATTTTGAAAGTGGTGTAGCCAGTCAGTGGTGGATGTAGTAAATGTAAATAATGGCCTCGAAGCAGCCATCGCGTCGCACTTGCGCGTCTTAAGGGTGCCTGATGAGGGGTGATGTACCCCCTCAGAAGTGTGAAAGTTTTTTTTAAAGTGAAGGCCTAATAAATGGTGGACCATTTTGGTACTATTATTTTATACAATGTTAGTTTAATAAAGCCGAAAATTGGTAAAATGAAGGCCGAATTAAAGCCATTCGTGGACAAGTTCTCACTATTAGTAATTGTATAAATTATTGTTTTAAAGTGTTATGTGTCCAAAGCAGAACCGAAAAGGTCTCCTTGTTTCTGCACATACGTAGGGGTGTCTGAGGGATGTTCCCTCTTAGAAGTGAGAAATTGTGCAAACTTAAGGCCCAATTGAAGCCATTTGTTTGATTATTTTGGCACTATTATTATGTACAACATTGTAGTTTGAAAAATCCGATTTTTTTACAAACTTTGGGTGGCCAAAGCAGAAGCCAAAAGGGGATTTGATTATCCATAAGCCTACACAGGGAGTTGGAATTTTTTGTGTGTGTTCCCCCAGACATGTAACACACAGCACAAAGTACGTTATGGGTTTATTTAAAGTGTAGGGGTGTGGGGGCAGGCCCCGGTCGAAAACGAGGGACAACTGCTCCCCCTGCCCCCGGTTCCGCCATCAATGGGAGTCAATACTCTTTGGATGATACAGTTCACAGTCTCAATGCAACTCTTGCTGATGCATGATGATACAGATCACAATACATGCCCCCGCCCATGCTTACCCTGAAAATGGTGCGTCCCTAAATGGCCACTATCATTTAAATGGGATTGAAATGAAACTTTACATGATGCCGTTTAAGTTCTTTCTCTAAGCATCAAATTTAAAACTAAATTTCAGGCTTGTAATTATGGACGAAAGAGATAACAGACCGCGTTCAAGCAGTCCAAGTCTTAGCATCACCAGATAGGCCTAATGAGGGCCGATTGTTCCATGAAATGCGACCGGGAAAACTGCTACGCACTTATCGCGTGTTATTACGGTCTATCGCGTTAGCTCAAAAACACTATTGTTCAAGGTTGCACCGTAGGCTTACAAAGAAACAATGTTGCTCCAAAAACAATAGCAAACAAGCTTAAACTATGGGCTGGTGACTCCCATATGACGACTAAACACTCCAAGTGGGACCCCAATATAAGGGCCCAGGTAGGGCAGGGACCTTGTATGGAGGGACTGGAATCGCCTTCCATCCATTGTACCATGCGAGTTGCTGGTTTACAAATTATCCTCAGTTGAGCAAGCATGAATAATACGTTGATCAATATACCCTAATACGAATCCAAGCACAGTTACAACAATGCGCTTGGCTTGTCTTGTTCATTGCAAAATGAGCCTTCATGTTTGCTAGAATAATGACAGACTCTAGAAATGTCATCTTAAGAATTATTCCAGTATCGAAATCAGTAGGAATACCAAGCGTACAGTGTACACATTCCAGAAAAAATATAATTTTGTTTGTTCTAGCATTCTGTATCTCCACAAAATTATCACATTTTGTCTCCAAAATCCTATGTAAATGATTCTTGATGCTACACAGAAATTATTTTCGACAAAGGATAGACATTTTACACAATTTGTCATAACTTAAAAAGATATTGGAATACTTTGATGTGTTTTCGATATTCTGTAGAGCAGCATGAGTAAATAATAAAATTCAAACATCGCGCCCTCGGCGCAACTCGCATACAACCGAAGGTCGTGAAAGATAATCAGATAACAATAGCTTGACAATAGCTATCAATAATCCCGTTTTCAGTCCCTTCATACACGGTCCCTGTGTAGGGTAAGAAGGCAAGAGTAACCTTAAGGGTGACGGGCTGTCTCTAAAAAATATAAAGTCAAATAAAAATAAAAAACAACCTTAATGTTAAAACCTTGAGTAACCTTAATGTAACGACCTTGAAATGTAACTTATAGAAACACAGAGGGCCACTAAATTTAATATACAGCCTGTCTAAAAAAATTGTGCACGTGAAAAGCGCCCTCTTTGGCAATTAGAAAATGCCGTTGTGGCATAATGCTAAAATCAACGTCACGGGCGCAGTCTTAGCTCTCAAATGCCGTTTGTTCTGTTCAATTTGCTTGAGATATGTTTATTTAACAACGAAAGGGTAAAATCACAATTGTGCCACTTTTACTAGGGAAGAGAGCTGTACATGTAAATCAGTGATAGCTGATGTTGATGCGTCTAATGCACTCCCCCTTTCGGGCGCATGCATTAGACACATCAACATCAGCACGCATGCATTATTTTGTCTAATATCTCTCCAAACAAGTAATACGCGTTCATTAACCTATAACATGTATAAGTGCGCAATATTTGTTTGTCTTTTAACATGTCTTAAGTGACTAACAGAACAGTATTAACCATGATAAAATCATTGACATGCACATGTATTTAATTTTTACAGCAGAGTGTGAAATATTTATTTATCTTTTAATCTCTTTTAAGTGAAAAAAGAGAATCATCATTCCTGCATCATGATAAAACAGTCAAAACAGTCAAAAACATGTTGTATTGTGCAATTGATGCATTCTTTTGATTTCACGAAGGAACTCTTGATAAACTTGATGCTATCACTGTTACATGTAAAGCACTCTTCCTTCCCTTGTAAAAGTGGCACTATTGTAATTTTACCCTTTCGTCTTTAACTAAATATATCTCGAGATTAAAACAAGCAAATTGAACAGAACAAATGGCATTTCAGAGCTAAGACTACGCCCTTGACGTTGATGTAAGCATTATGTCACAACGGTATTTTCTAATTGCCAGAGAGGGCGCCTTTTACTTGCACAATTTTTTTGAGACAGGCTGTATATACATGAGATGCTGTCCTCCAGAGAAAGAGAGGATACGCTTGCATGATTCTAAACATGAGATGCTGTATCCCATGTATTTGTGCATGTTCTGCTACTCAAATTGGGTGCTGTAGTAATATGTGCTTATGATGTACGCTTCAGGCTTGTGATAATTATCGTTTCATTTTCTTACTTCAGGGAGCAGTACTTCCACCAGAAAACATACGACATTGCGCCGGCGCTGATCAGTGTTACGAATTGCTGGTAGCTGGAACGGTGAGAATATTGAATTCTTCTTTATTCCGAGATCTGCAGTGGGTTCCCACTGTTTCATATTAAATGGGTTTAAATATGATATTCCCGTACACGCCCTATGGAAGACATGACCTTAATTCCATACACGTCCTATGTATGGAAGACATTACCTTAATCTCCCACTTCCACACCTTAGCGAAGTGCACCAAATTCGCGTAACTTACTAGTTTAGTACGTTACTTAGTAGCTTATAGTAGCTACTCCACAACTGTCGAGTATTGCTCTGAGTATTGCTGTGGCGAGTAACTTCTTCTTTAGTATCTTAATTTAGCAATTATGATGCCCCAAGGTCTCTATAGTTCCAGGGTTAAAACCAACCTTAACTTAAACTGCCTTAGTCCGTACACAAAAGGGTTGTGGCGAGGTTCTCCTCATTAGAACTTTGATACCTTCTGTATTGCAAAATCTCTTATTATTTACTTCCAAATCTCATTCTCCTCTCTCTTTGAATCGATTTGCTTACTCGTCAACTTACCCCTCAAAAGATGAAGAGCAAGTTGTCGAGTAAATAACAATAGTTACGGAGTAACCTTACAAGTCTGGTAACTTATACCGATTTGGATGTCACAAAAATGTGCGATACTCGCCAACTTACTCCTCAAAAGATGAAGAGTAAGCTACCGAGTAAATAACAATGGCTTTTACTAGTAGTCCAATAAAACTGGTATTTGACCCACCACTAATTGCAACAAAATATTTTTAAGTGGTAGCACATTTCTGGATCAATTATATGAAGAGAATTGCGTGAAATATGCAGATTAATCGAGTTTTGGAGGAACATTTTGGTCTCGGCGAGTCAGTGACGTCAACTCCTTGAAGTGGCTGTTTTTAAATGCGTGGGTTAATGTACACATGTGCTACTTTAAGTACTTGCATCAACAAGATCGTCAACAGAGTGCCGCCTATCTCCGGAAGTTTTAGCTTTGAACCTGCTGGCCAGCTAATAACACGCAATGCTTCAGTTCATCATGCTAGGAACTGCTGGTAGGTGGAAAACCAACGTGTCAATTTTTACCCCTAGGCACTACTTTACCAAACAATTCCATGAACTTGAGACTAAAATGCAGGTCACATATGATGCATGATGCTGATATATGTCCTTGAAGGTGCGACAACTGATCACATATTTCTGTCAACCTTCACAACAGATTCAGTCCACTCAACTTACACCAACTTCTGTCCACTCAACCTTCACTAAGTGATCCTTCCACGGTATTTCGTAGACATTACACAATCGAATGGATGAAGACCTGACCCGGGGACCTGACACTCTTTATGTACTTAAACCATAGCTTATACCATAGAAGAACTCCTGGAAGCGGCAGCTTTAATTAGCATGAGGGGTCGAACATGAATTATTCATAACGGATCGATAACTGGCCTCACTTTCTAGCTAGTAAACCAGCCGAATTTTTCATAGGTTTTGCGTTGCTAATAGAACAACCGTGAATTTAGTGTCACCCCCTTGCTTATACTTTTGCTTTGACACCACATAACAAATTTAGAATTGTTTGTGAAGATTTCATGATTATGTGTTAATCCAATGGTGACCTCAAAATTGGCGATATCGCTTCCATCACCGCCTGTTTTTTTAAATACATTTTAAGATAAAAACTTCTAGTACATCAGTCTGGGAAGGTGACTTAGTGCTCTGAGGTTACAATTCTGAATTAACTGGTGTTGGGTGTCACTCTTCGTCAACGTCTAGGTCCAGCTTTGATGAGTTAGCACAACTCAACCCTTTGCTCTCTCCACACATCCATGAACAGCCAAGGCCATGATTCTTGCATGTGCATCCACCAGTGTTGCAACCTCCTGCCTTGCAATTGCATCTGAAGATCTGAGTTTCGGTGGCGCTCATGGCAGGTCAGTTTGTACTGGAAGTAATTGATCATCACTAAGTTTCCATCCCCATTCATCTGGCGGAAATTGTCCAGCGTTTCCTTTCCACTTCCAAATTTGAAAGTCGACTCTCAGGCTATGATACTTTCTAGCAGCAGATGTTGGTGCCAAGTTCCCGGGGGCAATTTATGGGCCTCGACATATTTTGAACATTTGACAACCTTGTCGTGGAAATGCATGTATCGTAAAACTTTCACCTTGATTTCCACTGTGCATGCATACAAGAGCCTTTGTAGCAGCAACTTCCTGGGTGAACAGGTTTGCGTGTTTCATTAACTTGTCATTCTTTTGGATGTGCTTTTAATAGCTTTGCCAATGCCATGTACTCTGGATGTAGTCTAACAGCCTAGTAGGGCATGTACGTTTCACTAGCGGCAATTATGTTGTACTGGCTCTTCATTAATGACAACAGCTGACTTTGATCCAAATGATCGTTGGAATGAAAAGTCTTTCACACTTTTCACAATCATTGAGTCTAGTGTGGTTTGCCCCACAGACTTTGCGTTATCAGCATTCACTGTACCATGTGCAGTAACACCACATAGTGCTATGATGAGATGATTCGCAGTCGAATGCATTCCATTCTTTGAAGACCTTGTGGAGTTTATATGTGTCTTTCGTATCACATTTTTGCCTTGATTTGGAAATGTTCTTGTGCTGTTTACATAGTTCACACACCCGTTAGCTTTTGCTTTGCAAAGTTCACGTCTGCACAGGCTGGCATTGGTCATGTTTGTAGTCATATCAATCGCTGTATTTCGGTCATTCCACGGCCTCTAGGACTTAATGCTCCTCATGAGCACCTGTTCTATAACAAAGTCGGTGGATAGACCAGCCCAATAACATTCACTTCTTCTGACGACATGAAAGCCATTCATGAAACTCCGATACACATCTGGATGACTGTCTTCAAGTTGATTCATCATTTGAAGGTACAGGTATGCAGACTTGGCATAAAGATTGTGAACTGCAAAGTACGGAAGCATATCATATACAGCCTGAAGATGTAGTTTCCAATTTCTCTGCAAGATCTCCGTAGTATCTCCGTAGGATCTCCACCATATCCATATACAGTAAGCAACAAAATTAAGGTACCAGTTATACTATCCCTGTATATCCTAAACAAAGACAGATATGTCATAATTGGAACCAGCAGCCAATAGCTGCATCTTTTAGCTCGAATTTAAGACCTCATTTGTTGAAATTGTTCAAGAAATAAAGATACGACGATCTAAAACCCAAGGAAGATGCCAATGTAAAAGTTGCAGTTTGTTCCATTGCGAGCCCTGTTGATTTGCACACAAAGCGTTCACGAACAAGAGAACCAGCGCGGTGCTTCCATTGATTAACACGTTAAAATTAGAGACGTGCTTTCATTGATTAGAACACAAAAGTTCAACCTTTAATTTGTTTTTCTTTATTAGGTTTTAGACCACCATTTCTTTAATTTTCAACCAATTTCAACAAATGAGGTCTTAAATCAGAGCTAAATAACACAGGTATTGGCTGCTTGTTTTAATTTTGACACCTTTTTCTTTATATAGGATATACAGGGGTGAACACAACTGATACCTTAATTTTTTGGCTTACTGGCTTATCTGCTGTTCGTAGAGCATTCATAGAATTCTTTTCTTCCTTCCATTTATCGGAAATGTGCTTGAGAGTTTCGGATGAGGCCACTTCATCAATAATGCCTGAGTCATCTGCCATCCGGGGGGCACTGGTCATTGACAAGGGGGTATCATGTGACCACGAAGTTTCAAATAGCACCCTAAACAAGTATTTACGAGGTCTGAAAATGCACCCCTAGTATGGGAAGTGCAATTTCATACCCTAAATAAGTATTGACATTATTTTTGCCCCCTTTAGAAGCAAGTAAATCGGTCATATTTTGACTCTAAAACCCTTCATGATAACTGGGAAAACACAAATTCAAAAGTTCATAACTTTTAACCTTTATTACATACTACATTTGTCGCAAAGGACCCTAAACACTTATTTATTGTACAAGGTATACCCTTTTTCTCAAATTTCCTTGTTTTAAATACCCTATTCACGATACGTAAGTACAGTGCCTGATCATGAAAAAAGACCCTTTTTACTTGAATCTTTGGCCACGCATGGTTCCCCCTGGTCAATGACCAGTGGCCCCCCTGGGTCTGCCATTAAATGATCAAAAAGCTTGCCAACTTTCAAGCAAGTCTTCATGTTGGTGCTGAGTGTGCTCTTCCTCCCACTGGATGACGTCATCTTCCACATCCCGTTCTATCTGTTCTTGTATTCCGTGCATCTCCTGAGAAGAATTATCTGTTGTATCCTCTAGATCATCCACATTGGGATGCTTTGGCAGGGGAAGGTTGAAACTATCCGCTATACCAACATTGTATTGAGGGCTGCACCCATTATTCTAGGTACAGGTTTACTATTGAGTTTCCCTGGCGTAAACATTGAAACGATTCCAATACCATGAAATGTCATGCAAAGCTATCCAGAGTTCTGATATTGTGATCAACATTGTCTGCAACATGCTGAATAAACTCCCTTGGTCTGGATGAAGGCAATTCTGTCCCTTGCGCGAGTGCAGCATTCTTTTCAAACTTTAGGACCTCCCACAGCCATGCTTATAAAGTGTGTCTACGATAAACCTGGAGACGAAGTGATGGTGCATAACTGGCCAAATTGCAGTGGGGCTAGGAGGACTCTTGGCCTGGTTGCATGCATTGTTGCTTGTCCTATTGATGGCAGCTTTGTACTCGACGCGTCTTGATACGATTACAATAGATACAGTTATCATGGAAAATCATTGGGTTTTAAAACAATCGGTACGGTATCTAATTTGCAAATATTACATAATTCTCTGCATATATTTGATCCAAAAGTGTGCCAATCATCTTTATTAACCGTGAAAACATGGGTCTAGACACTTTATTTGTAATAATTGGATGCATAGATACAGAGTTATAGCAGAAAAATCAATTATTTGACAATGGCGGCATCTTTGTCCTGATTGGATGCTTAGTTGTAGTGCAAAATCTGTATTTTTATAATGGCGGGAGCTAATTTGCATATTATGCAAATTTGAAGCCTTTACACCAAATATAGGTATACTTTTAGTATGGTGTTAAGGGGACATTACTGAAATACATACCACTTAAAAAAATTCTGTTGCAATTTTTAAGTGGTATGCATTTCAGTAATATCCCCTTAACACCTAGTATAAGTCGCAAAATGCGAGATACTCGCCAATTTACAAAACTAAACTGGCCTCAAAAAGAAACTGATAATTTTTCACAAGGTCATATCTTAAAATCCTGTCCATAAACATGAACAAAAATTGCACACATGATTACTTCAATACTCTACTCTAAACACATGGCAGTAACCAAACAGTTGTCCAACTGACACAACAGTAAAATGCACTAACACGGAATAGCTTCCGGGACCACATTCACAGGCGAATAATTGGAACCCAGAAAAATAAATCTGTGAAAATACCTACAAGATCCTTACACAGGTGATTATTTCAAAAGAGTAAGTGGAATAGTGTGGAACGGGGGTGCTTCTGCTTTTCACACACTTTCTTCAAGAAACGTGCCTTGTTCCACACTATTCCATTTACTCACAGATTTCTTGTGTTGGGTGCCAATTATTGGGCTGTGAATGTGGTCCAGAAAGCTGTTCCATGTCAGTGCATTTTGCTGTTGTGTCAGTTGTACAACTGTTTGGTTACTGACAAGTGTTTAGAGTAGAGTATTGAAGTAATCCTGTGTGCAATTTTTGTTAATTTTTATGGACAGGATTTTATGATATGACCTTGTGAAAAATTTTAAGTTTCTTTTTGAAGCCAGTTTAGTCGCTTACTCGGCAGTTAAGCGGATTTGGTGCACTCAGCGGTCAGGTAATGTGACTTTCAAATGGGGGTACCTGAATGGGTGACTCTGTTTGAAATATACACTCCCCTGTGCAGGAGATTAAGGTCAGGTCTCCTATAGGGGGTGTATGGATTTGAACTGGAATAGCCCATTTTGTTAGATTTTAGAGAGAATTTTCAGCAACTTTTGTAAACAGGCTGTTAAACAAAAATATTCGAAAACAAATAAAAAGCGCAATGGCAAAAAAAAATGTTACTCAAGAAAAATAACGCTGTAATGATGTATTTGCAATGCAAAAGAACAGTAACAGCATTTCACATTAATTTGCATCATTTCAACATATTTATTTTCCATGACTTATAATATTCAATTTGTAAAGAATACGAAATTACATGACTAATGGTGAATTTATGACTTCGTGATTTATCGTGATTCATTAGTCATTTACATGTATTACTAAATGATTACTAATTCAATGACTAATTCAACGACTAATTATCGATTGATTATTAGTCGAAAATTCGATTTTCGATTAATAGTTGGGGTTGCGGTAGGGTGATGTGATACTATTTCAGTTCGGGGGCACTCGTAATAACAGGACGTCTCTGATTTCAAAGACGGGTCAGTGATTTCACATACGGGGGTCTGTGATATCACATACGTCGAGCTTTGTTGACAATTCGGCACTCGATGCAGCACATCGGAACGAAGCTGAGTGTATTACAATAAGCTTTCCTATGTTTAGCAAATAACTACCTGTGCAAAAATTATATCTATCTGTGCAAATTCTGACAAATGGTCCCTGAACACACTTAGATTGCAATGGCTAAAATCAAATGTTTTGAGGTAAAAAAAATCCCAATTTTACTATCCAATTCATGAATTGGATAGTAAAATTAGCAGGCACTCAACATGCTCAACTTGGGCTAGCTACAACCCTGATAAGGCCTATACACAAAATTATTCCCACTGCGCTGGCACGTTCATCAAAATTACTTATATCGTTTGCGACTGGGTTTTGAAACTAGGGAGTATGTGATTTATGAGACGTCTCTGAAATATGATACTGTAAGGTGACATAAACCTTCAAGAGTATTTGATATCAGAGACGTCTTTGAATTAGCAGTGCCCCCAAACTGATTTAGTAATATTATGTCGTTATTTTTTATTTTCATTATTTCAAATTTCAAATGTTGTTGTATATATTATCATATGCAAAGGTTAATTGAATATTTGTCGAGCACCTTGGTCTGGGGCGGACATTTTATAAATGAATTTAGAAGAGCAGCAACGACACCACTTGCATTACATTCCAGATGTTAAATCTACATTTGCTAGCTGTATGTTTAGTAGCAACGGTGTTAGCTTGTCCCAATTTTGTAGAAAATTGGACAAAGTAAAGCTAATTGCCGATATGAGTGGGTTTCGTTTGAGAATCTGTTATGCGCGGAGTAGCATAACTAAGTAGCATAACTATATACATGTATATTTGCAAGGCTCAATCGAGCAGGCAAACTAGATTATATTTTAATTATAAAATAGAGTACCAAGTGCAGGTACCATAGGAAAGTATACGTGCTTTCTTGCCCTACGAGCGTATTGTATATTGGAACACCATAAATTGCAAGTATTTGCTATGTTTTTAAAGCTAGCTTGGTGCCGATATAATAATACTATAAAGTTCCGAAAGGTTATCGTAGTATTTATATTATGGAATTAATAATAATTTATACAGCATCCCTGCATGCTATGATCGGGGTATGTTCCGGCCCAGCCAATTAATTCACGATCCAACATGTTTAATATAACTTATACTTTTGTCGATGTCCCAGCTTTTTCCTATGTAATACTATATAAATTTTAGTACCGAAAGGTTAACATAGTATTTCGGAATATAACAATACTGTTAAGTTCTAAAACAGTGTTAATTGAATAAAAGGTTATCATAGTATTAGATCGTGGAATTAATATTTGCTTAATTCCTAGTAGACACGCTTACAATTAGCCAATGACATGAAACACTGATATCTCTTAAGCTCGATTCGATTAATCAATAATGTTATACGGTCTAGTGAAGAGATCAGAGGGTGTTTTACATGTCTAGATCATGTAGATGATTCGATATTTCGGGTATTTCTAGCTAGAATTACCGAGGATTTCAGATAGAAATTCCTTATATAAAAATCTCTCTAAATTGTTCCATAGTTTTGGATATTTCTGTGTTTTTCGTATTATATTTTCATCGCCCAATGAGATAGCTTCTGACTGGATTCAGGTTCTGTCCGGGACCTGCCACAGTTATAAATTTGAGGAAAAATGAACGAGTCCGTTTTATTTTAGGGTCATTTGTCTATAACTGGTCTTTACATGTAGCGCTATGGAGAGAGTGCCCGTTGAGAGCGCTATAACCCCCATTTTAGGAACAAAAATGTGATTAAAAAAAACTGACCCGTGCGAATTTTCAGAGTATTTAGTATGAACATGTAGAAATATAATCAAGTAGTTGCCCTACCTGCTCTTCCCCGAAAAAATAAAAAGTCCTATACCTCAATGATAATGAAACCTAGGTGTACATGCTATTTTATTCCTCTGTATAGGTAGATGCTTTATTTTCGGATGCCATCGTGTACCGAGGTAGGACAGATGTAGAGAAGGTAACTGACAAACTTCAGGCTTGCCCACTCGGCGGCTCCGCTATGATGACTCGCTACGACTCGAAACTCATCGATTGGTGGAATCCAGCCCAGGCTAAACTGATGGCAAGCAAGGAATATCATGAGATATGTAATGATGTCAAAGTTTCGCACGGTAAGCACATAAGGTTCAAAGATCGTGTAAGGGGATGTGCAATAATTATGTTCTATATTACATGCTATGACGACTTAAGGGGGTACTACACCCTTGCCAAATTTTGTGCCTAATTTTGCATTTTTCTCAAAAATTATAGCGTATTGGTGACAAGTAAGATATGTATATTATAGGGGCAAGGACTACAACTACTGGACTGGAAATTTTATTTCAGCACAGACAACAGTTGTGGAGTTACAGTCAAAAATGAGGGAAAACCAATATTTGATCAATAAATCAATAACTACTTGACTTGAGTTGCTGAATTTTCAGTGCAGTAGTTGTAGTCCTTGCCCCTATAATATTCATATCTTACTTGTCACCAATGCGCTATAATTTTTGAGAAAAATGCAAAAATAGGCACAAAATTGGCCAGGGGTGTAGTACCCCCTTAACTTGGTCAGAAGAACTACTGAACGGCCTAAGCTCTTGTATACACATACCGGGGATCAAAGGTCACATAATGGTCAATAAAGTTTGTTCAGTCAAACCAATGAGTTTGAAATAAATGGAGAGAGAGCCCTAAGTGCACCTTTGTAAATAACGAGATGATTAACATGTAATCGATTGCTGGGATTCTGGAAATGACCCTCAAATGTGACCTAGGCTATTGTTTTTAAAATGACCCATTCTCTTTTGTTCAATACAAAAACTCTGCAACATATCAAATATTAACAAAGAGTTTGTACGGAACGTATATCCAAAATGAACCCACCAACATTTTGGATTTCCGCTCTTTTCCGCAACTATGTTTTTTTTTTAAAGATAGAAATAACGTATTTTTTACACTGTACACTTTGCGTATATTATCCTCGCACTGAAAATAGAAATATTTCTCCAAACACTTTTAAGTTAAAACTCCTTGTGCAGTTCTTCAAACATTTAACTCCTTGCGCAAATCTCCAAACACTTAACTCCTTGTGCCGTTCTCCAAACACTTAACTCCTTGCGCAGATGACAATCTCCAAAAATGGTGTTTCTTTCACTAATCACTCTCTTTCTCCAGGAAACAGGCTTCTTTCTGCACTGCTCCACCTTATTGACAGATGTGTTGTTTTATAAACCAGACTCCAGCAAGTCTTTCATACACTCAACATATCCTACGTTGCTGTATTAAAATAGCACATTATTGGCTATGTAAACTGGTTCAAATGTACCTCCTTTTGAAGCACAACGACGACCAACACACATATAGAGAGTCTTCAAGCTCCCATGATATTCTGTCAAGAGCAAACTCAAATGCTTCACCTTTTGATGCTCCCAAAAACCCATGATATATTAATAGACCATTCTGTCACATTACAACACTTCCTGTGGGTATTCCTCATGATGTCATATCCACTTTATATTAACAGGGATTCCCCGAATGGTGCAATGTAAACTGAACATTTCCAGTTAGATATGATTCAATTTGTTTTGACCAACTTGATGAATGAGAGGGATTTGCCCAAATGCCTCATAAAATAGTTTTTAATTGTAAACAAAGATAAATAATCAAATTAAATTACTCAGGGTACATCACAATGATACAGCTCAACTGATCATACTTTTCCTACATTCGACCTTGCATGATTGTTGAGTTGACACAGTCATGAAAATAACTATAGATACTTGACAGACCATTAGTAGCCCAGTTCTGAACCTTTTCATTGATCATTCATAACAATAGGTATCTGATGGATCAGTGAAGATAAGAAGGATTATAATATATCCGTAACCTTGATATTATAGTACATCTCGAGGAAAAAGTGCAATGGACATGTTTTCATTTTATGTTTCAAATATCCCGCGCATGAAAATTGAGTATTTAACCCAAAATGGAAAAAGGAACAATTTATTGGAAATCTGTTTAACAGATTTTTTTGACATCTTTTTCTGCTCTGTATTATACCTAAATTAAGAAATTTGATAAATATTCAAAGAAAATATAGGTCATCCAAAAATTTTAGATTTTTACACATTTTGGGGCAAAAAAGGAAAAATAAGCAAAAATATCAAAATCTGTTTAACAGCTTCATTCATCAAGTCATAACAAACGGCCTACATGCTTAATTTCTAATAAAATATTGAAATTGTGAAAAATATAGGTATTTATTGATTTTCATGTTTTTTCTTGCAAATATGCTAATAATAGGCAAATTATGAAATTGCAAAATAAAGTTTCTACATAGCATACATCTTTCAAGTGTGATGTTCAAAATGACAGACATCAAAAAGAGATTCGATGAAATGTAAAGGTGTAGTAACAATTTTGGCATGGACTGTCTGGTCAGGAAAAGTACGGTAAGTTGAGCTGTACGTGTACTCATTTTCAATCTTGAAGTAGCCAAACCTTCTCCGTGGACAGAGTGAAAACCGGGTACATTAATTTCTTTAAAAGAGCATATTTTCAAAAGTTGTGAGCCGATTGAAGTATTTGTTTCGGTTTATTAAAGTGACGATTAAAGATTTTTTTACATACCAAAATATAATTGATCAACTTGTCTAGAATAGGAGACAAAGAGGGCACAACGAAGGTTCTCTTTTTTGAGGGACACCCTGTATAATACCCTAACTACCAATTGCAAGATATGGAGCAGATTCTAGGACCCTCACAGGATCTATTAAGCACACACCGCTCCATATGTGGTGAATTATTGAGAGATAGAATGAGAAAAATGGAGATTCGTGCCTAGCTTAATATGACAACAAATAATTATAACAGAAGCTATATAACATCAGTTTGAAAAATGCTTAGCGACCGCAAGCCGAAAGCTCACGTAAGTGAACATTTTTGTTGTGAGAATAATCATAAATTCATCAGTATAACAGAAGCTGTGTAATGTCCAAATGACGTCTCAAGTGGTTTAGCCATGTTATCAGGGAGTACAGGGCGTTAGTCCGACACGCCGCTAGTCCGAATCTGAAATGCACGGCACCAGTCCGACACGCCGCTAGTCCGAATCTAAAATACACTCTGCCAGTCCGACAAGCCGCTAGTCCGAAAATGAAAACCACTGGGCTAGTCCGAAACTGAAAACCACTGCGCTAGTCCAAATCTGGTAAACACTCCTTCAGTCCAACACTGCACTAGTCCGAATCTAAAATACACTCTGCCAGTCCGACAAACGGCTAGTCCGAAAATGAAAACCACTGGGCTAGTCCGAAACTGAAAACCACTGCGCTAGTCCAAATCTGGAAAACACTCCTTCAGTCCAACACTGCACTAGTCCGAATCTAAAAGCACTGCGCTAGTCCGAAACTGAAAACCATTGCGCTAGTCCGAATTTGTAAAACACCGCACTCTCACAGAAAAACCACAGAGCAGGAAGCCTTAAGCCGCGCCTGTAAGTCAAGTCGAACTCCACCCAACACACTCCCACAAACATTTGTTGCATAATTATGCCAAATTTAGGGGATCATTATGTATTTTGTTATAATATACAATAAAATTTGTTATTCATTATTTATTCTTTTATTTGTACAGGTCACAAGCCTGGACATGACCCAGAAGACATCTGCATCGGTTACAATTAAAATTACAATTACAATTACAATAATCTAAGTATCCATAGAAATACAGGATGTCCCAAAAGTAACTTAACATTGTGAATTGGTCATAACTTGCGTTGTGTTAATAGTGTTGTTACAAAAATTGCACAGTATGTAGATAATTCTTTTAGAAATGTTATGATACCAAACATGCCTATGTGGTCATGATCCTTTGGCATGAAATTAACGGATATCTACCGTACCATAAAACCCACTTTTATAAACGCGAAATAAGTCTCGTCATTTGAGACGTGATAACACGATATAACATGTTATCGTTTTAAAATCTGTTTTGTTTAATTTTGCTATGTTTGTTTGATTGTTTGTTTGTTCGTTTTCAATGCGTAATCTTCATTTTCTGTTTTATCTGGATTTTATATGGAAACTGCTTAAGATCTTTTCTGAGGATTCGATGAACAGTTGTACGCGGTATACGTTGTTCTCCATTGAAAGTCGACGAACTGATCGTCTTGGTCTTTTCGCCACCGCTCTTCATATGACATTGATGTTTGTAGCCGATCTTCCTGTTCTTCCACGTCCTGCCCGAGGTAGATCATGAACAGATACAGTTGATAGGAATTCCTGCACTAGTTGCTGGATTGTATTTCGGCTGGGTGAATGATTTAAATTAAAATGTTCCCTAAACTTTACTTGAGTGAGTTCGTCCGACTTTGTCTCGGCAAAGAATCTGAATCCGTTGATCTATAGGAAATTCATCTTCACTTCAACTGTTTTAAAGTAAAGTTTATTATTGTCAATATATCCTAATTATAATCTAAAACAGCAGTCACGCTTATGCTAGGCCATGTAACCCATGAATGTTCATACCTAAATGTAGCGTGTGCAGTGAGTGAACCAGCAACTCTATTGTTGAGGTAAGCACATTATTCATGTGCTTGAATAAAAAACATATGAGCTTGCTTTTGTGGGTTTGATACACACATATGTACAATCGCACAGTAAGGTCAAGGAATCGTCAATAATGCTGTTTTTGGTATCAGAATAATTCTAAAAGATCAATCTATGTGAATATGTTCTCCATTTTGGTATGAAGTAGGTAATATTTGAGATATGGCATATTCACAATGTTAAGTTACTTTTGGGACACGCTGTAGAAACATGGAGATAAATAAGAATAATTTACTGGTGTTGGCAATTTTAATTATCGTGGTCAATAATCGAAATGACCAAGCGCTTCTTGATACCGAACTCGATATGGACTTTCCATAGGGTGTAAATAATCTTAAAAGGGGTGAAAGTCTATGGGTGATAAAAATCTTAAACGGAGTGAACTTATTTCCGTTGAAAAAGCCACCATTGTTATGTTAAAAGGGGTGCCACAAAATTCAACCACGTTAATAACGTCACCGGGCATGCCCGCTCTTTTTATAGGTAAAAACATATTCTTAAGGGCTCTGATAGCGACGTTTTCACGTATTTTTTGTGGGACCTGACACGCCAAATTTCATTTTGAATACGAGGAATGTCCTTCTGATATTAAATAATTTGGATTTTTTGAAATTCGCGATATAATACAAATATTATGGCAAATCATTAAAAATTTGACATCATTTGTCTCAGTTGTTTTGCATCGTTTGTCTAACGTCGGCCAAAAATTCGATTTCGCGATTCCAAATGACGGTATTTAATTCACATTCGCTCATTCATATTCATGATTTCGAGAGTATGCTAATTAGCCACGTCCACCCCATTAATATTCAGATATGGTATCTTAATTGTTCCTAATAAGGGTAAAAAGAAAAAAATACTCTCGGTTTTTGTAATGTTTTTTTACAATTGTTTTTCTCGAATCAAAATGGCGTTATTTCTGGTTGACATTTAACCACTTCCGGTTTACCTTTGCCCCGGAAGTGACATTTAGCCTCTTCACCTTTGACCTCGTGACCTACGACCCGGAAGTAACCTTGTGATCTTTGACTTCAGTTGAACTTTGACCTCGTGACCCTGAACCGGAAGTGGGTCCGGGAATTTGATACTAATACTGCGATCTGAGAAATGTTTTACCCCTATATCTACTCTGACCTTGAAATTCTTGAATTATCCAAGGGCGACAATTTTACACTAACCACGAATATCGAATTTAATCAGTCCCCACAATAAAGTGAGATTATATAAAATTTGCATTTTCTTCAACAGTATACCTTTAATACGAAATGTCAACTTTTCATTATAATGGACGGCTTTTCAACATTCGGAATTACAGAACGTTAAACGTTGTTATTTTCAATGCACTCTACTGCACGGTTTAAGGCAAACAATCACAATTTGCTTACTCGATCTTAATATTAAATTTTGAACTTTAAGCAGCAAAATCTGAGAAATATTGCAGGAGTTGAAATTAAATGGGGAGATTTCTCGTTTACATGAAGAATTTGATTATGTATTATGTAGATATTGAGTATTAGGAAACAGGTATATAAACAATTAATGGTAATAGTCACCAGGGATATACATGTCAAAACCAGACACTTTTGGGCAGGATCGTAAATGGAGAAATAGACAAAAATCTGTCCGGGGTGATTTTTTTCACAATTTGGGTTTGTTGCGAATTTGTGATGGTATTAATGTTTAAAATATTGTCTGATAGTTTCAGACCAGAATGTAACGGGCATCTTGTATTTTTAGAGACATTTTTCAAAGTAATTCCTAATCTCAACATTGTCAATAATAATTTTAATGCCGATATCTCAATTTCTAATTTTGCAACTTTTAAAGAACTCAATATCTTCGCTTCGGAATGTCCGATTTTATTGGGGAAAACGGCGTTATAGATCAAAATATCTCTATATTTATGATATGTAAAAACCTCAAAATTGATACCCTGCCCAAAAGTGTCTCCTTTTGACTTGACACGTCACATTCGCATATAAAAGTAGACATGAAACAACACCTGTACATACAAAATCTCTTAAAATCTCACACATTTTCTGATGGTATGTTCCTACGATCACATGCTGATGGCAGTATGGTTGAATGTAATAGAACTCACACAACATATGGGGATAATGCCTTCTGCAATTCTGTCCCAGCTCTCTGGAACAAATTACCTGTAAAACTTCGTACTTCACCTAGTCTGGCCACTTTTAAATCTAATCTGAAAACCCATTTGTTTCCAAATTAATTTTTTTTATTTTTAATTAAGTTGTACATTTTATTGTAGCCTAAGATGTAGTGTAAGTTGTACTTTTAAGATCATTGTAAAGCGCTTTGTTCATACTTATGCTAAGGCGCTATATATAAATTCCGTTTATTGTATTGTATTGTATTGAGAAAAAAGTACTTTTTTAAACCTGAAAAAATGTAAATAAAAAAGTTTCTTGTCTAAATATTAATGACAAACCCAACCGATACCAGGGCGGATGCAAAGCTATTATTTTACCAGTGCCTATCAGGACTTCTCAACTGGTGGCGCGCGCCACTTGTGGCGCTTGGAGTCAGTCAAAGTGGCGCACAAAGTGCAGTGGCGCACAGTTATTTTAATAATTATTTTACATAATTCTTGAACAAAAAAGGGGTTAAAATACCCAATCTGATGAGCCTGTAAAGAAACCCAACAATACAGGAGCTTCCGGGGTGCTGCTCCCTGGACCCCCGACGGAGCCTCATCCCTAGACCCCACCAAGGGCCATAAGGCGGGCCCCTGTTAGTACCCCACCCGCTATGCGCTAGGTCGCGCATGCGCTACATGGCAAACAGTTAATAAAGCTTTATATAACCATGTTGGCACTTCATGATCACTAAAATGTTCTATTTGGCACTTCAAAAAAACTTCTTGAGAAGGCCTGGATACCTCCAATTTTAATTGTCAATGGGCTATTTCAGTTCAAATCCATACACCCGTTATGGAAGACAAGACCTTAATCTCGCACATATGATATGACTCAGAACTGATATGAAAATACACTCGCCAGTTATTTGGTTAATAGAAATTAAACCAGATACATGGCCAATGGATCTTCCAGTGAGACGGGGAAAGACTCGAACAGAAATATACGGATAGCAAAATATAACTTCACAAATAAACTTTAATTCCGTATCAACAAAGTGATCACAACATAATATAGATGATTGAATATGCTTACGTCTTGATCCCACAGCGGCTGACTATCGACTACCCAGGATAATAGACGAGGGTAATTGATGACACGAAGCCGCGGAACGATATATTTAAATGAGGAAATAATTAAAGAAAATAGCGCCATAACACACGCCCTGCCTTTCTTGAATCGGCGCCTGACAATTCTAATTTAATAATATAACTTTTTAAAATAGCAATTTGAATTTAACATAAACTTTATGACCCGGGGGCCAGACCTCAACCCGATTGAACACTTGTGGGACCAGCTTGATCGTGCTGTGCGTGCCAAAGAAGCCATAGGCAACCACATTGAATGACCTGCGACGAATCCTTGTGGAAGAATGGAATTCCATCCCACAGTAACGTGTAACCAGGTCGGTGGGCAGCATGAGGAGAAGGTGCCTGACTATTGTGGCTGCCTGTGGTTTTTCCACCCGCTATTGAGGTTAGTGGCTAGCTTTGTTTGAGCACAGAATAATGGTCAATTTGGCAAATTCATTTTGAATGGGGTGTCATTGTAAAGGGGAGTATTGTAGCTATCCAGTGATATGCAACACGATATGAATATGTCTCAAATAATTGGAGATACAGATGCTTGAAAAAACCTTCCAAACTTTCGTTGAGGAGTTTATATGATTGTAACTTCAGTACCCATCTTGCGAGGCGACCTGTTGTACGCTTTTGACCAAACAACCATTTCAATGCACAGTGATCAGTCTGAATTATGAACTTATCAGTATGTTGAAGGTACGGGAATATTTCTTAATCCCTTCAACCACAGCCAAAGCTTCAAGTTCAGTAGTTGTATAGGTCTTTTCGGAATCATGCAAAGCTCTACCTCCATAACAAATTACCTTCTCTTCACCATCTTGTACCTGTGCTAAAATGAAACCAAAACCTTTTATACTGGCGTCTGTTTGCAACATAAATTGAGTACCATCAAAACGAGGGTATGCAAGAATTGGAGGTTCTACTAGCTTTTGTTTCAGGATTTCAAACGCTTCTGTACACTCTTTTGACCAAATAAATTGAACATCTTTACGAGTGAGATATGTTAAAGGTGCGGCTACTTTACTGTAATCTCTAATGTACTTCCTGTAATAGCCTACAAAACCTAGAAATGATCTTACTTCCGATACCTTCGTTGGAACTGGATACTCTTGGACTACTTTGGTTTTCTCTGGATCAGTAGCTATCCCATCTTTACTTACAATGTGTCCTAAATAACGTACCTGTTCTAGGCTTGAGCTTCAAATTGGCTTCTCTTAATCTCTGAAATACTTGTCTCAAATGATCTACATGTTCATTAAAAGAATTGGAAAACACTATTACATCATCAAGGTATATTAATACAAATTTCCAATTTAAACCTCTGAACACTTCTTGCATAACTCTTTGAAACGTGGCTGGAGAATTTGTACACCCCATCGGCATTACATTAAACTCATACAAACCATCTTGTGTAATGAAAGCACTCTTTTGTTTGGAGCTTTCTTCAAGTCCAATTTGGTAATAACCTGACGCTAAATCTAGTGTGGAAAAATAATTTGGTGTTCCTGCGCCCAAGCTATCTAACGCATCATCTATATGAGGTAGAGGAAAATTATTCTTTTCCACAATTTGGTTACATAATCTCATATCACAACAGAATCTTAGTGTACCATCAGGTTTAGGAATCATTACAACAGGAAAACTCCAACTACTGGTGGATTCTCTGATTAAACCATCTTCTAACATCTGATTGACTTGTTTGCGTATTTCAGCTTGCACATGAGGAGGTTGTCTGTAAGGACGACATTTGAATACATGAATACAAAACCCACCCAAGTCCATGGGAAGTGATTTTGAGAGAAAAACACGCGTATCATTTTAATTCCTTCAGTTAGATTTACCTGGTCAATATGGTAAGTTTTACAAGACTCAAATCATGGAATTGGGTGATTCTTTCATACATGCTATTTTTCACATGCTCAATAGACACAGAGGATGAATTTGAGTTGTTCTTTCATACACATGACAGGACTATGTATAGCAACAATTTCCCATGCTTAACTCAATTTGGCCAAAGTATGGACTTGGGTGGCTTTTGTATTCATATATTCATTTGATTGGCGGATGATTACCAGTTCTTATGACATGCTCAATTTTCGTATATCTTCCTCTAGGACTATCTTTGGTTTGAAAAACGTCTACATACTCAGATATAAGATCAGATAACATATCAGAATCGGTTTCAGTTAAATGAGAATCATTGAAATTGACCTGAGAAAGAACTTCACGTGCCTTAGGATCTGGCGAATTCTGTGCCTTTACATGGACTGATGATACAGGTACTTCATCTACTACAGAGTCATCTATATCGGTAAAATGAATGATTTCACTGTTATTTACAAGTGTAAATGTACCAAGTTTTGTTCTAGGATACAACACAATTGGTTCATTGCTACTGTTTAACACAAGTAATTGAGTACTACAACTAGATTTGTTAGCAATAGGTTGAACACTTGATACTGTATTGGCAATCAATACTCCTAAAGCAGTGACTCTCCGTCCTCCCTGACATATCCTATTGTGCCTTTTGGAAGATTATTCGATAACCTCGTACGCACCACTGATTGTGAATGAGGCGGAATTTCTTGCCTTTCAATTACACGTAAATGACTCTTGTTAAATAACCGCAATTTCTGTGTGTTAAAATCTAATCTGGCCTTGTGTTGTTTTAGGAATCTCTTTCCCAACATGATTTCCTGACTAAGATTTCGAGCAATTTTGCACCTTCAATAAACAACGGAACAACAACAAAACCACTGATTTGCAACACAGATTTGTTAGCGGTACGGGCTTTTTTAAATCGCGGTCTTGACACTGCAATTTGGTGTGGCAATTCCAAAGAATGCCAGTACTCATGATCGATTAGATTAAACAGTCAATGTTTTGGCTACCAATAGTGACAGAAATATAAACTTCTTCATCAAAATCTGTTTCAACGTTATCACTATCGCATTCAGACGCGGCAAAATTTGAATCAAATTTTCCATTGCGCGGAACTTGGGCTGAATTACACGGAGAATTATTGCCCTTTTGACGTGTTTGCTCAGTCACACTATTTACATTGCAACTATTTGAAACAAATTTCTGTACAGTTTGTGCATGTATTACCTGTTCATCAGTTGGATAGCAACTACGACCCCGATTATACACATCTTCCTTTTCAGGACACTGTCTGTAGCTATGACCTAGTGTATTACATCTGTTTACAGGTGCACGACATCTATCATGTACATTTTGTTCAATATATTCAATGTACCTCTCATTGGACAATATCCTCTCATTGACCTCGCCAAAACAATTGTTTGCATGTCCTACGTGTTCGTGTACTACCACAGAGCATACCTTGAGAGGACACTTGGCTCATTTGCATGTCAGTCGGACTCTCCATTGTATATGTTCATTTGTGTATGGAGAGCAATGGCGACCCTTCATTGTATTTGTTCATTTGTGTATGGAGAGCCATTCTTGGAGCCCATGGGACTTAGGCTAGGTCCTCAGGTAGAGTCAGACGCTGTATGTACTAGAAACGCCTATTCTTAATTCCGCGTTCATTATTATTAGCAATAAATTTGTATTGCCCGACGGCCCCGCGCAATGGAAAAACCTGAATTTGTTACATAAAAAGAAATGAAAATTAAAAAAAGTCGGGTTCCACCTGAGTACATATTAAATGGGTGTAGAAGTTGTTCTGAAAATATTGATTAATTTTGACAAACATACGGGATATAATGAACCTTTGACATGACGCCATGATGACATGATTTTATTAGCCGTGTGTCATAATACCAATATTTTGTAATTTTATATAAGAACTACTGTCTGTTCAATTAGCTTAGATTCTTGTATTTTTAAGATATTTGAAAAAATAAAACATTGTGGTCAAAGTCATCAAAGAAAAGTGTTAGCACAGCCTTAGACCCAACGTGATTTATACTTTTCAAATTCCACAGTTCAATTTGAAACCCCATTTCTTTTCAATTTTTGTCTTTTCCCGCGATATTTTTATAAAAAGCCGTAGAACGTCGGGTACCATAAACTTTTTTGAATCAATCAATTTAGTGCAATGGGGACGAATGTCATAATAATTAGATGCGCTGAGATAGTATTTATTCGACCATCCGCATCAGGAAATATTGTCCGGCAAAATAGCTATATTTGCCAGAAGGCCTAATTTGTGTTGAAACCCTACTGTTGAAACATTACGTTATTATAAAATGTGAAGATGAACTAAGGATTTCCAGAATAGGCCCAGCTTATATAAATACATTCCTTGCGTATTTACATATATGTTTATTTATTTATTTATTTATTTATTTATTTTGTGAATGGGTCTGTGAAAGTGTAGGCCTATAGGCCTATTATAAAACTACACATTTATTTTCAATTTGTTATTTCGTTTTGTTTGTTGAGTACAAACTATGTGAAGGACATTTGGAAACAAAAGAATTTTTGTACAAGAAAATCTAATTTAAAACAATGAGGTTACAGAAAACAATTCTTGTAAAGGCACTGTATCTGAAAATGTCCAGCGAATGCTGATATTCTTGGTATTGATGGTATTAAACATGTTAAACAAAACTCAGTTCACATTGTAAACCAGTTGAAATAAGAACGAAATCCATAATTATAATGTCATTGTTTAGGAAAAAAATAATGCTCAGCATAATGTTATGCATAAAACGTAATCGCGCATATAAGTTCGTGCAACAAAAACCGGTGGACCATCATCAACTATATAGATCCTAACCAATAACCGGAACGGAATTACAATTGAAATGGTAGGACAGATTGGTGGACAGCTTGTGTTGCTAAATTGGATAGGGTCTATGCCCTAAGTTGAGAATGGACCGTCCCACTCGATTTGTGAAAAGGTCGCGAACCCTTTTGGTGGACCCAAGTAACTGCCGAAAATGAGGCAAAATTGAAAAGAAATGGGGTTTTAAATTGAACTTTGGAATTTGAAAAGTTAAAATCACATTGGGTCTAAGGCTGTGCTAACACTTTTCTTTGATGACTTTGACCAAATTTTTGTATTTTTTCAAATATCTTTAAAATACAAGAATCTAAGCTAATTGAACAGACAGTAATACTTTGCATCATAAATGAGCAGTCCATATGCACAAACAAATACTAATCTTCAAGATATTAACAAGGGGGTGACACTAAATTCACGGTTGTTCTATTAGCAACGCAAAACCTATGAAAAATTCCGTTGGTTTACTAGCTAGAAAGTGAGGCCAGTTATCGATCCGTTATGAATAATTCATGTTCGACCCCTTGGATCATGTTAATTGATATTGGCAAATAACAGCGTTGTTAGTTTTGCGAACTTTGCCTGTTCAATGAGAGTATAGCACGCCCCCAATACATCTGGGCACAAACCAGGCGAAAACGATCCAGTTTAATGAAATGGCGGACGGGTATTCCCATCAGGCACCAGTGATATGGTTTTTTTTCAAAGAAAGTCTACTAATTTGATATGAAATGACATTTTGCAATAGCAAAGTCAAAATTAGGACATGAGGTCAATAATATGAAGGAAATACGTGACAGAGGCAAGGTGTGAAACACAAGTAGTATTTGAAGTTACAATAAGTCAATAACCTTTGATACCCGACCTGACCTTCCATAGCTTTCCATCATGGCGCCTTATTCGTCTTTATGTATTTCTAGTATGCTCTCAAGTAAAATAAAATACCAATCTGCACTAAGCAGACAGAATGTTACTTGGCTCCCAGCATGAATTATTGATTTTATACGGAGGTAAAGAAATACACAGTTGCCTGCAAGCCGTGCACCATACTCCAAATACTTACGGTAAATCTGAATAAATGTCACATGTTGACATATCATGTGTTCGGGAAATCACGTGGCAACATTTTAAGATTTCAGACTTGTTTACTAGTTCAATTGTCATTTGTATTATTGATTATTTATCTTTTTTAATTAATATATCTTTTAAATGCTAATAAATCGTGGTTGGCTGCCCATATTATATGTTAAATTCAATGTTTTATGAATATAATTCTACCACGCAGAAGGGGTCACACAGCATAATTTCACACTACACGATTTAGCTAGATTTGGAGCTCTGCACTTCAAATTCACGTCAATTTCAAAGTTTATACACTTAATATATTTAATATAATACTTATTTTTTTGTTATAACAAACTGGAACACGAAATATACTAGCTTATTACCTATACAGAAAGGGGATTTATACACATTCACTCAGCAATTTGACATGCCTGGCGCATCAAGACATTCTCTGTCTGGATAACATGACTGTCGCCCTCAATACGTCTGGGCACAAATTTAAATAACAATACGCTATTTACATATGAATGCGGCCTCATGCTAATTTCTAGTGCCGCTTCCAGGTATTGTTCTATGATATTAAGCTTTAGAAGACTTCAAAATAACATGTCACTAAGCAGGTCATAGGTGCTGGCCTTGTCCTATTGTACTTGTTCATTTGTGTATGGAGAGCTCACTGACCTGTATAGAGGTTAATGGGAGAGCTTCTTTATGGGGCACAACTCCATCGGTTTCAGGGCGTAGTTCATTGAACTCAACGGGCTGTTATTTGAAGTGCTTTTATGTTATTGCAAAACGGATCGTGGCGAAAGCTAATAAATAATTCATACCAGGGTTTAATTGATCCAAGGATGCAGTAGTAGGTTATTGCCGATTCTAGCACATTTCTGTCATTTCCCGTGTAAATCGTCCCCAACCATCAAATACACAGTAAAATCACAAAAACCTGTGTAACTGCCGTGTAAATCGACTCAACCACCAAATACACAGTAAAATCACAGAAACCTGTCTATTTCTGTGTAAATCGACCCCAACCACCAAATTACACATAAAATCACAGAAATGCTGTGTAACTGCCGTGTACACAGGATTACACAAAAAAACATCCTTGCATTTTTAATTCACCCCAATCCAAATTACACGGAAAAATTCCCCCTGCATTTCAACTTATCCAAAAAAAAAATGCAGGGGAAAAATTTCCTGCATTTTCTTAACCTCTTCATTTTATTCATTTAAGAAAAAATATTTAGAAAAAATAAATATAATAAAAAAATGGAATCATTCAAAAATCATTACAACGTTAAAAAAGAAATAACTCTTGAATCGAAAGTAGAAAATAACCGTCTGTTCGTATTTTACAACAACCAGTGGGTTCAACTCAGTCAAAAAAATCCAAACAAATTTTACAAACCCGTAACATTGCAGAATCGTTACAATGTCGGTCTATGTAAAGAGTTGGGAATTCCGACAAATAAGGGTAAAAAATATAGTTCGGCTTATTACCGGAAGAATAGAGAGAAGTATTGCGAGGCTTCAAAAAATATTACGAAAAAAGAAATCCTCATAATAATATTGATATTGATTTTTTTTTGGAAAAATAAAAAAAGAGTTTAAGAAAATAAAAATTGTATATAATAAAAGAAGATGAAACGAATACTATCCTTTTCATCGAACGCTGAATGGGAGCGTTTTAAAAAAATCAAGAGTGAATATACGGTAAAGGATCTACGAGCCATTGCGAAAAAATGCTGGCCTGCAAGGAGATTGGAGACACACCCGCAAAACCGATCTGATAAAAATTCTTCAAGAAAACTATGTCTTAGATCCGCTGGATGCTCCGATACAAAATATCGATACGCCTATCCTTCAACCAACGCCGTACATGCCATCAACACAACCACAAGCGCAACAAAGACCACAACCGCAAGACTGGTCCTTTTTGGACACACCTCAACCACCTTTGAGACGGACTAAATTTCAACGAAAAATTAAACAACTGTACAAGCAGAAAAAAAAAACCTTTTGAAATTCAAGAAACCGAATCTGCTCTCAATCGATTTACTACTCAATACAAAATTGGTGGAAGATCACGTTATGAACCAAGAACCTTTTAGCAGCAACTAAACAACCTGTTGTGAACCTTTTAACCAACAATCGTCAAACAAAGGTTGTGCTAGTTCTTCGCTGCATGATGGAAAAGACGAATCTCCAAACGGGAGAACTTATCACCAAAGAAGCCTCATTTACCTCCACTACGGATGTTAATCTGGAGGCAACTGATCTTGATGAATTATACAAAAGGTGGTCTGAAAGAATTTTGGAAAACATTGCGACATTTCAAAACAGCGGAAGCGGATGGGTATTCAAATCGATCGTAGACTTGAGCATTCACACAGTTAAATACAAACCGATGAGTGGTTGGTCATACATTTCGCTTCCAAAAGATTTAGCCAAAAAGAAAGCGATCATCAATCCCAAAAATGAGGACAAACAATGCTTCAAGTGGGCTGTCGCTCGATCCCTCAATCCAGTTGACAAAAATCCAAATCGGATAGACACAAAGCTTATGGTACAAGCCGAAAAGCTTAACTGTGATGGCATCACATTTCCAACTCCTACTTTGGAAATTGCCAAGTTTGAAAGGAACAATCCTACAATTTCCGTTAATGTCTTGGGATACGCCGAAAAAAATTCATCCAGAGGTTGTACAAAAATGAAGTCTACCCGCTGAGAGAAGGTGCTAGCAATCGAAAACATGAAGTTAATCTTCTTTTAATTTCGGGCAAAAATAAGGATGGCTATGACACCCAACATTACTGCGTCATCAAGAGTATGAGCAGACTAATGTCGTCACGAGAGAGTAAAATGGTCATGCTAGATATTATTGTATGCGATGTCTCACGTCCTACATCTCCAAACAAAATTGGTGAAACATAAAGAGCTATGTCAAAATAATGAAACCGTGAAAATTGAAATGCCGGATCCAGAGAAGGATTCATCCCAGTATTTTAAACATCATTTCAAGTCTCAGAACGTTCCCCTTGTCGTGTACGCCGATTTTGAATCTTTTACAAAACCGATTCAAACTTGTCAACCAAACCTCAAAGACTCCTACACCAAAAAGTATCAGAAGCACGAACCATCGGGCTTTTGCTATTTATATCAAGTGTTTCGATGACTCGGTGTACACTCAAGAACCAGTGATCTTCACCAAGGAATTCGAGGACCAAGATGTGGCTCAGATTTTTGTGGAAACTCTAGAGCAAAACATCAAAGAGATCTATCAAGAATTCAAGTTCCAAAAGGAAATGATCTTCGGGGAGCAAGAGCGAGAGATCTTCGAAAAATCCACCCACTGCCACATCTGTAAGGATCCACTGACCCCCGATGAGAAAGATAATTACAACGTCAGAGACCACTGCCACTTTACTGGAAAATTCAGAGGAGCTGCCCACAATATCTGTAATATGAAATATAGGAAACCAAAGTTCTTTCCTGTGATTTTCCATAATCTAGCCGGATATGACGCTCATCTGTTCATCAAGAATCTTGGCAAGACCGAGGAGAGATTGACTGTATTCCTTCCAACGAAGAGAAGTACATCTCATTCACCAAGAAGATATTGGTTGATACCTTTACCAATAAGGAAGGAAAAGAAGTCGATGTCAAGCGTGATCTCAGATTTATCGACAGCTTCAAATTCATGGCTGCTGGACTGGGTAAACTCGTCGAAAATTTAACAGGGTATGAAGATGCGATCAAAACCTTTGTTGGAGGAAAGTTTGACACCGTCAAAGATTATAAGAAAGCTTATCGAAAACGGACTGGAAAGAGTCTTACGCATCAAGATTATTGTCATTTGTTGCGAAAGAACAATTGTAAAAATCTTCAGCAGTCTTATGAAGATGATCAACTCAACCTACTCTTGCGAAAAGGTGTCTATCCATACGATCACGTCAACTCTTTGGAAAAACTCCAGGAGACTAGTCTTCCACCCAAAGACACCTTCTACTCCAAACTCAACGAAGAACACATTTCCGATGAGGATTATGAACACGCTCAAAAGGTGTGGGATACTTTTGGAATGAAAACCATGCGAGAGTATCATGATCTATATCTCGAATCCGATGTTCTCTTGCTAGCGGATGTTTTTGAGAGTTTTAGAAAAGTATGCTTGAAAAATTATCAGCTTGACCCCTGCTGGTACTACACAGCCCCAGGCCTATCCTATGACGCCATGTTGAAGAAAACAGGAATCAAACTAGATCTTTTAACGGATATTGATATGGCTCTGATGATCGAGAAGGGAATTAGAGGTGGGATATCCATGATTTCAACCAGATATTCAGAAGCAAATAACAAATACATGGGATCCGATTACGATCCGAGCAAGCCCTCCAAGTATATCCAATACCTCGACGCTAATAACCTTTATGGCTGGGCGATGAGTCAACCATTGCCAACCGGAGATTTCGAGTGGATGACTCCGAAACAGCTAGACTCTTGGGATGAAATCCCATGCATTCTTGAAGTGGATCTGGAATACCCTAAGAAGCTACACGACCTCCATAACGACTATCCCTAGCTCCTGAGAGAGTCACCGTAAACAGGGTGGAAAAACTCATTCCAAATCTTGGAGATAAGGAAAAGTACGTCATTCACCACACGGCTTTGAAACAATGTCTAGACCTTGGACTCAAATTAACCAAGATCCACAGAGGAATCATATTTAATGAGAGTCCTTTTATGAATAAAGTACATCGATCTGAATACCGAGCTTCGCAAAAATGCAAACTCGGAGTTTGAAAAGGATTTTTAAGTTGATGAATAACTCGGTTTTTGGCAAAACTATGGAAAACATCAGAAATCGCGTCAATGTCCATCTCGTGAATTCGGAACACAAAGCCATCAAATTAGCCGCAAAACCCAACTACCAGCGATGCACAATCTTTGATGAAAATCTTGTGGCTGTTCACATGAAGAAAATCAAACTGTACTTCAACAAGCCGATCTATCTTGGAATGAGCATCCTGGATATTTCTAAGACACAGATGTATGACTTTCACTACAATTACATCAAGAGGAATTATGGTGGAAGGGCAAAGCTCTGTATGACTGATACCGACTCGTTGACCTATGAAATTCAGACTGAGGATTTTTACGCTGACATTTCGGGTGATGTGAAAAAGCTTTTTGACACCTCCAACTACCCAGCTGATCATCCGTCGAAAATTCCGACCGGAAAGAACAAAAAAGTTCCCGGTATGTTCAAAGACGAAGCCGGAGGAAAGCAAATCGCCGAATTTGTTGGTCTCAGAGCAAAGTTGTACTCTTACAGAATACATGAGGGAAAAGAGGAAAAGAGATGTAAGGGTGTCAAAAAGCAGTTGTTGAAAGAAAAATTACCTTTGACGACTACAAGCGTTGTCTCTTCGATGAGAAACCTCTGATGAGAACGATGAATGTGATTAGGAGTTACAAGCATGAGGTGTACACTGAAACCGTCAACAAAGTTGCCCTAGATCCGCACGATGACAAACGAAAGAGACTTGAGGACAAAATTCACACACATGCACACGGTTACTGTTTGAAAAACTTGAATAAGAAATTTTACTTCAAAACTCTGTCGGTGGCAACTGTGTACCCTCGGTACTATCATAAGCTCCTGTCTAACAAACGCTCTTTTTGGTGCTCCTTCGACAAATAGTACAAAATTGGATCACCCGGTGTTCTCACGATACTATCAACCGTGTAAGTTTCCAGAGACCAAATGGGATCGGTTGCGCGTCTTCTCTCACCTCCCTCCAACTCTCCGGGAGCGTACAAATACCTCAATCTCACGTTACCTGGAATTTTAATCTCATTTTCAACTTCTGTGGAGCTGAAGACATCGTTTCAATCTTTTTCTTCTTGATAGCATCAACCGGTTTCATTCCTATCAGTCGAGTCTCTTCGCTGTTCAAAGCTCTGATCACATCCGGAAGCCTACCCACCCACTCGGTAGACCTCACATTTTTCTGACCACGAGCTTCCATCAGTATTTCCTGCGAGGACTGATGACCAAACAGTCTTTCAGCCAAAGTTCTGTTGAATCTTTCAACAATTGCCTGAGCTCTATGTTGACCAGGCAACCCTCTTCTGATATCGACCTTGTGCTTTTTCATCACTTCGTTCACTTTGCCCATGAATTCTCTTCCAGGATCGACCTGCAGAAGCTTCGGCCACTTTAAAACTCGAGAGTAAATTTTTTCAAATGCCTTAGCCACCTCCCCAGATTCCTTCGAGCTCAGAGGCTCAGCTTCCTTGTATCTGCTCGCGACATCCACCACAGTCAACGCGTACTTGTAAAGCTTTTTTCCTTTACTCGGTCTGTCGTGAGGGAGAAACAACAAATCGGCTTGATGAACTTCATTAGGTACACTTACGTTAAATTTTGCTCTGGGAATGTACTTCGGAGGTGGTAGGTAAATTTGCCACTGAGTCTGCTTTTTAAAAAAATTTCTAGCTTTTTCTTCCGTCACTCCAGCCTCTTTCGCCAGCTTGTCTATCGCAGAAACACCCTTCCAATACCCTCTCGGACTGTAGTAAACCTTAGACATTTTAGTTTCAGCCATCTTTTATTTTTAGCCCGATTTAAAAATAAAAACAGTTTAAGAAAATCCCGGCTAATAAAAAAAAAAAAAAAAAAGAGTTTAAGAAAATCCCGGCTAATAAAAAAACAAACAAAATGGCAAAACAATCAAGCATACTCAATATTGAATTTGAACATTTGTTAGAAGAGCAAAAAGGACCCTCAATTTTGAAATGGGTTGAACTAGAAGAAGGTGGAATTTACGAAATTACCAATTTTGAGATCATGGAAACCAGGGTTGGAAAATCCGGAGTTATCACTCTCAGTGATAACACTCGAGTTTGGAGTTGTTCTACCCTAACAAAAAGGCTAGAGAACTTGGACTTGGACTTTGGTGAATCAATAGCTCTTGTTAGACTTACGGGGAAAAAAGAAAGCAAAACAACCGGGAACATGTACCACAGTTATGACCTTGTAGTGAAAGAGTTGGAATATGATGAAGACTCAGACTAGTCGTACAGTCTACCATAAGGGACTGTTGCGTTATTGACCCGAAAGACCTGCCCGGGACGACCCGGGACGAAACAAGCTTAGCTACCCGATGAAATTCAAAGACCGGGACGGAAGAAGCATGACCATGATGACCCCGAGATCGATCGTGTATTCAAACAGCAATTTGCGGTGGCCAATTTCAAGTGCTTTGCTGAAGTGGTCAATTAGTTTGGTCACCGATTACATTGATCGTAACTGGAGTATTGGACTATTTATTCGATTAAACTTTCGCAACAAGCAAGACAAGGTTAAACATGTATGTTTTAGCTGTATAAACATACTTTTTATTTCATTGAAAAAGCTTTAATTTTGTTCCAAAATTTACAGTTTTATCTATAAGTTTTGATGTAAAAGAACTGGATGCAAACATGTTATCTCTTTTGACGGTAATGCGTATTATGCATTTATCAAGCACGTTTGCGGTCATATTTGCATGAATATCCATCTCAATATCTGACCATTTATATATTTATTTGCTTGTTTAACTCTTTATATTTATTTATTTATTTATTTATTTATTTATTTATTTATTTATTTATTTATTTATTTATTTATTTATTTATTTAATATTCATCTATCATATCCATTTTTTTATTTATCTTTAGTGTCATATTGAATTTTAATTTCGTTTAGGCCTAGTTTATATTTCATTATATAATCTGTTATAGTTTAAATCAGATAATAGACTCAGATGTATATGACATTTTAAACTTTCATTTTAATATTGCATCGTAGAGCCCCTGGGTTGAGCCATGAGGAAAAATAATTTTATTTAAAAGTAGCATGCACTTTAACATGTTTAAGAAAATCGTGTTTTTATATTACTTGGTTGTGATTCGAGAGCCTGATTTGCAACAGTGAAGCCAGCCTTTTAGAGTGAAGTAAAACAGCCAAATATTCGTCCCATTTGTCATTTTTCTCATCCCGTTTTTAGTAATTTTAACGACATTTTTCTCTTTGCTGTTCCCATTTTATCCCTGAAAAATTCCTGGGGGTTATATACCTCCGGCTCCCCCTGGCTACACCACTGCTGATTTGGCTCAGATCCCAAATATAGTGCGTGCTACCAGTATACATTTTGAGTTATTAATTTGCGTGTAGGTCTACTAGTTTTTTAGCCAAAATTAAAAACATATAGGCCTACTATTTTCCAAACAGATCGAATAGTTCTTAAGAAAATATGTTAATACTGCTGAAGGTAGATTGCTTTAGATTGTGTAAAATTTAAAATAAATAACTTTCAAAAGCAAATTAATTACCCTTATTATTTTTTTAAAAAGTTTAATCAATTAAACATTTGACAGCGAAATGCTATTACATGCGGTCAGCTTCCTTTTGTGTTGTGATAAGTGGTTTTGAGAAGTTATTACCAATTATAACAATAGCATCGAGTACCGGCAATTTACAAGATCGATTCTCACGGCGGGCGGTCGTGATGCTCCTCTCAATTATCTGGTTTATGAATGACCTTTTCATTCTTCAGTGATTCCAGGGGACGATGATGTAAAGAACACGGCCCGATTATGTATTAGTCTAGCTTGATCGTCCGACCCGGAAAATTCTGCGGGTCAATAACGCAACAGTCCCTAACCAACAAAAAAATCTCCTTTAGACATTCAGTCTAAAGGAGATTTTTATTGTTACAAAAATGAAGTGTACGAGTAAATATAGGCGTTGTTTTTTGCAAATTGTGTAAAAAAAACCCGCCTTCGGAGCAAAAACCGATTTGCAACCTATACGGTACCGAATTCACTCGGTTGTTTAAAGAACCCGCACGAGTGGATCAAAGAGTTCCGTCAAAATGTAAAAATTGCAACTCAGAATACATAGTAGACGATGTGTGTTATGATTGTGGTTTGGAAAATGACGCGTCTCTTAACGAGAACTCACCCCGAGTTGACATCGACCAAATTCGACAATCGATAAAGTACTGCGAAACCAAGACCTACCAGTTTGAAGAATACATTGAAATCTATCGAGGAAATGTTACGAATTTGAACGAAAAAAAATTATTGTTCGAGTCCCCTCCGAGTAAAAAAGACTTGTTAAAAGTCTTGAGATCAGACCAAAAGCCGTTCACAAGATTTACTACGAAATTACGGGCAATTTTCCTGTCGATTTTTGGCATGATCGAGCTAATTTGTTATGCGATCTTGATAATATACTGAAAATTTATCTACAAAATAAACCCAAGAGAAATAATTTCAATATCCACTACGCTCTTTTTTACCTACTCAAACGAAGAAATTATCCCGTAACTCTCGATGATTTTCCTGAGATTAGAGGCTCAGCTCCCACCCAAATACTTTTATCCAAAGTATTTGATAGCGACCACACCGGTTCCGAGCAATCCCAGTCCGAGCAAAGCTAATTCCCCGTTCTGAATCGATTTTGTTTGATCTTCGTCGAGATACTCTCCATCATAAAGTTTTGGTTCGGGTGGAAAAGAATCCATCAAAATTCCCGTTAAATTATAATACTGTCTCATCGCGTCATCGACGTCCGAAAAGGTTCTCTCCGCGTGACCCTGTTTTTTAATTGATCGTTGATGTAATCTATTCTTGAAAGACGCGCTAGATTCCAAGAATCTCGGTCGTGCTGAAGTTTTTCGAGAGCGAGATCGTGTCTTTTGCGTTCTTCCGAACTACTGAGAGAGTTGAACAAATAATTGCTCCCTGAAAATGCCAAAGCGTTAACCATGGCTCCACCAACCATGAATGCGAGTGACGCCATTTTCTCTTTATTTTCACAAAAAAAAAAAAAAAACCTCTTAGCACAGATAGTGCTAAGAGGGTTTTCTTATACCTACCTACCATAGACAGAATGTCTAAGCCATAATTTGATCCGGAAGAATTCCTTGATTCACGAGCCAATCTCTGAGCATCGTAGCCGAAAAGACACTCAAAGTCAACTTTCCGATATCCTCCGCATCAAGCTGCGAGAGATTAGCCGGCTTCATTTTTAGGAACTTTTTCATAACGAACGAGTTAGCCCATATACCGAGGCTTATCGTTGTTGCGTGATACGCGCCGTTTACGATTATTTTTACGTTTGGATTGGTTTCTGCCATCTTCTTTATTGTAACTAAAAATCATCGAAAGGATCGACTTTTGGTTGATGATCGACCACTGTGGTCACGGTGGGTGGGCTTTCAGTCGTACCGTTTAAGGTAGAATACCCATATGCCACTATCCCTCCAACGACGACGACCGCTCCTCCAACAAGAACTGGACCTGACAACCAGTTTGACACGTCTGAAGGCATGGTCTCAGGTGTATCTTTGGATGGTGTTGCTTGCATTGCTTCAAAGGCTTTCATTTTTGCTGTCCTTTCTTTGTTTCTTGCGGCTAATGCTTTTTTTGACTTTTGCTTGATTCACTCCTGCCGTCACTTTTGTCGGAGGCGTCGTGTCCGCTGCTGGAACGTCTACTGATTTGGTTTCTAGATCACTCATCTTTTATTATTAGAAAAAATCTATAGATACCTGTAGAATCATCTATAGATACCTGTAGAATCATCTATAGATACCTATAGAATCATCTATAGATACCTGTAGAAATCATCTATAGATACCTGTAGAATCATCTATAGATACCTGTAGAAATCATCTATAGATACCTGTAGAAATCATCTATAGATACCTGTAGAATCGTCTACAAAAAATTCTTATCATACAATTTTAGTATGATAAGAATTTTTTAGTCAGTTAATGTCTCTATGGATCTCATCTCCGGATAAGTTTGTGTTTCTATGGTTCTTTTCTCCGGATAGGTTTGGGTTTTAATCTCAGGATGCTCCTGTTGAACTTCATGCATCGCTTCGATTCTTTTTTCAAACGTTCTGCAACCATTTTTCCAGCTGCGACTCGTCTTGGATTTTTTTCCTTTACTTTTTCTGCGCTTCAAACTCTCTTAATAATTCAAGCTGTTCTTTATTCTTTGCAGCCAATGCTTTACCAGCCACAACCCTTTTTTTTTCTTTGCTGGATCACAATTTGCTGTTGACATAACTGTAGTTGTAGTGATTGTTGTCATTGTTTCGGTTTTCTTTTTGTTATGCTTTTCATAAATCAATTTTTATTTATTCTGCACTCGGACATACATCTGATTTAGCACTAAGATTTTCACTAGAGTGTTTAGCTGGTGGTGGAGATTCTGATTGATTTCCAGCCAAGGGTTGGAGTTCCTAAGGGGTTTCTGGGTTTTTCTGAATGTGATTGCCTGTCAACAGTACAGCCTCAAGTGGGTCTAGCATATGTCCAAATTTGTTCAAGTACCATAGGAATCCAACCAAAAAAAAATTCAAGAGGAATAAATACTTCCTCTTGAATTTTTTAGTTTCAGGATCTTAATCAATCACATCAATACTTGGGGAGTCGTCTACTGTGCACTTCGCTTCTGGTGGAAAGTCAACTTTTTAACACCGTTGCTAGTTAACAGAATAGCCTCCAACGGAGCTAGCATACGTCCAAAACTATGATACAGCCCACAGGTCCATTTGTTTAAAGCTAAATCAATAAAGGGTCCTTCGTTCAGAGACTCTTCCAGAGCATCGCGATCGGTAATCGCCAAATTTTTGGAAGGAAGAGTCCGACCAAATTTACGTAAGCGGTAACGAAGTGCTTTTTCATTGACCTAGTCACTATCCCACCCATGTGAGCCTCGTATCTGGCGTAGAGTCTCATCAGGCTCTTTTGATCAAGCCTATCGATCTCAGCGGAGGTTATGGTCTTTCCCAAATACTCTTTGCTTTTTTCTGCCTCTGCTACGCCGATCAACCGTTCCCGCAGCTGTTCCGTTTTAGCAGAGTCCGTGTTTACAGGTTCCTCCCGTGTAGCCGTACCGTCTAAGGTAGACATTCCGTCTATGGTAGGCGTTTCGCTCAGGGTGGGCAGAACGCCCACGGTCATCGCCTCGTTAACTATATCTTCAATTTCAGTCATCTTGCTTTTTATCTTAAGATTATTTTTGCCACCAGTACTCAGTCGGTTGCTCGGTAATTAAAATTAGTTTGGAATGTTTTTGATCAGCTAGCTTTTTTTTGATCTCTTTCTTCTCTTCTAGAGTTGGGATTATATCGTTCTCCCTTAGAGTCTCGCCGAAACTATCTTGATCTTTTGTGTAAAACAGGGCTGTCCATTTTGTCTGCTCTCTGAGATCGGTAACGATGGAGTTATATTTTGTGTAAGCACCCAAACGGAGCAATTATCGTGTCTTCCCGAGAATGCTAGCTGAGAAAGCATCTGTTTCTTTTTGGTTAATGATCTGTCAGAGCTGCAGTCGTCGATAATGAAAAGTGTGTGTCCGTCTTGTATTCCATAAGTTTTGTAACCAAATTTCAAACAATCGTTCAGCCAATCGTCGGACTTTGGACACCAGTTAGGATCCATTGGAATGACATCAACGTCCTTAAAAACCAGGATCTGTTTAAGTACGCTTTGTTGCGCGTCCAGGTAGGGCAAACGATTATGATGTATTCAAAGAAATTCTTGTATTCCCTCTCGAGTAAATCCAGAACAAATTCAGTCTTGCCACAGCCGGTGGCTCCGCAGATTATAGCCGAGTGCGCGTGTTTTGGAAACATCTTTTATTCTAGTAGTTCACGCTCTGCAATCTTCCGGCTTCGATATTCACCCGTGCATCCTGTATGTAGTACACGTAAGCGTTCAACGCTCCTGCCGTCTCGGCTTCTTTTTCGATCTCGATCTGAATACTCTGACTAGCTCCTTCAATTTTCCTACCAGATCCATGCAACGTGTCATCATCCGTGGTTCTCATGTCCAACCAGAGACCATACTTGGTCGTGAGATAATCTCGCCTCCTCACATCAGCCAATCCCGCTTCCTTGATTACGTGTGGAACAGTTCTGAATTTTCCATCCGCGAAGTGCTTTTGAATTTCTTTGAAGTGATGGTGAGGCAGCATCCCAGAGGAGTGCAGCTGATTTGGAATACCGTCGAGCGTTGTTGAAACTTTTTTGATCTTTGGGTTGTAGAACTTTTCGGTATCTCGAGCGTAATTGGCTCCTCCTCCATCCGCAGCTGGGTCTACGAAGAGAATCAGAATACCTTTCATGGACTTTGCTCGCGGTGCTAGAGCGATATTCCAGACGGTGTCTGACTTGTTAAGCGACTCTTTGCTGTGTCTCATGACTCTGTCGTACATGACGACGCTTTTTCCATTCACCCTGTTCCTAAGAGCCATCGCTAGCTCAGGATCATTGACTACATCAAACTCAAGGGTAATATCTGAGATGGAATAGCTGGCTGCTGTATCCGTGGACACCACGACTTTTTCGTAATTGTTGAACGTCAGCTCGTAACTCAGCATGTCCTTCATCTCGTACTGGAAATATGGATTATGAGAATTCAGCATCTCAAAGTCCAGAGGGATGCAAAACATGTTGTCGCCAAAGGACTTTCCTTCGGCGACATCCTTGGCATCTGTACCTTTGTCACCAGCGTCGATTCTTATTTTTCGACCTGCCGCAGACTGGATGCCCTGATCAGCGGCGTTCTCTCTTTCCTCGCTCGTCTTCCAGAGATCTTGGTAGCATAGGAATATATCAGCATCGTCCAGAGTGAAGATGTTCTGTCCTTGCAATTTAACCTCAATTTTTGACACTATCGCTCTTCCGAGATTATTTACGATAGTCCTGTTAAGATCTTGATTTCCACCAGAGGCGGAATTTAGAGCAATCTTGAACCAAAGAAAACTCGTTCCAGGGTATATTACGTCATCTTTTCCAAGACCAGGAAATCTCACCGTGAGCATTCCGGTTTGGTCGATGGTACTCGGAACGTGCGTATTCCGAATGCTACGTCTTTTACCTTTAACTCCTCGCGCTTTGCGAAGTTGTCGGTATGGGTCCAATTTGTATCCGTATTCAGTCGCCATCTTTTATTTATACGTAAAATAAAACCAAAAGATGGCAGATTTTAATCCTCGAGAAGACATTCAGATGGATGACTTCGATGAATTCGAAGATACGATCGGAGATACCACGGGAGCAGTTGGTGGTACACCGGCTGAGACTGATTTTGGTGATGAGCAAATACAAACGGAGGGTCAGAGACGACGAGGAAGCGTCGGTTGGGAAAATCCCGATGTGAGTTTCGGTTCCGATAAGAGTCGAAATTCCATCGAAGATCTCAACGATCGACTCGATCTATTAAAACTTCGTGAAGACAGTCCTTCCCTGAGGAGAACCGTCAAAACATTGAATCGACAAAAAGCGGAACTGGCTAGGGATGAGTTTCGGGATTACGTGAAACGCTTAGGATACACGCAACAAGGAACGATCTTTGCTACTGAAGCGGTTTTTGTGGTAGATGAAACCGGAAGAATCAAAGTTAGTTACAGAAAAAACAAGTTTGGTTAACCAAACAAAATTCGAGCGAATTTTACCCCCTAGAATCGATAGCTAAACAAGTCAAAGGCAAAGATCCAGGAGGTACCAATTTTGTCAAAATAGGTCTCGGAATCAAGGATTTCAAACGAGGATTAACGCCGCAAGTGCAGGAAAGTGCCGAAAAAGCGTCAACTAGCGCGGGAGATGTATCACCCTAACCACTACACCCGCTGGTAGACCAAACAACACTAAAAGAGTTTTGGAGGGTCTTCAAAAAACAAACCAAGACATGGAAGGTTTAGCCAATGAATTGCCAAATGATCCTCTTGTAGATCACGAAGAAATCCGAAATTTTTAACCGAACGAGGACAACTCAAGAAGCTGTCTGATGTCTATGAGCACCTTGTCCGAAGAAGGAATGAAAAGGAAACTGAACTGAAAGAATTAAAGTCTAAAGGACGCGGTTCGGTCAGTTTTACTAACCCAACTTACGAAGGTGATGAAGAAGAGCCTCTGCTACCTGTCAGCGAAGAAGATGCTAAAAGAGCTAGGGAGCTTGAAAGCGATATCAAAGAGTTTGACAACGCCATCGCAGATCAAGATGCCAAGGTCAGAAATTCGCTTCAGCGTTTGCGAAGATCGATCAAAAGTTTCATAGACAGCGGATGCTACCACGGGAAGTCGGATTCGAGAACTCTTTAGACGAGAGGGTGTTACCATAGTTTCGCTGCTCACAGCCATCGGAATGACGATAGCAACCGTCGTCGAGGGTATTCTGTTAGCCACCAAATCCACAGTCTCAGCAATCACACCGAAGCCTCCAGAACCAAAACCAGGTCCTCCTAAACCAGACCCAGGTCCTGAACCTGGACCATCACCAGGACCCGAACCCCCACCAAAGCCTAAAACTTGGACCGATTGGATTAAGGATCAGCTCAAGAAAATAGCCAATCTCCTTTTGAAACTTGGAGACAAAGCTTTGATCGCACTTCCAGGGATCATCGGAGCTGTTGTGAATTTCTGTCTCAAAGCTGCGGGTCTGTTGCTGGATTTCTAGCTGATCACATATGGACATTAGCTTTGGGTGTTGGAATTTTGTTGTACACTACAGTTATGGAATTTGTCAAAGAAGTAAAAAAATCTTCTCACTAGAATTTAGTGAGAAGACTTTTTTGTGTGTGTTACCGAGTTTTAATCCAACTTATTTTTTTAAAACCGTTTGCCAGAAAAATAAGAAAATTGCAGCGGCTGCCAAAAATAGAGAAAGCTTTTTCTCATCATGCATTAGAGGCTCTTCAGTCAAGGGTGGACTTTCAACCCTTTCAGTCAAGGGTGGACTTTCAACCTCCTCTAAAAACAACGGACTTTCCTCAGGAGCACTGTCTTCAACATTCGGTCGAAAGTCGGTGTTTACGCTTGAGTTTAGCCCTATCTGCATGTCATCCGTGGCGATTTGAATAAAATTGTTGTATCCGTTCACGGATCCCACGAGGATTTCCATATTGCTCGGAAGCAAGTAAAGTCCGTGACCCACGACAAAATCCAATTTGCTTTGAGCGTACTGAAGAGTTCTCTGGTATCTGTCGATCGAGTCCGGAAGATCCACGACCGAGTTGATCGCATCCTCGACGTTTGCTAGAAATTGTTTCTGAGCGTCGAACGCCTTGCCGAAGCCCAAGATGTCGGATCTGGCTTGAGCTTGGGATCCGAGAATTGCCCACGTGTAAGTCCTGACGGAGTCGTTGATTCTCGAAACTCCCGCACGTGTAAAACCCTCGTTCCAAGTGTCTGCCACGAAACTGCCGATAGCAGCCATGGCATCTCCTTTCCGAATGGATCTGTCGGTTATATCCGGATCGTGATCGAACAGCTGTTCAATGTATAGAATCTTGTCAGTCTGATTGTCCACACCTCCGAAGCTGTCCGCGTCAAAGTGAACTTTCCAGTCCATCGACTGACTGTAGTTTCCTCCGTTGGTAAGCTTCGACCAGTTTTTGGTGGTCACGAATTTCCAGTCGTAAAATTGTTTGTTGAAGAAGTAACTACCCATTCCGTTGGAAAGATCGAACTTTTGTCTCCAGTTAGCTCTCGTGGACACTCCAAATTCGTTGCAAATTCTTTCGTAAGCGTAGGTGTCGATCCCGTTGTTCAGAGGATTGAAGGATTCCTCCGAGGGTAGTGGACAGGACATTTCCGACAGGATTCTTCTGATCTGATAATATGCGTGAAATCTGAACACGGATCGAATCATCGGATCTTTGTGACTGAGAAGTTCTTTGGACACCCCGCATCCTGACGTGGCGCACCAGACCGCGAAGTTCAGCTGGTTTTGCCAAAATTGCATCTGGTTGGAGAGCCAGTCATCGTACACCTCTTTTTCCGTGACTCTCGGAAGTTTGTACTTTTGCCACAAACTGGGAAATCTTACGTAAAATTTTCCTTTTTTGTTGACTTGAATTTCTTGATTCACAAGACTGAAACCGTGCGTCGGTTCGAATACTCCTCCGGTTCTCATTTTATTGAAAGATAAAAGAAAAATGTTTGTTACAATTACCGGCACCGGCAAAGGAAAACCTTATCGCCCGTTGCAAAGTATAGACAATAACGGCAAAAACTTAAAATTGGAATCAAAAGGATCTCGGGTCGAGTAGGTTGGTTCAACGTCGAAGAAGAACTCGAATGGAGGTACACTCAAGGAGGGCAGGGACCTGAAGAAGCGATAAAAATAAGCCCGGGGCTGTATAATTTTGACCTGCTCGTAAATGAATTCACGAGTCAAATCGACGGTTTCGAATTCGAATTCGACAAACGCGATGGGAAACTCAACATGACAATCCCCGAGCAGTATCAGATTTGGTTTCCGGACCGCGTTCGAAAAATGTTCGGATTGGACGACGAAGGGTGGCTAGCAGATGGTGAATACACGGGAGATCGGGCGATAGAATTTTTACCTCGAAGAATTCTCGTATACCTGAATCAGCTGTCAACCACGGACAATCTCAAAAACAACGACGACGTTCTGCAGGGAGGTCAGGTTCTTGGGTCTATCGATCTCACAAACGCCGCGTTCGGGAAATACTTCGTTTCGACCTATGAAAAGCCGAGTTTCAAAAAACTGCAAAACGGAACCATCCACGAGCTCGACTTCAACTTCAAAGTAGAATGGAAAAATTCTTCGAAAAAGCTCGATAATCACGATCAACCGCTGGATTTGGAATTTGAAATCCGATAAAATAAAAGAAAGAATGTCTATCTGGGGACCAACGATCGAAACAAAATCGACGTCAATAGCTGGCGAAGATGTAGATCTTTCCGCGTACGTCAAAAAAACTGGAGCGCGAATGACCGGAAGGATTAACATGGGAGGAAAAAAAATAACGGGGTTGATGAATCCAACCGAGCCGCAAGATGCAGCTACTATGGGTTCCGTGACCAGCCTAACCTCATGGTTAAACGACAGAAAAGTTTCGAAGGATGGCGACTCGATGACCGGCGAACTCGCTATGAGCGGCAATAGAGTCACGGGTCTCGGAACTTCTACGTTTAACTGGGACGCTGTGACGAAAGAGTACGTAGACCAGCAAATTGGACACGAGCACGATACCAGCTTGCATGTTTTGGGGAGATTCATGGTATGGATGAACGAAGACGGAACGCACTATGTTTCCATCCGAGCCAAAAAACATCGACTTGGAGAGAGACAAGTTGATCGAAATTAAAAACGGAATGAACAACACTTTCAACGCTAGGCCTATGCAAATTGGCATCACTGCTGGGTTTACGAATTTGCCGAATCCCGGAAAAGATTTGACTCCCATGCGACTCACTAGACCTTTAGAAATTTTCTTCAACAACCCACATTTTATTGCTCAGCCTTGGAACCTCTCTTTTCGGTAAAATCGGGAGTGAACCCGCCGAACGCCCCAGCGAACGCTTGTTCTTTGACGTTTCAGTCTAATCAGAATTTTTTCATGTACCTAAATATTACTTGGACCGACGACTCGATATCGTTCAAAGTGATAAATAACGCGCGGCAAACCCTCTTTTCCACATCCGTTCAAACGGACACTACGATTATGCATCATGTCTCGATCGAGTACGTTGAAAATAAGCTTTGCTTTTGGATCAACGGAGTTTCAGCAGATGTCTACAGAACTCAAGCCCTGGTAAGTCTCCTTGGAATCAACATGAATTTTGAGCAACTGGGAATACTTAGCTTCTACGAAAAAAATTTAACCAAGCAAGAAATCATACAGCATTTCGTTGAAAACCACGTTTTAAACTTTACGGAGCACGAAGTTCTAATTGACTAATTAAATAAAAGGATGAAAAAACCTACAGCACCGCAAATGTACCCTGATCTTCCACAGGGAGAGGATCAGGGAGTTCAATATCGACTAAGTAAGATATCCGAAATCCGCGACTCCCTCGAAAAGGAAGTTGACCAAAGAGATCAACTAAGGAGAAAATACAAAACAGTTTGGAATGTGTTTTACAACACGGCTCAAGTAGCAGGACTCGTCGCAGTTGGAAGCGGAACGGGAGCTGTCGGAACTCTAGCCACGGGTGTTGGAGCTTTTGTAAGCATTCCTCTCGGAGGAATATCAATTTTTGGAGGTGTTCTTAGTGGAGCATGCGTGGCTCTCGGAAAAGCAACGATGAAAAGGTCGAGAAGCACGAAAGCGTCAAAAGAACCGCAGAGTCCAGTTTGAACACGGTGAATGATCTGGTGTCTAGAGCTCTTGAAGATGGGGTTGTGAGCAATGAGGATTTCCATCACATTCTGCAGGAAATGGAAAACTACCGAGGTCACAAGGCTGGAATCAAGCATAGAACCAGAGTGGATTTAATTGAACTTACGGCTGATAGAGAACGTGAAATTCGTACAGAGGCAGAACAGGCTGGACTGGAAAGAGGAAAAAAAGAAGCTTTGGAGAGTCTCCGAAGTACATTGAATCCGTAGAAAATGAAAAATTAGAAATCAAATTTGTTTTGTATAAATAAAAAAGAAATGGATATTCCATATTTAACGGATGACAACTTGGTTGAGAACCTAAGAGCGTATGGAGAGTATCGAAAAGAAATGTGGGATGATAAAGGAAAACCACACGGCGTTTGGAGATGGTATCATAACAAAGAAAAAACAAAAATGAAAGCTGAGATAGTGTTTGATGACAACATTCCCACGTATTTAACAAGTTGGCACGAAGACGGATTAGTAGAAGCAGAAGGTAAATACCATGAAGATGGTGTACCAGGTTTTACTCTTTTTGGTCATAAAAAACCGTGGGAATTTTGGACTGGGTGGGATCCTTTGGTTGCTGGATACGTCGCATTTGCAACAACCTACTGGACTACAACCATTTTGAACTGGGTGTGGTAAACTATGACAAAAAAAACCTCTTGTGATTATTAATCACAAGAGGTTTTTTATTTTTTGTACTCATTCTGCTTCTTTAGCATCGTTGTAGGCTTTCAAAATTTCTGTCATACGCTTGGCTTCCATCCTGATTCTTCTCTCAGGAGAATCCAAAAGAGCGCTCGTAAGAATCCAAAATGCTACGATCATCTTTTATTTGAATAAAAGATGGCAGATTCGATTTATTTTGAGCTCGCTGATGATGAAATATTCCAAAAACTGGAAGACTCGTCCAAAGGAGATTTTTCTATGTGGAATGGTACTAGTCTTGGAAACCTGTTTGTTGCTGTCAGCGGTTACAACGGAAACAAAGTAAGAATTCAGGCAATCAACCTTTTGATGTGTTACATTAAGTGGTATAAGGATAGATACAGGATGAGATTGTGTTTAAGACCACCTTGGATTTTTCCTGAAAGGACAGAGGAGTTCGAGGTTTTGAAAAAGACTCTTGAGTTTGTTACGAATGAACCACCGATTGAAAAAAAATTATCAAGACAAATTTGGTCTTGTGGATAATTTTTGTAAAATAATATATTAAAAGTAAAAATCAAAAATTTTTTGATTTTGATGAAGAAGAAAAAAAATGCAGGGGAATTTTTTCCCTGCATTTTTTTTTTTTGATAAGATTGAAATGCAGGGGAAATTTTTCCCTGCATTTTTTTTTTTTTTGATAAGTTGAAATGCAGGGGGAATTTTTCCGTGTAATTTGGATTGGGGTGAATTAAAAATGCAAGGATGTTTTTCTGTGTAATCCTGTGTACACGGCAGTTACACAGCATTTCTGTGATTTTATGTGTAATTTGGTGGTTGGGGTCGATTTACACAGAAATAGACAGGTTTCTGTGATTTTACTGTGTATTTGGTGGTTGAGTCGATTTACACGGCAGTTACACAGGTTTTTGTGATTTTACTGTGTATTTGATGGTTGGGGACGATTTACACGGGAAATGACAGAAATGTGCTAGAATCGGCAATAACCTACTACTGATGCGGACATTTCATTATTCGCAAACCACCGGGATTCGATATAGGTTTGCGTTGTAAATGAACATGTGAATAAGAGTGTCATCCCCTTGGTACTACTTTCACTAATGCACTAGTACTTGTATCCACTAATTTCATTATTTCATGACTGAGTCGGAGAAGATCATTATATTCAGTACTATTGATTACCTTCTCTGGCTGCTCTGCATCTGTGTCTATACGCTGGCGAAGTTACGTAATAATCGGATTAACTACCATAGCAATAGGTGAAAACAATGTTTGAATATACCGCGCTGCACGTTCACGCGGTACCTCTTCATTGAACCATATCATGCTAATTACTTTCACCTGTAAGATTAGTATCTTTGAAAAGGCCAGTATTGTATTCAATCTATGATTGCAGACATACACAGGTGATGAGTGTAACCTGCTTGTAGTGCAGCGCGATATGTTCAAAAATTGTTTTCACCTATTGCTATGGCAGTTAATCCGATTAATTACGTAACTTCGCCAGCGTATATAGGCCTTGCCTAGGGGATGGCTTATTACAGGAGCCATAATCACATTTACTTTTCGCCATTAATATACACTGTATCAATACAAGAATATCACGCTTCAATATTATTCACAAAATGGCCGAAAACACGCAACAAAATTCTTTGCGCCACAAATCAACTTTGGCGGGAAATCAATATAAGCGTGAATTTCACTTAAAACTAAATATCACATAAAATATATACAATGAATCAATCCAAAATTGCTATATACCAAAATAAACTTACCTGGGGGTTGAATTTTCCCACCGCAGGGGTAGCCGATAGCCAGTCACAAATTGGTACCGGAAAAGATCGGATTCTGCACCATAATATGAAAATCCACTCGCCAGTTATTTGGTTAATAGAAATTAAACCAGATACATGGCCAATGGATCTTCCAGTGAGACGGGGAAAGACTCGAACAGAAATATACGGATAGCAAAATATAACTTCACAAATAAACTTTAATTCCGTATCAACAAAGTGATCACAACATAATATAGATGATTGCATATGCTTACGTCTTGATCCCACAGCGGCTGACTATCGACTACCCAGGATAATAGACGAGGGTAATTGATGACACGAAGCCGCGGAACGATATATTTAAATGAGGAAATAATAAAAGAAAATAGCGCCATAACACATACATGTAGGGAGTGTTAATTTCAAATGGAGTACATGAAAGGATGACTCCATTTGAAATCTACAACCCATGTGTGGGAGATTAAGGTCGTGTCTTTTAAAGAGGGAGTATGTATTTCAACTGTAATAGCCCAATGAATGTGACCATCTATTTTCTTGGAAAATAATACGATATTCGATGTTGATCGTTTGAAATGTGAGAATTATTCAATGTGGAAACTATTCTTACAAGTTTTGCTAATAAAAAAACTCAGGTATTGATGGACTAACGACAGATATTTTCAATTGAGGAAGGGGCTAGCATTGTAGACATATTTCATTAACTTACTATACATGCCTTCCAAAATGATTTTTTTTCACGATCACGGCAAAGCAGAGGTCCTCTCATAATTTGGACTCAGATAAATATACTTTCGATATTAGGCCAAACAAAAGAACACCTGGCTGAAGGCCGTGTCCATGTCAGCTGAAACGGCAAATTCATTTTTATTTTTATTTTGTAGTTTTTTTTGCTGTAAAATCATGTTGAGACATATTTAGAAGAAAAATTACTTTTCTTGATACTCGCATTGTTTACGCTCGTAAGTATAAAACAATTGATATTTGTACTTCAAATGTGTAAACTAATCAATCACAATATTTTACTATGCACTTTTGAACACTCGAAAATGACATCTTAATTCAAAATTAAGTTTTAAAAAATCTAAAAAAACAAAAACAAACCTAAAACAAATAAAAACCTAAAAAAACACACCCGCATTCCGCATTCTATTGTGAAGCTGCCATGCATGGGCTTTGAAACATAAGGTTTTTTGTTTAGCTTTATTATTTTTACATTATTCGGCCTTGCTTTAAAAGCCATCTTGTTGCTATGAGTTTTAATATACTGACGCACAAATGTTACTTAGCAGAAATTAACAATTTAAATTGTATTGAGTAATTTATTGCATATACTGCCTGTCTCAAAAAAATTGTCCAAGTGAAAAGCTCCATCTTTGGCAATGAGAAAATACCGTTATGACATGATGCTTACATCAACGTCAAGGGCGCAGTCTTAGCTCTCAAATGCCGTTTGTTCTGTTAACTTTGCTTGTTTTAATCTCTAGATATGTTTAGTTAACAATGAAATGGTAAAGTCACAATTGTGCCACTTCTAGGGAAGAGGGCTGTACATGTATATCAATGACAGCTGATTTTGATGCGTCTAATGCACCCCTCCCTTCGCATCAACATCGGCGCGCAGAGGATGATTTAAGCACTTCCCAGCACTCCACTGGGGTCAACTTGCGGTTAGCAGCTGCGTGAGTAAACATGACACCACTGCCCGGGAACACTGCATAAACGTGTATGGTTATATTTGAATTTGGACTGATATATTTACAATAAAAACACATTCAAAATGTCGGTCGATTTCACATTTTATGTTATCTACAGAAGGTGTGAATTATCCTTCATGCATACATCACTTTAGATCTGAAATCGACTAAGTAATAATGACACACGGGCAATTCTAAAACAACATCTTTTGCACAGACTTCAATGGGATTTGAGATCGAGAAGTTAAGTGGCAGTTGAAACTCGCGTGATAACACTTTTACAGTGCATGATGGGGCTTCCTTAAACCATCCTCTGATCGGCGCGCGTGCATTATTTTGTCTAATTTCTCTCCCAATAAGTAATACGCGTTAATTAACCTGTAAGTGTGCAATATTTTGTTTGTCTTTTAACATGTCTTGAGTGACAAAGAGAACAGTATTTACCATGATAAAATCATTGCTATGCACATATTTAATTTTACAGCAGAATGTGAAATATGTATGTATCTTTTAATCTGTTTTAAATGGAAAAAGAGAATATTAATTATAATTGTATCATGATAAAACAGTAAAAACAGTAAAAACAATATCGTACATTTTTTTCTCAATATTTATGTTCATTTGGAACTCATAACGTGAAAATACTCGTGACTTCTCTCTAGTCCGCAGGGTCGCTAGTCCGAAGGGTCTCCCTTCCGAAGGGTCGCTAGTCCGAAAACCAATTAAGTTCGTTAATCAGAAGGTTCCCTAGTCCGAATATAGAATAAGGGTTAGGGTTAGTGTTAGTGTTAGGGTTAGTGTTAGGGTCAGGGTTAGGGTTAGGGTTAGCGAGCCTTATTCTATATTCGGACTAGACATGCTAGAGAACCTTATTTATTATTCGGACTAGCGAACCCTGGGACTAGAGAACCCGATATTCAGACTAGCGACCCGGACTAAGGAGCCTTCGGACTAGGGAACCTTCGGACTAGAGAGTTGTCACCAAAATACTTACCTTTAACCCTGGTCTTACACTACAAAACACTCAAACAAACCGTCAAACGGGTCCATGTAATTGTCCCACTATCCTTTGTGCTCATTTTATAATTGAATACCGAATTAAAAAGACTAGTTTACGTGTGACGTCCTGTCAACCAGACCAAACAATGCCGTACTGCGCAGGCCAGCAACCAATCACGGCGCGCCTTTGCCCTGGAATTTTTTTTCGGGGGCATTTGGGAGGAGGGAGGCCAAAGTGAATTTCGGAGGGGGGATCGACAAATTTTGCGTAAAATTGCCACAAAAAGTGGAAATTTACGTAATTTTTTCCCCTTGCCCCATCCACCCTTCCCCCCGTTGCGCCGCCACTGCTGACGTTAGACGCAAACCAGTCTTTAATTCGGTCTTCAATTATAGCTGACACGGAGGTAGGGTAGTCCGTCCAACTTTTCGAGGATAGGGGGGATGTTGAGGTCCAATTAATTTTTTCGTAAAATTTGTGTAAGATATTTAAACATTATGGCCATGAAATCATTTCAAATAATAAAATACTGCCAAAACTTCAACGTTTCTTTAGGTTTTGACGAAAATCCAATTATATGTCAAATTCAAATTGTATATAGTAACTGACATGAATGACAAAGCGGAAAAATCCGGAGGTATAAAGTATAGTCTCCATATTTGGGTTGGTGCACCACTTCATGCTGTAACTATTCGTAACCAAAACAATGTAACACAAACGCTTTACGCAATAGGTTGGATAAAATTTGTTTTGTTTTATTTATTTTCAAAATATCAACGAAGTTAGTACCTAGTACTTATAAAGTTTACTAATTTACTTTGTTATTATACATACAATGATGCAAAGTGCTAAGCCCTTAACGACACATAAACATTCAAGAACTGTATATTTGGTTACTTAGACATTATTGTTACCATAAACTGTAGAAACAGTGTCTTCGCTGTTTCTTCCATTTAGAATTGTCTTCAACAATATTATCGAAAGACTGTAGAAACAGATGATGCACGTTGTCGTTATATTATGCAACATGTCCCTTTAACACCCTGAGCACTACCTGCCGATCTAACATTGCCTCTGATTGGTCAATTACATGATATCTTTATTTTAATCACCAATTAGAATGGAGCTTTGCAAATAATTCACCCCAATTTTTATGCGTGGTGAAATTATTATAACAATGTTGCTGATTGGTCCAATTGATGATGAAAACTTCTTTTTGACCAATACGGAGGTAGTTCTCATGGGGTTAAGGTTTTCTGCAATTCTTCTTGACAGTTAGTTTTAGTTTCTAGTGAAATTATTTGACTATTTCTGAAATGACCGCTTTATCCACAGTCAAGCGAGTTTTCCTGTTTGTCATAGTATACACACTGTTTAGAAGTAGAGCGTAGGTCTGAGATAGCACCTAATGTGTGCACACACCCTGTCCCCATAATACACCGCATACTAACATACACCACAAAAACAAGCACCCCATCCACACAAAAGCACCTCACACCACCAGTGACGTAGCCAGTGGGGGACAAAGTTCCCTCCCAAATTGTTCAAAGATGAAATTGGAAATGGGAATGGCAAAGAGTAAAGTGTCATTAAAATGACTAAAAATGGGACACAAAATGGACAAATGATGACACAAATTGGGCCCCTTCTAAAAATCTGGCTACGTTGCTACACACCACACACTCACTCCGATAAAATGCACACGCACACTCACCCCATGTACGGGTTTACGACCACGGTCAGCGACTCACCCCTTTACACACAAACACACCCCATACACTTTTACACACACCCCCAACAAAATATATTCACATTCAAAGGCAAACACGCGCGTGCAGGCATCCTCGAATATGAACTAACAAAACACCGTCATTTTATCATACATTATATTACCACTTAAAGCCATATTATAATATTTTCAAACAAAATAGATTAGCATTTCTTTGCCATAAAATGTTAGCTTTTACTGTCAGATATATCCCCTTTTAATTTGGAGCCGAACAAATACGGCAAAGCAAAGAAAATTGGAATTTACTACCAGCGCACATGTCGCCAATACGTACCACTCCTTCGGTCATGTTGTGGTACGACCCTTTTTTGTGTATATCACCGTCCCGCACGCCGTACGTACTGGGTGTTATGAACATCATGTATGCGTTCGACTAATAATTCCATCGTAATAATAAAGCGCGGATTCCGGCGTTTTATTCAAAATCTCGGATTTTGACAAAACTACAGCAGGGTATATTGGTTTAATAAAGTACAATTTAATCGTGTAAAACAAGGAATTTTAAAAAATTCAGTGAGGGCGTCTTCCTCAGCAAATGTTTAAATATGGCCTTAATTGCAAGCTCCCTATTAAATTGCACGTGTCTGCAAAGGTACATCAATAGGCTCCGGAAGAATGTGAATAAGGCCGTGTAAAATTAATATTTTGGTTCTCTTCCCCTCCCTCCTCAATTTCTGGGATTTGTCAGATTTTTTTTTTTTAGATTTTTCTATTTTTTAGACTTTGGAATGATTTATGAAATCTTCATACATATAAATAAGTTTATTAGAGAACAAGCATCACTTCCAAGTCTTTTTGTGGTACTCTAGGGGTTTATCCCTCAGAATATCACATTTGAAAAAAAAAAAAGGGCCTCATCGTTTCCTCGAGCACTGTTGGAGAAGACCGAAAACTACTGACAATGCTAATTTTACATTGAAAAAAAAAAAAAAAAAAAACACCTCCCTCCTCATCAATTCATGAAAATCCTCTGGACGAGAACCAAAACATTAATTTTATACGGCCTAATAGAGCGCCCATCAATTTGGATTGGGATGGCTATGATACTTGGACCCCCGATGTTGGAGTCACTGTACATATTATGCCTTAAGATTCTCATCGGTATGGGCTGTGATGAATTTCATGGGGAGTGGTTGAGGTTGTCAATTATGCGTCAGAAGTTTGAAAACAAGGGAATAATTAGGGCTTCATGGGGGTCGGAAGCTTTCGGGGGTTGACACCCTCCCTCCCCAAAAAACAAAATCACACCCTCCGCCCCCCCCCAAAAAAAAAAACCCTGCAAAGGCCACACTGTTACTCATGTACATAAATGTTTATACTATATAGATTATCATCTACAACGGAAGATTGGTGTAACGAGTGTTTTGGTATTCGAGTCCAAGAATTTAAAGATTAAAATAATTCCTAAGGTCATACTTAGGGATATGCCTTTGTGAAAAATAATTAAATGATACAAAGATAATCTAAAAAAGTCTAAAGGATAGCTTTCAAATGATAAATTGCATTGTATCGTCTTCGTTATAGATAAATAATAGATAAGACCCTTCCCCGGGTAAGAGGATAACGACTGGTAATGTAGGCTATGCTATTTCAATCAGCCTGAAACAAGTGCCTCGCGGTTGGTATGTATTTCGCAATTCCTGACTTGCCCATGGTAATGGAGGGCGCAATACAAAATGTATGAAAATTTCGGGCTAGGTTACGTGATAGTATCTGGATTGGAACTTCCTTTCAGGACAATATTAGTAACCTGATAAACGGGTAAAGGATAATAAACACAGGGACAGACTCTCTGGGAAGAGGGAAATACCAGCAACTACTTTATGATGTAAACATTACACATTACTAATACACAAGTTACATTTTTTTAAATGTAGGTAATTTAAATTACCTACTATAATATGGATATGTATAACAATAATATATAATGTCATGGTGAGAAAAGATAAAAAGTACATCAACAGCATATGAAATAATGAAATGCGAAGCGATGAAGCAAGGTGATTCGATTGGTCTTAAATCGAGAATAAAAACTGGCCTCAACAAGTATGTGGCGTCTTTACTGTTTGAGGCCATAAACGTGCCAAATATATTTTCATTCCCATCAAGGGCGTAAATCAGAGTTAGGTGCCCGGGGTCGAAAGTGGATCGGTGCCCCTGACCAAGGATGTGCATGGTGCAGGGAAAATCAGTTTGGGTATTGAAAGCCATACATACCTAATACAAACAGGCGCGTATGGCGAAGTTTTAGACATTGGCCAGATTAAGACCGAGTTAAAAGTGGGTCACTTAAAGTTTTGGGAGCGTCAGCGCCGCCGCCGTTCTCAACAGACAACCCGTAAGCCATTTTAGACCAAAAATGGCAATTGTACAAAATGATAGCTCAATTTTACACTTTAATTGGGTATTTTCCCACTGTATTATTGTTTTAAATATATTAATCATAAATGCACTGCTGTACTGCTTTAGCATTTTTTATAATTTTTTTTATTTTGGGGCGTATATCGTGTCAAATGGGGAAATCGTGTCAATGACAAATTTAATGACAGTGTCAAACCCTATAGCCAAATTCGGGAAATAGGTGATCACAAAAATTCGACAAGGTGAGAAAGTGCTTTCGAGTAGTTTCTTATCGGAAGCGACTTTCGGATGTCGGAATGAATTGGCACCCAAAATATGCTCAAAGGTAATTTTCCAGGCTGTCCAAAAGTGTGTTCAGGGGGTACCGAAATGAAGTGTAATTCTATGATGGTGGGTAAGGGACAAAATCAAAACTCAACCGTCCGGTTGGAGCCGGTTTCTATAGTTAACATGTTCTAAACCATGGCACGCGGTTGAACCGCCGGTAACTGCCGGTCAACCGCCGGTTGAGTTTTCATCCCTTCCACCTCTTTCCTAAGCCATACAAACAAAGTATTATCGTGTCATAAAGACATCCACGCCTAGGTGTTCCTAAGCCTGATTGCCACCCCAGGAATTGCGCCAAACTATTCATCTCACAGTATTCGTCACAGGCATCTCCAAGTAGTCTCAATTAAGTTTGAATTTCCCAGCAATTTTTATTATTTAATAAAACAACAATTGTTGAAAATTATTGTTTAAAAATCGAAATCTGAATCATTTGCTTGATCCCATCACATTAGTGCATAGCAATTTTCTTTTGATCATAATTAACATGATTATTGATCATTTTAAATCATATTACCAAAGAGTGATAACATGGAATCTTTAAAACGATTAACTGAACACCATGATTTATGAGAATTCTGTCAGCAAAAATATAAGAGAGTTAATGTGCAAACATGATGAAAGGTTATTATATTCTAGGTTGGAAAAATACGAAGCTTACGGTAAACATGGTACATGTAAGTGCAAATTTACTTTGTATCACATTTGTATCAAGTATTATATATGAAGCACATCCCAGCAAACACAAAACGTTTTACAGAAAACGTTTAAATGTCGAGTCATATAGAAGGTATGTAAAGGATTAAAAAAACCGTTTTAAAAACATTTGGTGAAAACATATTTTGCAATACTATTCTGACCCCGGGATTCGGACAACATTTCTAATATGTTTTTGCAGTATTGTTTTTCTATAAAACGTTTTCATGAACTTTATACAACTCGACATTTAAATAACATTAAAACGTTTTGACCGGAACACGTTTATATCAATAACATTTTGTGCGTTTGCTGTTAATATTTCAGCAGGAATTGGGTTCCCTCTTAAATGTGACCATCCACCACAAATGGCCTGTACAGTAATGTCAACATTTTCACCTTTTTAGGTATGACAGGCAACGTTTCCTCAAAATAACATTGATATAATACATGTCCATGTTGTTTGTTTGTAGGTAGTGCAGAATAGTAAACAGCGTAACAATCTGCGTGTTTCTACTGGGGGGGACGGTTGGCGGGTAATGCGGTTTAGTTTAGAGTGTTACCGGTTAATGTGCCCAGTGGAAACTGATCGGTTCAGAGTGATGCGGTGTGGACACCCGGCAACCGTGATCCACATCATGAGGTAGACGATGTGGAATGGCACCCGTTATTTCTGCCAGTGGAAACACAACGGTTAACGGTTGCTGGGTGTTGAACATCTTTTACGCTGATTTCATGTATCACATCGTGACCTTAAAAGCAGCTTGGGTCAGGAAACTACTTTCAGTACTTCCGGTACACACCGCAACCCTTATTTTAAGCGCCTGTAGAAACGTGGTGGTTGTTGCCTGAATCGGATTATGGGTTACCGGGTAATACCGAGTAAAAATACAGAGTGCTCAGTGTAAACACGCAGAATGTTGGGAAATCCTTTGTTTTCTCTTGTCTTGAGAAGTGCGATGGAACATTGAAGAAAATATTATGGTACATTAGCTTGTTGTTGCTAATATCTTGTAGTTACTTACGCAACTTTATTGTTAACTTAGTTGATAACATTTCGCTGACATGATTATGTAATCAAGACAGACGTTTTAGCCACTTCTCCGTTCCTATACTTTGTATTCTTATGCACGCATAGTCATAAATGTGAAAATCGAGTTGCTTTAGCTTGACTATTTACCGTTTGACTATGCATATTAGTATTTCTAAGTTTAAGTTCCTCCCTCTTTTCGCGTCTCACACGTTTTATTTTAGTAATTTCATTTGAAATCGTGTAAATATACGGATTAAGCGCAGCATTAAGAGGCAACACAAGAGCTACAAGCCATGCATAGGTTACGATAGGGACTGCTTCCACTGCGCCACTCTGTATCAAAATCCCAAGCACTATAACAGGCATCCAGCAGCAAAAGTCTGTGAAAACGATCAGCGCCATTTTGCCCGCCATTTTCATTTCACGACTTCGATCCTTTCTTCGTGCTAATTGTTTAGATGGTAGTTTTACGGCTACTACTATCCCTATAGCAACATAACAAGCAACAACTACCACGAATGCTAGTGAATTGACTCCCAAATATATAGCAATAGCAAATTGCCATGTGCTGGCTGTACCTGTAGTTTTTTGGACATATTTCACTAAGGAACCTATGTTCCCAACGTCCTGTGCTACTTTAATTGTTATTGTGTTCTTGGTGCTTACTAATGGTATTCCAACACATACATTGGCAAGATCATAAACATCCGGGTTAGCTAGTTGCAAAACGATAGCAGTTATACCTATAATTGTCACAGATACCCACACTAAAGTACAGCAAATTTTGGCGAGATAAGCAGTCATTCTCTTCTTACCAAAAGGTAGCACTACACAGAGTAGCCGATCTACGCTGATAAGCACAACGAAGAACACAGAAGCTTCGCTAGAGAATAAGCTTACCAATCCAGCAAACATACATGCTCCACTTGATTTCCAGACTTGAGCTAGTAAGAAGAAGTTTTCCCCAAAGTGGACATCGGCGCCAGCAATGATTAGCATATAAAATCCCATAAGTAAATCCGATATAGCAAGATTTAGAATTAAGATCGCTTGTGTCTGGTTACGGACGTTCTTGTCTTGACATCGTAGTACAATGACGTATATATTTCCCGCCATAGCGCTTATTCCAAAGATCCAAAGTAAGGTACGAAGTGCGTCGTTTGGCATTAATCGTTCACATGTGTGGAAAAGCGGCTTATCTGTTTGAGGACTGCATACATTGGGTTGGAAACAGCAAATGCGATGGTCATCAACATATCTAGAAAGGAAATGGTTAACAATTTATTAGTAAGATTTTGTTGCAAAAAGTAATAAATCTCTTAAAGCGCTTTATAAATGTTGTAGCATGTATGTAAACTTGGGTTGCGAGAATCCAAATAAATTGAGTTCGTCTTAAAACATGTACATTCTGCGAATATGAGTGATTTCAGAAAAATACAGCACTCATTTCTTTGGATTAAAAATATTATCCTATTCTGACACATGAAACATGAAAAAGTCCAAAAGTCAAAATATAATATATGTGACCATCCACCACGAAGTGGTAGTAAAGTCGGCTCTGGACCATTTTCTGTTTATTGCAGAATGTGAAAGAATTCACTTTCAGCTTCAAAATTACACCTCAACCAACTTCATCGGACATCTGGAAGTAAAGTTATGGTTCATCAAAGGTCAAATTCCTAATATATTTTACATAGAAATCCATATACTGTTTTTGATTGTATCTCAAAATGGAAAATGCCGACTTTACGACCAGTTTGTGGTGGATGGGCACATATACGCAATTTGATGGAAAATAGAAAACATGTAATTGTGGGTGTTTTTTCACAATTGCAGTCACAAATTTCAAAGACTTAGAACAAGTCTAAGCACTCAAAATCTTGCTATAAAGGCTAAGAGTTTGCTCATGATTTTAATGTCTGGTGACAATTGACTATAAAATAGATTCAAAATGTTTTCAAAAATTAGATCGCATGACCTGAAATTAGTCTTTGTAGAAGGCTTTGGGCTTGGTTGTTACAGTAAACAAAAAACTTGTTTTGGCCCTCATTTCCTAACAAACTGCCATTAAAATTGGATTTTCATTGCAAATTAGAACTAACTGAAAGATTACATTTGAGCTATGTTTCATTAGGCAACACATGATAATATTTTTCCATCCAAAATTTTAGCGCTATATTATTTTGGAATGGGGAGTAGAATCAATCATGATCCCAGTGAAACAGGTTCTATATATGAATTTGGATGCCCGAGGCTTGCTTCACCAGTTAAAGACATATTGTAACATTTTCATAAAAAATAGATTAATTTTTCTTTTTCATAAAATGTTAGCCTTTACTGTCAGATATGACCTCTTTTAATTTTGAGCCAAACTGAGGCAACCTCAGCAAATGTTCCAATATGGATTTAAATCAGGATAGTAAACTAGAAAAAAAACATTGGAAGATTAACATAATTATAACATGATGCATAAGGTATGATGGAGAGCATGTTTTAGGCGAGTTACAATATGGGCGAGTTAGGTAAAGGCGAGTTAAAAGGCGAGTTACCCCACAGAGTCAGGCTATTTTTAGATATTCCCATGGGTAACACTATGAAGTCCCAGTGGCGAGTTACATTCTAGGGTCTATGGTTACAGTAACACTATGAAGTCCCAGTGGCGAGTTACAGTAACACTATGAAGTCCCGGTGGCGAGTTACAGTAACACTATGAAGTCCCAGTGGCGAGTTACAGTAACACTATGAAGTCCCGGTGGCGAGTTACAGCAACACTATGAAGTCCCGGTGGCGAGTTACAGTAACACTATGAAGTCCTGGTGGCGAGTTACAGTAAGACTATGATGAAGTCCCAACAGTGAGTTAAAAATGTTACAGTGTATTTTTAAGTACTGGTTTTTTAAAATCAGTTTCCAATTAGCTTGAGTCCTCATTTCTCTCGGGCTTGCAATGATCTTGGGAATTAATATAGAGGCAGTGCTACTGTCGCCTGTGCATAGGCTGCCCTCTTCTTCTAGTATAAATAAAATCCAAAAAAGTTATACAAATAAAAGTCATAAAACTTTTTTTAAAACCTTTTAAATTTTTAAACACAACACAAAGGGGCACAATACATAATCAGTCAATTGATTGATTACTCAACTATTTTATGTACCATGAAAAATATAAACAAAATGTGATAAACAAGCAACCACTAAGAAACCTAATCATATCTTACTACTCTTGAAATAAAAAAATGTACATTTTCATCAACATCAGTGGCGGCCACTGTGCATTCTACTGATACTGAAATCCTTTTGTTTTAACCATCAAAAACTAGACATACTACACACACAGAAAAAAAATCAAATTGTATGTGCCAAAGTCAAAACAGATAATGCCTGTATTAATGGTATTTGTAATAACTATTGATATTTAATATTTAAAATCAAGGCTGATATCTAGTTATATGATAAAGTATAATTATGGAACGGACATGAGTCAAAGAATACATTAATGGCATCAATTTTTTTAAATTTTTTGGTTCAAAATCTTGGACTTTCCGGAAATTCACAACTCGCCTTGCGGACTTTCCGGAAATTCACAACTCGCCTTGCGGACTTTCCGGAAATTCACAACTTGCCTTGCGGACTTGCCGGAAATTCACAACTCGCCGCATGGACTTTCCGGAAAACACTGCAGGGGGTAACTCGCCATTTTAACTCGCCTTTTTCTAACTCGCCTATTTTTAACTCGCCAATAACCTGTTCTCGGTATGATGTAACTTTGTATCCAAGTTACAACCTGAGATATACTTACAATGTTTGCAGATTATTGAGCCCATCAAGGCTCTTGAGATGTAGGGTCCCCTGGTAATGATAAACTTCACTCCGTTCTAAAAACCTGATTTAAAGCACAACAAAAAATAACATTTTGAAAACTTGCTGCAAAACATTCTATAATCAGGGACAGAATTAAAAAGACTAGTTTGCGTCTGACGTCACTGTCAATCAAACTCAGAAACAATGAAACGTGTTGATTGAGTTTCTGTGTGCGGACGTAAAACAGCGTGCCTTATGGTTGATTTTGCATCTTCAAACATACATACCACCTCAAAAGTTAGGTCTTACTCCCCGTTCCAGAAAAATACAGCACTCATGTTTTTTATTTAAAAATATTCTGTTTTGCCAAATGAAATATAGCTTAATCAGGATTCTTTAGTTAGTTCTAACTGGCAATATAAATTAAATGTAAATAGTTTTGTAATTTTAGGGAAATGGGGACAAGAACATGCAATTTTGCATGATTTCAGATAAATTCAGTCACCAAATCAAAGACTTTGACCAAGTCTTTTTGTAATGTTGTTTAAAAATGTCACAAATGGCTAATACATTAACTGGCATCCAGTTATGTTCATCAAGAAACGAGACATTTTTCATTGAGCAGCCCTGACGGCTAAACAAAAATTTGACGTCTTCCATGCAAAGTGTACGTAATCCTATTAATGGTTTAAACTTCAAGTTCAAATACAAGTTTAAATACAATAATTTTATTCTCTTTTTTACTTACAAGTAAGTTAGATTGGGCATTCCTCGAAATGCATATGGCTCAATTTCCAGCCACGGGTTGTTTCTTAAATCCCTGCAAATTAATCACACCATAGATGATCATGCATGTGTAAAGATAAGTTTAAATTACAAGGGTAAATTTATTGAAGAAATTCTCAAGTGTTGTAGAAAGATTATATAAAAATACGAGTACAACTATTAGAGCCAATAAAATTACATACACGAGTTCGTTTGTGAAATCTGTTTTCACGTGGTAAAAATTGGTCAAGTTAAAATTAATAGGAAGATGCTAAATTGACCAAACCTATGGTAACGTTGTTGAAGTTAATATGATTGGCTAAGTTTAATATTCCCTGGAAGGATTGGACTTGAGCCGCATTTATGTTCTTCATGGCCCTGTACAAGACTAACATTTACATCCCCTGGAAGTCTGGAGTAATCCTAACCCATGTAAGTTGATTGTCATCCCAAAATGCATCTCATGATTGCTAATATGCTGCTTTATCCATTGTTGAAATACAGTAAGCCAAAAAAGTAAGGTACCAGTTATGTTCACCTCCTGTATATCCTACACTAAGGCAGACATGTCATGATTGGAACCTGCAGCCAATAGCTCCATCTTTTAGCTCGAATTCAAGACCTCATTCGTTGAAATTGTTCAAGAAATAAAGATACGGCGATCCCAAAACCCAAGGAAGATACCAATGTAAAAGTTGCAGTTTCCTACATTGCATGCCCTATTGGTTTGTATACAGAGAACAAGAGAACTAGCGCCGCGCTTCCGTTGATTAGCACGTTAAAACAAGCGTCGTGCTTTCACTGATTAGAACACGAAAGTGCAACTTTTGATTTCGTTTCTTCATTATGTTTTAGATCACGGTTTCTTTAATTCTCAACCAATTTCAACAAATAAGGTCTTAAATCTGAGCTAAAGAGTACATGTACGACGTATTGACTGCTTGTTTTAATTTTGACATAGTTGTCTTTATTAGGGATATACAGGGGTGAACACAACTGGTACCTTAATTCTTTGGCTTACTGTATATAATATACGAATTTTACGTGAATAGCTACCCGGTATATACTTACAGCAAATTTAGATTAGATAATCCAACAAATGTATTTGTTTTTATCTTTGCGATCTGATTAGACTTCAATCTTCTGTGGAGTAAAGAATGTGAATAGGTTCAGTACACTGGTTTTGATGATAAGCACCCCTGATGGTAAATAGATCACTTGAATAAAGACACGATTCATCTGATGTGATAAAGTTGTGGCCAAACCGTATAATTTTATCCATGACTTTCAGTTTTACTGACTATGGTTTTACACTTTATACCAAATAGGTCTTATGTGTTTCTGATATTATTACATCACTCATTACATGATCAAGTGTGAGCATTTTGTTTATGATTGACAAGAAGATATATGATTGGGAAGGTATGGGAATGGTTTGGAAGGTATCGGCCGCAAGAATAATAGCGCTCAAAAACAATATCGATCAAGGTTACCCCGCAGGGCTACAAAGAAATAATAGCGATCAAGCTCTCAATTAGTTGCATTCCATAGTGAGGAATTGCAACTAATGACGTTCCAATGTATAATAGCCCCGCAGGGCAAGAAAGCAAGAGTAACCTTAATGTAACGTTGACCAATATAGGGCGTCAATATATTCATCCTAAACTGCTCTATATAGTCAATTTAGAGCCATATGTAAACTGACTATGATACGACAGTTTAGTTAGACGACCAGGTAGCATAATACCATCCAGTAAATATAATTATCGTTTACCCTAAGTGTATATTATACCTCCACATTTTGCAATGTTACCAAGTGACAATTCTGTAAGGGACACAATAGCCCCATATGCGAATCGTAATTGTTCACAATACTTACAACAAAAACAGGTTTGTTAGACCGGTAAATGCTCCTTCTTCTATTGTTTCAATCTCATTTTTTGATAATTCTCTGCAATTAAACAATATTATTCAATAAGCATTAGACTAAACTATGACATGTTCATATCGTGTTTCATATCAATCAATACCTACAATTTGTCCCGTTAAAATAACACCACATTTGAAACAATCACCTCTTTTACAGCTGAGTACACGTCTTGTGAATGTAGTGGGGTCTCAAACAGAGTGTGCCAAATTGACCATTATTCTGTGCTCAAGCAACACTAGTCACCAACCTCAATAGCGAATGAAAAAAACCCCATCCGCAGCCACAACAGCTAGGCACCTCCTCCTCATGCTGCTCACCAACCTGGTCGGTCACACGTTGCTGTTGAATGGTCTCCCAAGTGTTCAATCGGGTTGAGATTTGGACTGATGGCAGACCATTCCATTTTCTCTACTCCAATATTTTGTAGGTAGTCGTTGACTATACCTTGTTTCTGTGGGGGCACGTTATGTCATCGTAGAGGATTGCATTAGGTCCCAGATTGTAAAGATATGGGATTACAGCTTGCTGCACAGAATGGTCAATTTGGCACATTCAGTTTGAGACCCCACTACATTTTCAAGACGTGTACTCAGGTGTGAAAAAGCGATTATTTCAAAGTTGGTGTCAATGTAAAGGGGAATACAGTAGCTATATATTGATATGCAACACGATATATGAACATATCACAAATAATCTGAGATATAGATGCTTGAAAAAACTTTCCAAACTTTTGTTGAGGAGTTTAAATAGACATTTAGGGCGAATTTCTCGACGGGTGGCTTAGCAATTGGCTTGTCTAGCCTCAAGGCTTAAGAGGTCGTAAGACCAGGCTTAACTGAAAACGTATTTCCCGAAGCACGGCTACCATAGCCTCGAGGCTTCGTTAGCCCGTGGGCCAGGCTTATAGGATTAGCCCCAGGCTTCAGTAAAATTTGCATTTCTCGAAATCAGTCTTCTGTAGCCGTAGTCTACGCAAGCCTGTTAGACCAGGCTTACAGCGGCTTTTCTTGGCCCTGCCTCAGAGCAGGTCTTAGGTCGTAAGCCTTGGTCTATTTCAATTTACAAATTATCTAAATTTTAACGCAAAGTTTATCTTTCATATTTTTGACTGTCTTTCAATTAACATGAGTAAGCAGTCGCGTAACTAGGGTGGGGGGGCGGGAGCTCTTGCCCCCCATGAAAAAAAAGGTAAATTAGGCCTACTTCTGGGAGTTATTAATCAACCTCATATTTAGTCATTTTAACCTTAAAAACTCAATTTTTAAGGTTAAATAAATTGCATTTATCCCACTTTTGTACCATTGGCCTATATGTCACCAGCTGTAATAGCTTAAATATGGCATTTGTACCATAATTTTGTTTCAATCCCACCCCCCCTGTCAAAAAGAAATCTACGCCAATGTTCCGGGGACACATTCCAAGCAGATCCCATAACTCCTCAGACCCACTCCACCCCTTACAACCCCAAACAGCATGAACGATGCCTGCCCCTCATTTATTATGTTTGCCCCCGCTTTTCCCCACCCCACCCCCAAATGAAAATGTCTAGTTACGCCACTGTGGGTAAGTAATTGTTCGATTTAGTTGAACATTTCAGCATTTTATTTTAGTGTTCATTTGAGTTAGTTGAATTTTTTTAAGTATAGCTGTTGCTATCATAAGACCTACTCATTTTGAATGATGATTTTTTTAACAACGAATATAATTAAAAAAAAATTCTTTAGCGATTTACTATATTTATATAATATATAATTACACCCATACAACAGGTCATAGACATTTCGATTTGATGTTTCTTAAGTTCATCATCCTCTTATAATAGTATAGTATACAAATATTAACTGTCTATGAGTGTGATGGTCGAAATATAATCACGAGGTGAAAGATGGAACGGCGAGTGGAATGGAACAATACATCTTTCACCGAGTGATTATATTTCGACCATTACACGAATTTAAGACAGTTAATATTTGTTTTATATCACTCATACATAAATTCTATTACTAAAATACTATTTAAGGTAGGAAATACATTTATTCATCAACATAACACCATGTTTTGCGCTGATATACTTCACATTTTGGGGTCCACCCCATAACTAAATCGGCGAGTCCAAGAGTCATGTCAGCGCACGGCTTGGCGCAGGCGCACTACGGCAAAGCACATGATGGTAAAGACTATCACACGGAGTGGGTGATGGTAAAAATGGCAAATGGTAATCAACCAATGAACTGTCTAGAATTTATGTATGAGTGATATAATAAAGCCTATCACACGGAGAGGGTGATGGTAAAAATAATAAATGGTAATCAACCAATGAACTGTCTAGAATAATGTATGAGTGATATAATAATCGTTATCGAACTTAAAGGAAGGTGACCTGATATATTTGGAAAATCAAATTCTTTAAAACTTACGTATAACATAAAATGTCACCCCTTTCAAGCACTCATACAAAAAGAACATGTAAACGTTTTTTGTAAATATGACTAATTCCTAATGAAATTATACAACGTGATATTGGTAGTCTACAGTGCTTTTATTATTGATAATCATCATGATCATGTTATATATTGATTTCAAGTGAAAGGCCCTATTTTTCTCATAAACATATTGAAATTTGAAGTTCCAACTCAGTGTATTTCCAAAGATATCATCAAAAAACTGCCTAATTAGTCTTAAATGTGGTATACCATATTTGGGACTAATTCAGTTTTTTGATGATTTCTTCGGAAATATACCGATTTGGAACGCCAAATGTCAATATGTTTATGAGAAAAATATGAGGTTTCATCTGATACCAAAATCAGCATTTTGATGAGGTAAAGTGGGGGATGAGATTTTCAATCAGGTTACCCACCTTTAAGTTGTCCGTGCTATGCCATGCGAAGTACTATTCGGATGTGTTCAATGTCAACTAGCGAGATCTCATGCTACATATACGATAACTTAACACAATCTGAATAACATTTCTCATAGTATAGAACTGCATCAACTGAAACTTTGATTTGTGAGTATTGTAATGCCGGAAGCAACCTGAACTAAATAGTTGTTGAATAATTCACACATATTTTGTATTTTAGCAACCGACCGCTCCGTTCTTGATACCATGATAACATTTTACGAAACTGCCTCATTCTCAACCCGTTCCACGGAGGCAAATATCAATCAATGACAATATACGCCTCTACGCAGTACTGGCACACCTAATACAGATCATTGATTAATATTTGAATCCGTGAAATGGTATCGAAATGAGATAATTTCTTAAATTCTTATATTCAAGAACGGTGTGGTCAATTGTCAAAATTCAAAAAGCATGTTATAGGCGATTTATTCTTCAACCAAATCAGTTATTTAGTTATGTTTACCCATTAAAATGCTCAAATATTTCCGACGATAAAGTTCTTTGAGAGACACCTGTAGCACTGTAAACTTAACCTCAATAATTGCTTCCGTAAGCTTGATCTCAAGATTCATAGCAGATTTAGTGTTGGTAGACTGGTAGATGTGCCTTAGTAGTCATTTATATGATATATTTCCTTAACTCTATCTACACGGGTGTCGATTGCAGACGACAAGGATGATTATCATTATCATTCATTTTCTTTAAAAATTCAATTTTACATTTTCATGACATATTTGGAATCAGCATGAAAAATGCAACAAAATGGTTACAAATAAGCCTAGTATTGGTTCAGTGGTTCTTAAGATAGCTCTTGATATTTCAACACAATATCTCAAAACTGGTACTTTTAATATTGAAGCCTGTGGCTAGCATGCAGAGCATTAACATCAAATTTCCTTACATCATCATTACATTGAAAGAATATCTTGCTTAATATGTTTGTATATTATACAATGTATAAGAGTGGTGATTGACCAATGGGCGAATCCATTTGAAATCCATACACCCTTATGGAACATATGACCTTAACCTAACACACAGGGAGTATGGATTTCAAATGGCTGTACCCGAATGTGTGACTCCATGTGAAATCTTCACTCCCTGTGTGGGAGATTAAGGTCATCTTTTCCAGAGGGGTTTATGGATTCAACTGGAAAAGCGCATTGCAATGAAATGTGGTACTCTATTGTATTTCAGAAGTACTTTAAAAGTCAGTCGATATTGTTAGGTGCAATATTTTTCAACACCGTTTTTTACATAAAAAATATACTTACATGGAAACAAGAAATGGTAAACCCATAAAAGATCCATTTCCTAGATGTGTTATGCTGTTTCTGCTCATCTTTCTATAAACAAAACAACATGAAATGTTTGTGAACATAAAAAAACGCAAATTATATTAGAAGAAATATATAATAAGTATAAAAACCGATACACACTTCAACCAAATCAAGTCATTTGATATAAACTTGTGTGTTTTACCAGGTTTTGTATATAACATATGTGACCGTCCACGGCGAATGAGCCGTAAATTCCTCCCCGGTCAATTTTGTTTTATTTCGTGTTTAAAAATAAACATCATAAACTTAAAAATGGTATATCATTTGACTTCAAACGATATCCAGAAGCGAGGTTATGGTTTGTTAAACTTTGCTCCTTCAACAAAATTATAGCTTTTTACGTTTTTGCATGTGTCTCTTTTCCACATTGCTGGCAATAAATATCAAACAGTCATAATTGGCGGTCATTTCAAATCATCCCCAAGTCAACGAGGTTTAAGAAAGTTCTCTCATTGTTAATTGTTGGTTATGCATACCTGTACAAAATACAATGCCTGGTAACCCACCACTTGAACAGTATTTAGCAAAAGCAAACAAAGACCAGAGCTATTAAAAGTTCTATAGCCATCTAATGCTTATTATCCACTTCAACAATAGGATTATTGATTAGTTTTTGACTATCAAAATAAGACAGATGTCGGGCCAGCTTAAAGGCCGCTACAAATATCTGGAAAACACATTAAGTTGGGAGCTGTACAAAGTTGGTGGTATAGAGGTGAACATTGACTTGATTATATTTTAAGCCTACTTAATTGGGGTATCCTTGAAAGTTTGCCTGGTCAACTGGATCCCCCTTTAAGATACCGATGAATACGACCTTCGTACACATTTTACACCGTAACTCAGAATACACTTTAGGGAATTTACGGCTCATTTGTGCTGCCGGGTCACATATGTGTATTTCAAGGTGGGTTGACCGATTGAAAGCCACATCAAAAGTTTTGGCATCTGTCCAGAGATATGTTTTCTTTTTGCTTATCTATTAACTTAGAAACAGATTGATTGCATGTCAGATAGTAATCAAGGGAAAGGTTCTTATGGTACTTATTGGCAATTTGGCATCATGGATATCCCAAAGGGCATGTGATTATTTATATGCATATAACAATTATTCAATGTTACACTTACAGTATGACAATCATGTAACATCCTTTGAACGTGCCTGCAGGAACAGATGTCAGCATGTTACCGTCTAGTCGCCTATATATAAACACAAACACAATTGTCTTATTTAATACACGGCTTTCGGTTTTAACCACTAGCAGGCTATGTTAGAACATCTATGGCACTAACAAAGGTACCAAAATCTGATGAGGATGAGGAAATCAATGAATAGGTCTTTAAGGTGGTACTGCACCCCCTGATAAATGTTGTGACTAATTTTGCATTTTTCTCAAAAAGTAACTACACACTGGTAACAAAAGGTATGTATATTATAGGAATCCAATTACTTCACTGACATTTCAGTGATTCAAGACAAGTGGTTCATTATGTTAAGAAATGAGGTACATTCTATCGGTACCTCTTTTCTTGTCATAAATAACGTACCGCTTGTCTTGAGTCACTGAAATTCCAGTGAAGTAACTGGATTCCTTGCCCCTATAATATACATAACTTTTGTTACCAGTGTGTTACTTTTTTTGAGAAAAATGCAAAAATAGTCACAAATTTATCAAGGGGTGTAGTACCACCTTAAGCCATAAAATAAACCTGACACATCGAATAACTTACAGAGTTAATGGTCGCCATGATCTGAAGTGTCTGCAAAACCCAGGGGAGAGACTGGTGATATAGTTGTTATGTACGTATCTGCAGGTAAAAACAAATATTAGTTATTCAAATGAACTTTGATTCAAAAATCATTTTTAATTATCATCACTTAACGGTATTATTCACCAGTTTGTATTTTTTAATATGCAAAAATATATTGTGAAAGCCGCAATATACGATTTCTGTCAAATTTTTATTTTGTTACTATTTGCAGCAAAAATGTTTGTAACTGCCAGAATGTAAAATGAAAGAAAGAACAGATTAATTTTTTTATAAAAGGATGGCCTTTTCTTTAAAGGCAACGAATTTATAATTTCCAAAGAGGTATAACACAGTGTGGATATGTGTAAACATTATAAATATAAAAATTGCCAACAAATAACCCCACCGAAATGTACGTAATATCGTATATTGTTGCTTACACTTATGTCAAAACATAATAAGATGAATGCAAGATAAAACTGACTACAATTTGTATGCAAAAATATTACACATCGCGCTTTATGTTCCCTGTGCAATAAAACACGCTCATAATCACTAAATGCCTCTGAGTAATTGTTGGACAACCCCAACGTTGACAAAAGTACCAATTTACATTGGGGGTCTTAACTATTAGCTCGTTGGTGGGGGAGGGAGCGTAGAAAAATATTAGTCAAGTTTGGTGGGATGGCCGCCACTGGAAGAAGTTTGCTGCAGCTTCAACCGCTAATCGCCCACTCGATTTGTGTCAAGTGAGGCGATATTATTTCATTTTCATTGAAAGCAAAGCTGTTTTTATCATTATTGCTGTCCAAGCTATGTGCTGGGCCAAGTCTCGCGAAAGACACTTTTTATGTTATGAAGGAACGGTTAATACCTATCTGGAATTCGTCTCTAATGCTGAATTTATACTACATCGCTGAGCGATAGCAATCGGATCTTAGTCAATGAGGTGATGGAGCATAAATTCAGCTTAATTCAAGGAACAAAAAACCTGCACGTAGAGGCCGGTCGAGTGCAGATCCGTCGGAACACGCTCCCTAACCCTAACCCTAACTAACCTCATCGTGACATCATCCAAGCAGCAAATATCATTTCCCATTAAAAAAGCGTTATTCAATGGATCTGCAGTCGACCATTCTGCGTAATCTTTGGCGCTTAATACGCACAGCTAATTAAAAATTCCATGGTATATAGATATTATCCTTTAAAGATAAGGAACAACAATTAACATTACGGATAATATTCACTTACAATTTACCGAGCTTGGGTAGTAATCTGTAGCGATCTTGATGTAACTCTGTAAGATTATTAACTCGAAGGTCTCTGAAAAATAAAAATAATATTGTATATTATGATTATTGTAATATTAATATAGTTCGTTATGTGAAGACCTGATATTTGGCTCTCACATACCAGCAACATGCTGTGGCACTTTGAGATTGTCACATAATTATGATAACACAACCAACTGGATTGTTTAATTTTATAATTAATTTTCAAAAGAATAGCGGAAACAACATTGACGCATAAAATGAATGATATAGATAGAATGATATGATATAATCGAGAATCAAATGAGTTGTACTTACAAAGTATGCAGTGCTTTAAGTCCTTTAAATGCTTTCGGCTGGACCTCGCTGATTGCATTGCTGCTCAAATTACTAGAAATGTTAAAAAAAGAATGAACAATCGATATTGTTTGAACCAAATATGTTCAGGGCCGGATTTACCTTTTTGGAGGCCCTGGGCCAGGCCAAAATTCGGAGGCCCCAAACTCACCGCGAGGAAGCCAAGTTCTGGTTTACAAATAGGGAGTCTACTATAAGAGTGATTTTACTAGGACATTTTGCGCGCGAAAAATTCAATTTCAGACAATTTTAGCCTCCAAGAAAGTGTAATGCAAAGTTTAAATCTTTTAAAACTTCAACATTAATGTTGCATGCTATCAAAAATCACACGTAAAGCTGTAAGCACTTGATCATTGTCATTCATGGCTCAAGTGTTCTTCGGAAAGTTAAAATATAATATATTTGCACAACCTAAAGAATTAAAGATTGAAAGCTTCCAATTGCAGAAATCAAAGTTTTCTCGGACAAACTGATATTCATCTTCAGTGAAAGCATGAATAACATAACCGGGTTATGAAATAGATAATGTGGACTAAATTTAATGAGATACACAAACTTTAGGAAGCGGCGAGCGAGTATGAAAAAAGTGCTTTTGATCAAACTTGGAATGAACTGCATTAATGTGCGCATTATGTAATCGTTATTTTCTTCGCAACCAGTCAACCGAATCAAATACAATTTTATTCACTCGGTAATAGCCCATTATGCCCCCTGCGCCATTACGATGAAAGGTAAACCTATATATAAGTGCCCATATCAGTACTTACAGGATAGTAAGATGTGGTAGACCTCCAAACGTGTCATTCTGTATGGTTGTGATGGTGTTCTCCAGAAGTTGTCTAAGATAAATTTAAATAGAATGTTGCATTAATATGCAAGACTACAGATAATACAACATAATGTATTTGGTTCATAACACAGGCTACGAGAAAATGATAGTTACCACTAGGAAATTAGATAACATATACTTATATAAGATAAAATTAATACATGGATGGATTGTCTTGCAATATGGACCGTTTAACGTTTAATGAAGTCGCATTTTTCGCAAATAGTTTTATACTCAAATAATCTTTTTGCCAATTTTGATAAATTTGTAAAAACCAGGAGGTTGAATGAAACATTTTGGGGAATATAAAAGTATCACTTTTTTTATCAATTCTTGATCACCATCCCATGTGATATTAATTGTAAATCCTCTCCACGAATGCAGGCGACAGTTCCAATTTTTTTTTTAATTCTCAAAATTTCATAATTGTACAATTTCATTACCAAATTTGGAATCAGTATGAAAAATGCATTAAAATGAGTTCAAACAAGCCTTGTATTAGTTGAGTGGTTCTTAACATATCTACAGTAAGCCCAAGAATTAAAGGAGTATTTCGTGATCCTAGCATTCTCTTTTTATGACATTTTTCAGTACATATCCACGAAAAAAGCATATTCCCAAAATTTCAGTTGATTCCGATATTGCGTATGCGAGTTATGCATGATTATGTGTATTACACTGCTCCATAGACAATACGTTGTAATTTCGTTCTGGTGCAAATTCAAATTTCACGATATCTTTGCTAAACGAATTAATCTGCAAGAAATATTTTGTACATAAACATTATGTTGCCAGAGGTTTCCAGTGATATAAAAATCTCAACTTTTTTTGAGAAAAGTGGGGGGATGAGGCTGTGGATCACGAAGTGCCCCTTTAAGGTAACAGTTATGTTCACCCCTGCATATCCTATAATTAAAGACAGAGATAAAAACAATTTATCGCGTCTGACGTCATCTGTCAATCAAATTCGAGCACGGTTTGTTTACAAGTGTCGTGATGATGACTTGCTGAACGCGGATTTATAACCGGGCGCCTTATTGTTAATTTTGCACCTTTCGACATGCAAACCATCTCAAAAGTTAGGTCTTTATATTAGGAAACTTTCTTTGGTGAAGGCACCATGTCCACAATGCCTAGAAAAGCTGCTTTTTGCCTTGTAAAAGTACGTAATTTTTCGCCATTTACTGCTATTCCTTTTCTCCGATCAGCACCAGATAGATCGGTCTTCCTTTTACGCGCTGATTAACCTGTGTAAACCAATCAAGGATCGTAATTGACAGTGACATCAGACGCGATAAATTCTTTTTATCTCTGTCTTTAATTATAAACAAAGACAAATATGTCAAAATTAAAACCAGCAGCCACTACCTGTACTTTTTAGCTATGATTTAAGACTTTTTTTGGGCGTGAATTAAAGCAACGGAACCACGGCGTTAGTTATCTTGTTCGAGAACACCTTGTGTACAAATCATTAGGGCTTGCAATGGAGCCAATTGCAACTTTTACATTTGCACCTTCCTTGGGTTTTTGGATGTCATGTCTTTATTTCTTGAAAGATTTCAACGAATAAGGTCTTAAATTTGAGCTCAAAGATGCAGCTATTGGCTGCTTGTTCATTATGACATAACCGTCTTTGTTTAGGATATACAGGGGATTAACATAACTGGTACCTTAATTTTTTTGGCTTACTGTATATATCAATTCTTTTCGTTCAATCCTATAGCAAACAAAGCATCAACACAATTGTTTGATATCACTTACAGTGTGCTCAAGTTTTCCAATCGACTAAATGCACGTTCATTTAAGGAGATTTCACCACCACCACTTAACATTCTGTAAATTAAAACAAGGAATAAATAAATAAATATAATATATGTGTGTTTGTTGGTTTGTTTTTTGTTCGATTGTGTATTTATTCTTCTGTTATTTTATTTACCCACTCTTTCATTTCTCTCTTGCTTGCAAAAGGTCAATTTTTAGCAAGTACAACTCTACATCCACAGGATACTCAGTAAAGTTGCCAAAAGTGTCAATATCTGACTAAAAATACAATACTGGCGCGCCGGTCATCTGACACGGATCTAAAACTGACAAATAATATAATTACACTTAAAGAACTGTACTACTTATTAATACTATTGCTTTTAAGACCAGATGTAAACGATTCCAATTTGTTATAATCGATTAATGATGAGGGTAATGAATTCTAGTCCAGTATGGTGCGCGGAAAGAAGCTGATATACGTTTGTTTTGGGATACATGACACGGAATTTAAGAGGATGATACTGGCGGTTATGTGATGCCCTTGGTGTTTGTATATAATCCGGTATGGGGACGGCAAAGTTTTGAGTTTGAATTTTGACCATGTCGATTAAACGTGATGTTTCCCTTCGTTGTTGGAGTGATGTCCAGTTTAACTTATCTAACAAGGTGGTAACTGTGCCAACCAAATAATTCATAAGGTGAAATGAATGCTGCTCTGCACCTAGCAAACACAAAACGTTTTCGACATCATTCGCAAACGGTTATAAAAGGTTGTCAGAAAATGTTTAAATGTCGGGTTATTTTAAGGGCACATTAATGGTATAAGACGTTTTCATAACATTATATAACATTTGTTGGTAATCTACTGTACAGCAAACACAAATGTTTTACAGAAAACATTTAAATGTCGGGTTATATAAAGGGTATAAAAACGTTTTAATAACATTCCAAAAACATTTGTGAAAACTTGGTACAAATCATTCTAAACAGAATGTTATTTTGGGGTTGAAAAATATTTTGCAAAAATGTTTGCCCAAAATATTTACAATAACGTTTTTAAAATGTTTTCACGACCTTTATATAACCCGACATTTAAATGTTATTAAAACGTTTTGTAAAAAAATTTTAAGAACATTTCTGTGTTTGCTGGGTGCAAATATTTTAACATACATTTAATAATAAGTGTTGACAAAATATTTGGCCAAAAATGTTTGCAAAAATAGTTTACAATGACATTTCGAAAACATTAAAAAATATAGTTGTAGTGTGTTTTCATACAAAACGTTTTAAAACGATTTCATGACCTTTATATAACCCAACATTTTAATGTTATTAAAACGTTTTTACCTAAACCAAAACCCAAAATATAACTTATTTAAAACGTTGTAAAAACGTGTTTGTATTTACTGGGCTGCAGTTGGCACACTCTTGATGCTGCATTTTCAAGTTCAAACCTGTTTGAACTGGGATTTAGAAAGAGCTATTTATAGCACATTGGACAGACTTACCCACAGACAGAATGCTCTAAACTAGTATATATATATAATAAGAACATATTGATTATAATTTATGCGAAAACAAAAACAAAATAAGATTGTTAAGGACGTGTTTAATGTGCTTTCTCGAATTCACAAATTAAGCTTTTTGTGATATTTAGGGACATTTTGTCATAGTTTCGATAAATACACGCAAAGAAAATTTTAAATGCCTGTTTTGGTGATTGTATTTCACTATCTCAGGAACTGCTCCAGGAACGGTTTCCTCATTAAAAAAAAATAAAAATGAAAAGCTTTTCCTGGACCAGAGTCTCGAGTCTTTTGAATGGGCATCTTTTCCTGTTGTCTTAAACAAAAAGAGACAACAAATCTATTCTTATATTTAGACTCCGTGGCTCTTTGCCTTTCCAGAAATGTCTACTTTTATTTGTTTGATGGCATGCAAAACTGAGTCATTTTAAAGACAAATTGAACAATGATGGCGCTATTTATCTAAAATCTTGTTTGCATATATACAAGGGGTAGACACTTGTAAAATAGTATTCGAAAATCAGCAAAAGGCTGACAAATGACAAGGAAATTTTCAAAAAACTTTATGTCTTGAAATGTAAGGTATAAATCATATTATTTTGCTAATTTGGCTTAAAATATATGTAAATAGCGCCCTCAATTTGTTTATAGAATTAAAATTACCACAAAAAAGCCGAAAAATATGAATAATTTGATATAGAAACGAAAATCTACGATCTATGTTAAAAATAAGTAGTGTGATAGCTGCTGGTATTATTCAGGTCTAGAATTGAACATTATAATAATGGTTTGTCAGAAAAATTAATAAATGATCACATCAAACAACCGTGATTAAAAGTTATGGCACAAGGACACAGCTACCTTAATAAACCTCAACTACAATATGTCACTGTCGATTGGATCAGATTATGGCTGGGTGCTAATAAAATAGAATATTGAAATTGAACTGTAATTTTCTATTAAGGTAGGTGTCTATTTTGTTTATTGTTCTGATTTATACATAGCCATGGTTAATTGATGCCCGAGTTCTTAATTGAGATGTTACAAATTTATTGAAGCTTTGCGACAGGCGGAATAATAGGGTCAACTGAAAGGTCAGTTTGCCTAACTAGTTTATTAGTGAAATAACCATAAACGTGAGCGCAATATGTGACGTTTAGCTCTTTACCACACGTTCATGATTGTTGTAACACTATATGGAATAAAATTGATGAAAGGATCTCTTTTGGAAAGGTTATTAATGAATTAAGGATACGGAGTGACATTTGTTTTTATGAATTAAGGATACGGAGTGACATTTGTTTTTATTTATAACTTTTGACCGAAACTAAAGCACAAAAGTGCTCAAAAGCTACAAAATAAAAGGAATGCCGAATTTTGACGGAACAGGGATATGGGAAGAGGTATATTTCAGCACCTAGAGAAAAACCTGCGAGCAGGAGCATGGATCGGCAATAAAAATCACATATGGCACCGCCGGGAATCAAATCCGGGTCACAGTGGGGACAAGAGAGCGAGAATACCGCTACATTAACCCATCCATTATCATTTCCCTTTTTTTCTTGCAGATTATTGAAGAACATAAATTTCCTCAGAAGTCCTCTGTTACTAGTCGCTTAATGACTCAAGGCCGAAAACACCTTTTTCAAACTTATTCCCTATTTCTCAACGTTCTTGATGTACACCCTGATTCACTTGTCCTGCGAATATCACTGTTCACTGAAGACATTCATATCCTTTGTATAAACTCTCGCACAGTTGTCTATCTCCAAAATGATGATATTTTCACCTTTCACACAATTTCTTCAGGAACAGGCCTGTGTCGCATATAGTCCCCCCTATTTCCACATACACTGACAGATGTGTTGTTTCATAAACCAGAATCAGCAATTCGACAGAAAAATATATTCATTTCATTACTCGTCGATGGTCGATAGACGTCCCAATAAAGCGGACCGGTCAGTTCTACAGCATAGATATCCATGGCTAACCATGGCTAACTATGGAAACATGTTAAAGGACATCAAGAAAATTTGCTAAGTTATTTATTTTGAGCTCTTTCGAGTATGGACGAGTAATGGATATATTCTGTAGATTTAGGTTTTGTCTGTGACTGCTAATGTGAGGCCGTCGTAGGTCATACGGGGCTCAAACTCGGTGGGTGGGTGTAGTTCTGTCCTGGCAAGAGGAAGTTTATGTTCGTTAAGTCATCCGACCCAGGGGCCCCCTCCTAGGGGTCATTTGAGGTCAAATGACTAAAAACTGTCATATGGGCATGAAACTACAATCTCAGAAAATATTGTTCGAACACTTTAAAGGCCTTATTGGAAATAGTCCCCCTTCTACCCCCGTACAATGTTGGCATACCCAATATGCTCATCTTCACATATCTTCTCC